>NC_141549.1:18767500-19097250 GCF_021556685.1 Rattus norvegicus
GAACATTACACACATGGGGGCAGGAAGCAGGAAGAAATAGGTCACAAGGGCCCCAGAAAACATAGCAGAAGAAACCACTGAATGTCCTTACAGCCTCGGCTTCTGCTGCCTGCACGTGCCAGTCAAGGGAGTGACTTTTTTTTTCCTGTGCTCAAGAAACCCTGAAGTCCTGAAGGAGCATTCAGAGAGGGTGTTGAAGAATGAATAGGAATTTGCAAGGAACAAACTTTGTTCATTAACAAGTACATGGGCCATGTGGGCGCTGGGTCCCCTTTAAGAGCTGTGGATGCTCTAACTACTGAGCCATCTCTCCAACACCCATCAAAAGGTTTAGAAAATTGCTCCGCTACAGTGTTCAAAGGCGTTTATGTCTTTATTTTTAGGTTGTTGAGATAGGGTCTCATGTACCTCAGGCAGACCTTGAACACCTGATCCTGCTGCCTGGCCATAGCATGAGAATTGCTCATAAGAGGACAGGAGCCCTGGTCCTCGGAGCTGGCAGGACCCAGCTGACTGGCTCTGTTTCCTGGGGAGAGCAAATTACATGCAGTTTGAGTAGACTTTGCACATTCATTTTCAGTCAGACTCCAGCCTGCTGGTCCCGCAGAATTAGTCACTTTGTTGACTTTTTTTTGGCAGGCAGGTGCTTTGGGAAACCAACTGGCACTTCCTTGCCCTTGAAAACACATAGCTACCATATGGCTCTGGGAAGTCCACCTGCAGGTATACATCCAAGAAGATGGAAAACATATGCCAAGAAAGACATTCCTTTCTCTGGAACAGTCATTGCAGCCACCCCAGGGTAGCTACAAAATGAAGTGGCCAGTGGCCACCCGTGGGTAAGCCAGTGGGCAGAATACTACTCAGCCATTAAAAAGGAAGGCTCACCTGGCAACCCATAAGGTGTTTTGAGTTTGAAAAACTGAAAACCAACTATTCCAGAGACCCCTCCCCTCACAGAAATAGCTCAGTCAAATCCAAGGAGAAAAGAGCATGTCGGGACTGCCAGGGGTTGGAGCTGGGGCACAGGAGAGCTTGCTAGTGAGGATGGGGCTCTTAGGGTTAGGTGGTAGTGACAATGTACTAAAACCCCTTGTCTTGAGACAAGGTCTCACGGAGCCCAGGCTTGCCTGCAATTCTCTATGTAGCCAAGGATGACCTAAGGAGATCTGCTGCCGCCTCCTCTGGGATGAAGGGTGAATGCCAGCATGGCCAGCTCCACACATGGGATAGTTGGATTGGAGAGGGGCCTCAGTGGTAAGGGGTGACCTAGTGTGTATGAAGTGCTTTGTCCAGCAATTCAGGGACCATGACTTAGAGCTGCCAAGCCACTGGCCTGGCATGCATGGAGCCCTGCACCAGTTCGAGCCCAGCACCAGGTAAATTCGGTCGTGCAGCACTTGTCACTGCAGCACTTGGGAGGTGGAAGCAGGAAGATCAGAAGTTCAGAGTCATCTGCAGCTGGATCAGGGAGCTACATGAAATATTCCAAAAAATATTCTAAACATTAATGAAAGGTTTTAAAACCTAACTTTTTCTTAAAGATGGAGTCGGGGAATTTCTTCAGTTTTTTATGGAGATGAGCACCGCGACCGTCCTGCTGTGTGACCTCGCTCAGAACCTCTCCGCGGTCCACTAGCAGCCCCGCAAAAACGCTCCGCGCCTGCGGGGCGGGGCCGGCCGGGCGTCAGCTGACCGGCAGGACCAATGGTGCCCGGGGGCGGGGCCGAGGAAACTGGGGCGGGGCCGGGGGCGGGGCCGGTTGCGGGGACACTCAGCGATGGACGAGCCGAGTCTCCTGCGGCGTCGCGGGCTCCAGGTGAGAAGGGGTGCGGGTGGGGGCGCGGACAGAACCTTCCGGGCCGGGAAACTGAGGCAGGGAGTGAGGAAGGCAGGAAGCGTCAGATTGCGCCCTCTGCCCACATGCTGTCCAGCCAGAACGGTTTGCGCACGATGGGAAGGGAGGTGATCTCTGTAAGACAGATGGGAAAACTGGAAACTGAGGCTGAGCTCTGGCATGGGGAGAAGTAACTCGAGGGTTCCCGTACCACACCGGCCAGAGGGCGCGAAGCTCCAATGTGTGCAGCCGCTGAGGTGGATACAACCCAGCCACCTGACAGGGTCGCCTTTAGCAGCTAGTCCCCTGTCTCCGGTCCCGTCCAAAAAAAAAAGAAAGAAAAAGAAAAAAAACAGCCTAAGGAAACCACCACGGAGACTGTCAGGCTAAGATTCCATCTCTGCAGGAACACAGACCTGTGTGACCGCGAAAGACCTGCAGGGTGTGTGATAGTGGTGACTTCTCCGAGCCTCAGTTTCTGGATTTAGCGTTGAGCCTCAGAGAAGCAAGAAAGTGGGTGTAGGAAGATCAAAATGCAAGTCCAGGGCACTCCTGGGTTGTGGGACTCTGGAGGCTTCGCCTCTGGCTTCTCTGGATTTTAGTTTCCCCATCTGTAACATCTGCAAAACTCATATAGGTTTGCCTGCTTCGTTCCGAGAGTGGGACCGCACACCTAAGCGTCCAACAGCTTTGCTGTGGGGATTCTCATAGCTACCGTCTGCCCTGCATCTACAGTGTGCGAAACCTCAGCGGGCTTAGAGCTGACCGCGCAGGGTGGCACCGACTGCGGGAGGCCGGCACTGGGCAGAGGAAATTGGGGAAGTAAAGATTGAGTAAAGCTGTTTAGACAGGGGCAGTGGGGCGAGTCCCCCCTCCCCGAGGAAGCCGCGGATCGGAGACCCTGGCGGGAAGGCGGGAGTGGGGGCGGAGCTGGCGCGCGGCGGGTGTCGCCGGGGGCCCCAGTTAGATTCGAGCCCGCCCTCGGCCTCTTAAAATAGAGACACCGCCTCCGGGTGAGTGAATGGGGGCGCGGCTGACGTCAACAAGCGGGACCTGCTCCACATGGGTGGTAAATATTTTCAGATGACTGAGCCCACGTTACACACGGGGAAACTGAGTCCCGGAGAAGTATAGCGACCGTCGGTTGGCTGCAGGGAGTTGGACCGGTGCGCAGGGAGGACCGCAGGAGTGAGCTTAGTAGGCGCAAAGGCCCCGAGGCCATATCTGGGTGTCATTTGAAAGGGGAACTAAAGCCTGTAGCCGGAGGTGGAAGGAAGCACGCCTTTAATCCCAGCTGTCAGCGGCAGAGGCAGGAAGGTCTAGGAGTTCTATGGGAGTTCTAGGTTGGAGACTCGTCTTGAAAAACCTAAACAATAAAACCATCCAGAAAAAAAACATTTCTCAGTTACCGCTGAGCGTGAAAGATAGTGGTGAGCTTTTGAAGAAGCTAAATGTTGGGAACTAGTGAGAAGGCTCCAAGGGTAAAGGCGGTCGCAGCTAAGTCTCACAACCCCAGTTTAATTTCCCGAGTCACCATGGTGGAGGAAGAGAGTTGATTTCCACAATTTGTCCTTTGAGATCCACACATGCGCTGAGGCACGTGGGCACACACATATAGTAAATAAACACACAAGTAAAGGAAAAAAGAAAAATAAGGTGGGTGGTGGTGGCGGTGGCGGTGGTGGTGGTGGTGGTGGTGGTGGTGGTGGCACACGCTCTCAATCTCGGCACTCGGAGGCAGAGACAAGTGAATCTCTTGAGTTCGAGGTCAGCCTGATCTGTAGAGTGAGTTCCAGGACAGTCTGGCCTATATAGAGAAACCCTGTCTCCTGGGGGGCAGGGTACGACAAAACAAAACAAATAAACAAACAAAACAAAGGAAAAAAAAAGAAAGCTAAACTTGGATGCCACGGTAATCAGTAATCCGGAGCCATGGTAGGTGCTGGGGCAGGGGGAGTCCTGTTAACAGGAGGCAAGAGGGCTTAGAGGACACTAGAATACAGGCCAGGGTAGGGTTACTTTAAAGTCCTAGTCTAGAGCCCTTGTCCATGTCTGTAACGGCATGTTCCTGCCTGGCCTACATACACAGCTCTGTGCTGGCTTGGACTGCAAGGCGACACCTTCTGTAAATAAATAAATAAACGTAAGAAAACAAGATGGCGGTGTCAGAGGTTCGGGGCCCCTTTCTGTTCTTAAAAGTTCACCCAAGTCATGTTATTTGAGCTATCTCTGACTCCCTTAATAGGTTAGAGGCTCAGCCAATCAAAGGCCAGGCTACCTGTGACAGCCAATTGGAGTGCTCAGAGGCTGATGATGGAGGTCTAGACTCCGAGACTCCTCAGTGCTGGAGGAAGCACCTCTGGTAGCCTATGTTGGCCTCGAACTCCTAGTCATCTTGTCTCCTCCTCCTGAGCAACATCAGGCCGGGATAATGGCTCAAGGGATGGGGCCCCAAGCTGTGTGCACCCACAGCTGCTACCAACTTGACATGGGACCATGGTGTAGTCCAGGCTCCCCCGATTCAGCCTCTAGGATAGCTGGTAGGCAGACAATGCTCTCCCACGCAGCAGAATGGTCCATTTGGAAATGAGTGCCCACCCCCCAACTACGTCTATTTAGCCACGTCTTCCACGAAACCCTCCAGTTGGATTTTTGTTAATGGCGATGGTGCCTACCTATCATTACCGGAGTTGGGAAGCTGAGGCAGGAGGATTGTTTTAAGTTCTGAGGCCTGTTGGTGCTGCAGAGTGAGATTGTGTTTAAAAAACAAAAGCCAGATCCCTATTTGGCAGATAACTTCTGAGGGTGGACTCTGGGGTTCCTGTGGGCCCCAAGCCTTGCTCACAGCACAGCCGATGTCAGAACCATCCAGTCTTCTGCTATAAAATGGACGGCCCACCCCTGCCCTGGCATGCCACCCTGTACAGCTCCTGCCTCTGCACCTCAGGAGCCCTGGATCCTGTGCCTGGGTGCCATGAGTCCCTCCAGAGTGAGGCTCCACCATGATGTCCAGTTCCAACTAATTGGGTGATCTATAGGCTGGTGATGAATCCTGGGGGACAGTACCCAAGTCACAAAGAATCCCTAAACACAACATTTAAAGGGCAGCTGCAGTTGGCTCAGTGGGCAGAACACATGTGGCTCAATAGAGTACGTGTAGTTTAGTGCTTGCCTCGAATGCATGGAGCCCTTGGGCTCCATCCCCAGCACCGCATAAGCCTCCATCAATCTGGCATTCAGGAAGTGGAGACAGGAGGAGGATCAGGAGTCAGGAGTTCAAGGCTGGCCTAGGCGGGGGTGGGGGTGGCGTGGGGTGTGGGGGGGGGGGTGGCACAGATTCTGTTTCGACAACGACAATAATAAAATAGCAGTCTCAGAGGGGTCAAGGCCTATGATCCCAGCACTATGCAAGCTGAGACAGGAGGATGCTGAGGCCACCAGCTTGCGCTGCAGAGAGAAGCCCTAAGGAAAATAAATAACAGCCAGTAGCTGGGCGTCTGTGTGGGAGTTGCCACAGGAGCAGCTGTAGAGGAGGCCGCGGAAGCAGATGGCGCGGGGATGTCGCGGGCCCACTTCCGGGAGCTTTCCGGGCCTGGCATCCCACCCCCTACCCCACCCCCTACTCCCGCCGCCTGGAGTCCTTTTGTATCTAGGGAACGTGTTTAAACTTCTCGTTGTCGGCGCCAACGATGCCGGTGCTGGGCCCTATGGAATCTGCTGTTTGTTAACTCAGGCACAGAGAGGTTGGGCCAGTTGGCGGATGCCACACAGCGGCACTGCCAGATCCCAAGTAATCGGCCAGGATGGTGGGATCTCAGGCTAAACCCTCAAGTTCAAATTCTGTTTCTTTCTGGCATGGTAGTTGGGGAAGCTGGTGTAAAGACACCCCGTCATTCCTGAGTAGACGCGGGTGAGAGGAGACCCTAGGGGATCCGAGCAGAGCAGGGGTCCATCTCTCCCCCTTTGCCAGCCAAGTGGTCTGGTACCTGGCACTTCCGCCCCCCTCCAATTGGCTGCGGGGACGGATGACGCCACTGGTTTCCATGGCAAACACCCGCCTAAGGAACGTGGGTAGTCTGAAACCCACCATCATAAAAATAGTCCGTGTCCCCAAAGTGGCCGCCCCAATGAGTGTGTTTGTTGGGCTGGGAGAGTCGTGAGAGTCCATTTCCTAATTCTCCCTCTCTGTCTCTGTGCCTCAGTTTCCAAGCCTGTACAGTAGACGCTGAGTGGTCCCTTTCTGTTTAATTTGTTGCTGGGCTGAACAGTAGCTGGAGCCAAAGCAGCCAAAAGTAATGTGCCCTGGTCATTAACACAGCTTTCCTGATGCTAAATCCACATCGCAGGTGGGGAAACTGAGGCAGGGCATTTCTTTTGTTTTTAAGGTTTATTTATTATGTATACAGTGTTCTGCCTCTGTGTATGCCTGATCTTATTGTAGGTGGTTGTGAAGCGCCACGTGGTTACTGGGAATTGAACTGAGGACCTCTGGGAGAGCAATCAGTGCTCTTAACCACTGAGCCATCTCTCCAGCCCCCGAGGCAGGGGTTTTCCAAAGCAAGTGCAAAGCCTTCCCACGTCCCCTGGGAGTTAGATTCTCTCTCTCTCTCTCTCTCTCTCTCTCTCTCTCTCTCTCTCTCTCTCTCTCTCTCTCTTTTTCCGGAGCTGGGGACCGAACCCAGGGCCTTGTGCTTGCTAGGCAAGCGCTCTACCACTGAGCTAAATCCCCAACCCAGGAGTTAGATTCTAACACAGCTTTCTTTCTTTCTTTCTTTCTTTCTTTCTTTCTTTCTTTCTTTCTTTCTTTCTTTTTTTCTAAGATTTATTTATTTATTATATATAAGTCTCTGTCTTCAGACACATCAGAAGAGGACATCAGATCTCATCACAGATGGTTGTGAGCCACCATGAGGCTGCTGGGATTTGAACTCAGGACCTCTGGAAGGGCAGTCGGTACTCTTAACCACTGAGACAACTCTCCAGCCCCTAACACAGCTTTCTTAAAATTAAGGAAAAAAAAAAATCTCCCTGAAGCAGGTGGTGGTGCAAGCCTGTCATTAACAGCTGAGAAGCCGAGGCAGGAGAATCACCATGAGTTGCAAGCTGCCCAGGGGTATATAGAGAAAGCCTGTCTCTCTTCTTAGGGACATGGCCCAGCCAGTCAAGCTGCCTGCCAGGAAGCTGGTGCTGAGTCTCTTCCTGGGATCCACACCAATGCAGGTTGTCACATGTGCCATGACACAATGTGTGTGTGCACACAGGCAGAAACAACATGAGTTTTCCATAACCGCCGGCTCAGAGGGAAAGTGGCAGTGGAACCCAAGGAAAGGGCTTCTTTCTCCTTATATATAGGACAGGCAGTCAGAGTTGGTACAGACCAATTTTTCTTTTGAGTTTTCAAAGGGTAAATCTAAGAGTGTCCCCCACCCTAGACCAGAACCCACAACTTTATAGGCTCCAGGGATCTGGAAACTAAATTGGAGTATTAAGGTGACAGGTGCGTCCCACTAGTCCTAGCACAGAATGTATGTGTTTGCCGTATATTATTATTGCGACAAGTCTCCATCTATAGCCCAGGCTAGAATGAAGAGGACAGGTCTGAGCCACTGTACCTGCCTTCATTTCTTTTCCTTTCACTGTTTTTATTATATTTAGTCACTAATCTTGTGTGTGAGCATACACCCTCAAACACTTGCAGGAGTGGGTTCCCACCTTCCATCATGTGGGTCCCAGGGATAGAACTCAGGTGGTCAGGTTTAGCTGCAAGCCCCCTTTTTCACTGAGCCCCAATTATGTATGTATTCATACCCCCTCCCCACTAGCAGGCAGCTTGGGAGCTGGGTGGGAACACTGCAGGTGTGAGTATGGATTAAGCTACTGATCATCATGGAAGGCCACATGTGGTATGAGGGTAAGCAGGAAAGAGGCACTGACCGGGTCATGGGAGTCTGATGTTGGGGCGCAGTGGTTGGAACATTTTCAGGGTTGACCCTACTCTCTTTGTCTTGTTACAGAAGGAGCTGAGTCTTCCACGACGGGGTCGAGGGTGAGTAATTCATTCAATGATTAATATGACAACATTGCCTTTTCCTGTTTGTGCCATCCTTTGAGGCAGGGTATATCAATCAAACCCAGAACTCAGCAGCTTGCTCTGGAGATTCCCGTCTCTGCCTTCCGAGGCTTGTGTTACAGGTGGGCCGCTGTCATGGGTTCTATGAACCTGAACTCTGGTCCTCATCGTGAGCAGCAATCGCTTTAACCACTGAGCCTCACCCTAAATCTCCCTTCTTTCCCTCCCAGTCAAAGAATACTTCCCAGGGCTGCAGAAATGGCTCAGTGGCTAAGAGCACTGGCTGCTCTTCCAGAGGTTCTGAGTTCAACCCAGCAGCCACATGGTGGCTCACAACCATCTGTAATGGATCCGATGCCCTCTTCTGGTGTGTCTGAAGACAGCTACAGTGTACTCACATACATAAAATAAATAAACCTTTTTTTTTTTTTAAGCCACTTCCCAGCTTGGGATCCAGGCAAAGCATAGTTTGGTATCTCATGCCTGTGTTTCCGGGAGCACCCAGGAAGCTGAGATAGGAAGATTGACAGTTCCAAGTCAGCCTGGGCTACATAAAGTCCTGCCTTTTTTTTTTTTTTTTAAGGCTAATATCTAGGGGTATGACTCCAGTGTAGAAGCCAGAGGTGGCTCACTGGGTAAAGGCAATTGCTCCGGATACACAGGCAGCCCCAAAAGTTGTCTTCAGACCTCCGGGTGTGTGCAGACACGGACCTCTTCCACTAAATAAATAAATGTAGAAAAAGATTTGATTCTCAGCACTGGGGCTGGGGGTTATAAAATATCAACTTCTAACCCAAGTACGTTGGAATGGGTTTGCATGACAGAGACTCGCTTCCTTTTGGCGTCCGCCAACAGAATCCGTGAGGCTGCCATCATCCGGACAGCTCTGGAGCTCAAAGAACATTTTGTTCGGTGCGTCCTGGGTATACAGATGGATAAACAAAGACTGGGGGAGGGGTTCACCTCCTGTTCGCTCCAGAGAGCAAACAACCTTGGACGCCCCATCTTTGAAAGTTGCGCATGCCTCAACTGGAGGCTGATAAGCTCTGTATTTTTTGAGCACCTACGAAGTGCTGGGCCCTGCCGGTTGGAGAAACAGGGGAAAGGGATGGTTCAAACCCTCTGGCGCCCCGGTTCTTAATGGGGACCCAAAACGTGAAGACTGTGTGCTCAGGGGAAATTAAACAGAAAGAGACAGGCGCCGGGGGAGTCATTTGGAGGTGAGGTTTGGTCTTGGAGAAGACTAGATGCCGGCAGGGCAGGAGGAGGCCTGCGAGGCGGTCAATGTAGGGACAATTCCAAACAGAGGGACCAGGAGTGGGACCGGCCTTGACTTTGGGGGGGGGGGCTGGGCGAGGTAGGAGAAAAAACGCAGGTGCTGAGAACGGGGTCTCAATCGCCCCAAAGTCGTGCACTGCGGCTGGGGCGGGACCGGACATTGTCCTGAGTGCGCTCTGAGGGACCTGGGGCGGGAGGAGCGCAGTGCACCGACCTCTAGGGTAAAGTCAGGATCAGAGTCCCCAGGGAGCTGCCAGCTCTGCCACCCTTGCTGTCCGTAACTCGATCCAGGGCTGTCAGGGACCAGATCTCTGGGGCACGACGTTGAGAGGGGACACAACAATGCGATTTCGGGTTGGAGGTCCCAGTCCACAGAGCCCAGGTCTCATTCCCTTCCGGCCCGTGATCGGGCGGCTGAGTGTCTCAAAAACTAGTCAAGGAAGGCCAGACTGCAGACCCCTAGGATTGCGTGCAGCTCTCTATTCCCAGCGCGCACGCTCTCCAGAGGTGGGTGGTCAGCCCCGCCCCATCGCGCGAGGCTCCGCCTCTGTCCCCGCCCTCCTCCGTAGTTCTTAAGTGGTGCCGCCCACAGACAAGCCCAAGAGCCAGTCCAGAAGCCACACACACACACACACACACACACACACACACACACACACACACACACACACACACACACACACACACACACACACACACACACACACACACACACACACACACACACACACACACACAGAGGCCCCGCCCACCACCCCACCCCCGCGCGACTGGGGGTCCTGCAAATTGCTTCCAAGAGCAAAGCCCGTGGTATACTTTGTGAGGCCCCACTCCACCAGCCACGTCGGGCTCTGTTGTATTAGGCCCGCCCTCTTCATAGTCTCTTTCCTCCCTCCCCCCACAAGCCTCGCCCTACCTCCCATAGCTCCGCCCCGCATTCTATAACCTAGTCTACATACCGGAATCCACGCCTACTTTCTTACTTAGGACCTCCCCAGAAGCCCGGCTCCTCACCTATAGCGCCTCTTGTAACTCCGCCCACACCTCATAGCTCCATCCCGCACCTTGTAGCCCCGCCCGGTTATCCTTTGGTCCTGCCCCGTATCATATAGTCCTGCCCCCTCCGTCCACCTTCTTGTCCCGCTCCTGGTCACGCCCCGTGACCCGTAGTCCCGCCCTGAGGCCACGCCCCCGCCTGCCGCCGGTGCGCGCGTCCCTCAGTCCATAGTCCCAGCGCGTCTGCTCGTGCCGGGTGCCACCGGGCGTCGGTTCCCGCGGTGCCGCCATGAAGTCCCGCAGGGAGAAATTACTGATCCCCGCGCTGACACTCGAGTGAGTACTGAGGCCCAAGCACCGCGGTTCGACCCCTGGGAACCCGCGGGGGTCACGCCGGGTCGCCGCGGGGTCACCGCCCGCCTCTGTCTTGCAGTCTGTCGCCGAGCAGCCAGAGCCCATGCCTGTTGAGCCCCGGCAGCCCGTGCAGCCCGTGCAGCCCATCGCTGGGCCTGCAGCAGCCCTGGAGGTGAGTGGCGCCGCCCTGCACGCGCACCCTCACCCGGGCCTTTCACACCCCTTAGACGCCCCAGGCCTCAGTGTCACCCCTTCCTTGGCTCCGCAATACTCGGGAACACCCAGCTGCAGGCTGGAGCTGGACAGGTGTCCCAGGCCAAGTCAGAACTTGAGCCCAAGGACTTCTTGAGACAGGTGCTGGATTCCCAGGGCCCTGCTGGGTGGTGACCTCCGGGACCTTCCAGAAACTCTCCCTGTGGTCACACACAAACTGAGTGGGCTTTACCAAACCGAAAATAGCTATTTCTGCTCTGATTTTATTTCTTACTGAGCGAACTGAGGCCCAGAGACAGGCCTGTTGCGATTCTCTAAGTCTTGGGCCAGCTTGGCCGCCACACCCTACTGAGAGCCAGCATCACCCTCTGTGACTCTGGGGCAGGTTTCAGAGGCTTACTCATGTGAAAGTCGAGAGTCTTGACTTACCTGGGAGCCGTTTATACCTTAGTATGAATGAGATGCTTGGTATATTCCATGGGCTTTGAATGGGGAAGACAAAATACTGTGGAGTCCACACTGAATTCCAACTGGGTTACCTTCATTCGCTCAGCGAACGCTTACTAGGCACCTAACCAGTGTGCCAAGTAAAAAGTCCAAAGTTGTGAACAAGAATGACAGACATCTCCCTCCGAGGGTTCTCGGTTGACTGGAGGTGGCCAGTGAGCAAATGAGTGACTATGTTCAATGCTGACCCCTTGGGGAAGTTGATTGGAGCCATGGACAGAGCTTGGAACAGGTTGGCACCAAGCAGCTGGGACCTAGTGTGCAAAGGTCCTGAGGCAACCTTTTGAGGGGAATAAGGTCTTGTGGGACTAGGCCATCTGGAGGAAAGCTGGTCTATCTGGAACTGGTTGCCCAGTGGGAGGTAGGCACTGCTGTTGCCACATTTCCTCAGGAATGGGTGGAGGAGACCCAGGGGCACCCTAGGAGATAGTGTGAGGTCGGCTAGATTTCTGAGTCCTTGGTTACAACCCAGGGGAGGGCAGGCGAGGGGAAAGGGAGGGACCCAAAATCGGGGTTGCATGTGACTGAACGGGTTACACTTGGAGGAAATGGAGGCACTGTTGGAGACTGGAGCCCAGCCCACCAGGCAGCCACAGTCACCACCAGAGGGCGGCAGAGCAACCTCGCCTGCAGCCACCTCGCCTCACATTTACTCCCCAGCGCTGGAACAGTGACTGTGATTTGTCCAGCAACCATTTACACCTCAGTATGAAAAAGCCCCTCTGATCCGCATACTTTAGAAAAAGGTCCTTGTGTGTCCCATAATCCTTATGGCCCCAGGATCTTGTGCAATCCATCTTTGCCCGCACACATCCCTCCAAGGTGCATCCCAGAGAGGGCAAGAAAGAGTATGCCCCGTGGAGTAAGACCATCCTTCTGCACCATTGTGGACTTCTCATTTCCTTCACAACTTTGAGAGGCCCTAAAAAGCTTCGCCTGAATCTCTCTGTTCACAGTGTATGCTCAGGGCAGGGTCCAGTATGCAGCAGGTGCTTACTTGATGTTCTGGTGTGGATGGATAGAAAGCAGGTGAAGGGGTTCTGTTGTCCTTTAGGGTCAAAGGCCATCTTGACTTGGCCTTACAGGCCACAGACTGCCCAGGGCCGTGGAGGCCAGGCACAGAGGGAATGTCGATTTACCTGGGACGCGCAGGGTATGGGGCCTGGGGGCAGTGGTCCAGCAGCCATTTGGAATCTGGAAAAAGGTGACGGGATGAGTTGGCCAGATTAAGACACACTTAGGGCTTTGCCATTTAAGCAGCAGCAGAGAGGCAAAGCCAAGTCCCCAGAGCCAGTCGCAGGTGACTTTATGACCCCTGTCCCAGGACGGTTTCGCCCAGAACCCCTCAGCAAAGAGCCTGTGAGCCCCATGTACTCAGCCTTGCTGGCCGGGCATTCTGGATACTTAGCATAGCCCAGTTCTTTAGAGTGGGAAACAGTTCAGCTGGGCTTCCAGGGCATTGTTGGGGATAAGGGAACAGCTGTGTTGTGGAGGTGTGTTCCCAGGCACAATGGCGGCGGGTAGCTCTTCTGTAGGTGTATGAAGCCTAGTGCTCCATCACCATTTGGGTCACCAGAGTTAGGAGGCTTTGAGCCTTTATGTCAGTACTCAGACCTGAACAAGTAGCCATCATGGTCCTCTGTGTCACAGGTGGGCACTGCAGGGCCTGTCCTTGGGACTCAGAACATGGGCTCTAGCCCACGTTCTTTCTCAGGGTCTTACCATGATGTGGCCTTCACCTTTTGTTCCCGCATGCCACCAGCTCCTCGCTGGAGATTTAAACACCTACCCCAACTTCTCAAAGGTCTTTCTTTGCTTTCCAGGACAGTCATGGGGCTCGCTCTAACACCACTCATGGTTCCCCGTTTCACCATCCCAATCCTTACCGCAGCCTGTGTGGTTAGCTCTGAAGCACCCTCCTCTCCATCTGTGACACTCTTTCCCCATGCCCTGACTGGTTCTTTTTTCTCAGGGTCAAAGTCATGTTGCCTGCCTTCCTGCACTTTCCCATTTCTTGAGGGAGAAATAGTGTCCAGGCTGGCCTTAAGTTCCTAGCTGCCCTCCTCAAGTCCTGTGACAACAGGTGTGTCCAAGTGTGGTGAGGGCTAGGGTGAAGCCCTCCACGGTAGGCAAACATTCTGCCAGCTGAGCTGCGTCCCTTTCTTTGAGATTACTCTTTGAAATTCTTCATCTGTCTCCTTAACTGAGATCAAGGACTACTACCCTTGAAGTCACCCCTAGATGTCCCAGAGGCAGGCAAACTGTAAGTGTTCAATAAATGTTTATCAAGTGAACAAATGACTGGATATGGGTTTGTGCTCCAGCCAGAAGCGTGGAGATGCCTGATGTGGCAAAGAGCATGGAGGAAACGTGTTAGAGTCTTGGGGTGACTTACGAAGGATGGGTTGGGGAAACCCTGGGTGCCTATGCCTTAGTTTTCTCGGCTGCCTTTTCGTACCAAATATGGGATCTGAGCTTCACATCCGAGCAAGGCTCATATCAAAGTGTCTAAAGGTCGTGGGAGTCAGGTGCTGTCAGAATGACTCCCACTGGCTACCTAGGACCTGGGGGAGAAGGACGTATTCCTTTGGTTTGTAGTGTATGTGACTTATATCGCCTTTGGTAATGGCTTTCGTGGCCATGCACGCCGCGTTCATCGCAGGCATTATACAGATGGGAAGGAAAGGGGCAACGCCAGGCAAGGCTGACACCTTAAGAGTCGAGTCCGTCACCGCCTGCACTAGCACCGCCGAAGCCCCACCTAGCTGCCTCGGCCCTAGCAACGCCCCGCCTCCGCTGATAAGGCCAAAGCAACTCCCTACCCACTTGACGTAGTCCTAGCGACGCCCCGCCCTCACCGCGCAGAGCCCTAGCAACGGCCAGGTAACCCGGCACCCCAAGGCTCAGAACCCTAGCGAAGCCCTGCCTGGTCGGCTGAGGTCCATAGCAACGCCCCGCCTTCGTCCCAGGGTGCCTCTCCCTGTGCTTAGAGCTCTAGCAACGTCCTGCCTGTATTGCTGAGGTCTATAGCAACGTCCCTCCCTCGCTACCCAGAGCCTTAGCAACGGCCAGGTAACTCCGCCCCCTATGAGCAGAACCTTCGCAAAGCCCTGTCTGTACTGCTAAGGGGCATAGCAACGCTCATGTTCGTCCCAGAGCCCTAGCAACGTTCATTAAGCCTCGTCCTGCTGCTCCGGGCCCTAGCAACGCCCCGCGCTGTCCCTCAAGGTCCTGGCAACACTGGTCACGGACAGGCAGGTTCTAACTGCGCTGCATCCCAGCGCTTCCGGCAGAGCGGTAGCAACAAAAGCTCCTTAGTTGGGGGCCCTAGCAACGCCCCGCCTAGCGCTGTAGCAACGCCTCGCCCCCCTCCTCCCTCACGACGCCACGCCCCCTCGGGCTCCGCCCAACGATTGGGCGGGGCTCCCAGCCGGGCTTCCTCCTTGCTACCCGCGCGCTCTTGTAGCCCGCGGCCCCTGGGCCGCTCCACCGGGCTCAGGCCGAATCCGGCCGATCTGGCCGTGGCCGGGCCAGGCGGAGGGCCACAGCATGTCGGACCCCAGCTACTGGACCGCGGTGGCGGCCCCCGGACACCGCAGCCGCCTGGCCAAGGGTGCGCTGCTACAACGTTCCAAAAGGTAGGGGTGGCTCCGGGCACAGGGTCTAGCTATAGACGCCCGGTATTCGAACTCGGGACTCAGGCCGCGCAAAGCGAGTATTTTGGGAAGAATAAAGCAGTCTGTCCTGGACACTCAGCGGAAACGTTGGCGCAGATGCAAATACTCATGGCCCAGGCTGATGAGTGGGTGGCAGGTCTACAGCCAAGGCATTGCCTGGCTTCTCCTCAGCCCAGGTCCTCCTCTTCAATGCACAGAGGCCAAGAGAGGTGGTTCCTCAACTGTCGACCCAGGTTCTAATTGGAATGTAGCTTTTACCGTGCTGTGTGACCCCGGGCAGTTCCTCAACCACTCTGTGCTTGGGTTATCTCTGTATTTAGGTTTGCATAGTTAGGCAAAGTCTGGGTTGCAAGGACCCTGAGTGCTCAGTCCAAAGCTTCGATTGGGCCTGATATAGTGCGGTGCGGGTCATGGCTTACCAGCCTTTTAGAGCAAGGAACTGTGTAAGCAGTAGGCATTTAATGTGTGCTCAAGTAGGATGATTCAGGTTCTCCGAGGTGGTTGTTTTCAAGGTTTTGCCTGTAAGCATAAAGGAGAGGAACCAACCAATTCATTGGCCACCGTTGCAGGATGATGGGGCAGCCCAGGCAGGGAGAGGATGTGGCTGCCAGTGTGTGTCATGTGCAGAGGGGGGCGACAGGAAGTCCTGCAAGGCCCTTTGGGTTCCGCTTCTGCACCCACACCTCAGCCTAAGGGGCAATTCTTCCCACTCTTGGTAGCTGCGCCCCCGATTTCCCTGCGTGGAGAGCCAGCACAATTGGTGGGTCCCCCAGGTCAAGGTTGGTTTGTACTGTGTCCACACCTGTCACTTACCTGACCCTGGGGGCGTGGCCTCCTGTAGGCAGGCTCTGAGAGCATAGGTTCCCCCCATGGACGGCTTCACAGAGGCACCTTCTGGGTGTCCTGATAGGGGAAAGGAGGCTCCTGCACCAGAAAACAGGCTGGGCCCAACTCCCTACCACCTTCTTGCCTATGCTTTTTGCTACCTGCGACGTCTCCTGTCTTGGCCTACAAACTGTGCCTCTGTGGCCCCAAACCCTCCCTGCCTCCTTAGGGCCCCGCCTGTCGCTCCCTCCCTGACACTTCTGCAGAGCTGCGTTGGTGGAGGGCTGTGTGGGCTGTTCTCCTTGTCTTCAGTCAGAGCTGCCGTTGCTGGGTGACTGTAGGGGGCTGGGGAGGAGGGCAGGATCCCAGTGACTTCAACTCTGCCAAGGTGGGGACGAAGCTCAGGGTCTGGTGGGCAGAAGGGGCCAGAGACCTTGCCTGGGGGCTTCAGGGCAAGTGGCCAAAAGAGACATGGGTTTGTATGTAGCCTGCGTTGGCCCCAATTCAGAGACTTTGGACTAAAGGGGTGTTACAGCACAGGCTGAAGCATTAGTTCTTTGGCAGGATCTTGGGAAGCTGGGGACTGCAGTTTCAGGGACAGGGAGGGAGAGTGGCTGGCTTCCCCCATGGCCTCTGGGCATCTCCTGTCTTCTCCACTGGACATCCGGGTGTGCCTGGCTGGCATCATGGTGTAAGAGCCAGGGGCTGGGAAGGAAGAAGTCAGTATGTCCTAGTCATCTGCCAGTGTCCCCATGAGGCTGGATGGTTTTTCTCCCACCATGTCATATGGCGGCAATGAGGATGGAAAGGGAACTTTGAAACAGGCTGTGTCCCATGTGTCATCCTAGGAGATCGGGCATTGAGAGTCACCTCTGAGCCTGTCCCAAGACCAGCCTGTGCAATATGAGACTCTGCCTCAAGAATAAGAAGATATGGGGTTGGGGATTTAGCTCAGTGGTAGAGCGCTTGCCTAGCAAGCGGAAGGCCCTGGGTTCGGTCCCCAGCTCCGGAAAAAAAAAAAAAAAAGAATAAGAAGATATATTTGAGCTGAGTGTGGTGGCACAAACCTTCAATTCCAGCACTTGCAAGTCAGAGGCAGAGTCTGTGAATTCAAGGCTGGCCTGGTCTACAGAATGATTCCCAGGACAGCCAGAACTCCACAGAGAAACCCTGTCTCAAAAAAACAAAACAAAACAAAACAAAAAAGAAGGGATGTTTGCCCAGGGGTGACTCCCAGTGGGTCTCGGAAACTCCTAACAGGTCCCACCGCAGGGACATCGTGGTTGGTCTGGGCCAACTTACAACCATCCATAGCATGCTCCCAACTGGGCGCATGCGTCCCTGTTCCTCAGGTTTACCTTCTAACCCTGCTGTCCCCTCCACAGCTGCCGCAGTGGCAACCGTAAGAGCCTAGTCGTGGGGACGCCTTCACCCACTCTCTCCAGACCTTTGTCACCACTCTCTGTCCCAACTGGTGAGCAGGGGCAGATCCGGGTGGGGGGGCTGGGTCCCGCTGCCACCCGGATGTGACAGTTTTCTCATCTCCCCTCAGCAGGTAACAGCCCCTTGGACAGTCCTCGGAACTTCTCTGCCGCAGCGGCCATCAATTTCCCCTTTGCCCGGAGGTGAGTGTCCTGGCCATGGCACAGGGCTAGTGAACCTCACAGAGCTGGGCCTACCCCTCATTGATTTTTGTCCCCCTCCCTGGCCCCTTCCTTCCTGGGTGTCTGGTGGTGGTCTCTCCTGTGGCTTCTGTTCTCCACAGACAGCTCTCTCACAGTGACAGGTAATTCAGAGTTCTGGGAAGGAGGAGGGGGCCGCAGCCTGACTAAATTATTAACTGCTAACAGCTGCACTAGATCACTAACCAAGAACTGACACAGTGTGTCCAGGGCCTTCAGTTCCACCAAGCTAAGGCTGTGCAGTGGGGACGTAGCTGAACCGGCCCCCTTGGAGTATGCCTGGGTTGTTTGTGAGCTGGGATCTGGCCAAAGCTTGGGCTGCACCTTATCAGGGAGGGCTTCCAGGAAGAAATGTCCCCGGCTGCCTGGAGGGTCCTTGTTCCAGAGTAGGTATCAGCCAACACAGCTTGCTGCCAGTCCCCATCAGCACAGTGCCAAGCTGTCTTTTCATCTGTTCCTGTCCTTCTCCAGGGCTGACGGCAGAAGATGGTCACTTGCTTCCCTCCCGTCATCAGGCTATGGGACCAACACTCCCAGCTCCACTGTGTCGGTACTGACAGCTGCCTCGGCAGGTGGAATGGGGTGGGGTGGACTGGAGCAGACACACGCCCGGCTGTGGTTTCTGGGGCTCCCACTCTAGGCTGGGAAGGCTTGCAGTGGGCCTCAGCAGGCCTGTAGGATGCTGGGGTGCTGGGTCCGCGACGTGACCCGGACCTTCTCCTTGCCCCAGTCAAGCTCATCCTCCCGGGAGCGTCTACACCAGCTCCCTTTCCAACCCACTGCGGACGAACTGCGCTTCCTGTCCAAGCACTTCCGCAGCTCAGAGAGTGTGGTGGATGAGGATGGAGGCCGTTCTCCGCGCCTGCGCCCACGCTCACGAAGCCTCAGGTAGACTTGGGCTGGGACCTCTCCACCCAACCAGGGCCTCCTCTGTGACCCTCACCCTCCTCTGTCACCCTTTCAGCCCTGGACGAACATCAGGAACCTTCGACAACGAGATAGTGATGATGAATCATGTATACCGGGAGCGCTTCCCCAAGGTGTGCTCCAAATCCCTCCGCCCTGCAGTGGCCACTCTCTTCTAGCGTGGTCGACTACCCAGGCCCTGCCCCCCTGTCACTCACGGAACCCCGCCCACCAATAACGCTCTGTTCCCTGCCAGTCACCAGAATCAGACCCTCGCTGAGGTCCCCCAGCCCTTATCACTACTGTCAATCATTTTGAACCGGTCCCTGATCAGCTCCACCTCTGTGTCAGTTACCCCTGTCCCTTTCTCACCCCCTCTGCCTGTCTGACCATAACCCCGACTCCAACTGAACAGCTTTCTCTCAGACTCCTGGCCTGTCCTCTGATCCACTTCTGTCATTACCCCCCCCCCTCCCGCCTTCCCGCAGGCCACAGCGCAGATGGAGGGCCGGCTGCAGGACTTCCTGGCAGCATTTGCTCCTGGAGACCGCCTGGCACTGGCAGACGGTGTCCTGGGCTTCATCCACCACCAGATCGTGGAGTTGGCGAGGGACTGCCTGGCCAAGTCGGGCGAGGCTCTAGTCACCTCCCGCTATTTCCTGGAGATGCAAGACAAGCTGGAGCGACTACTGCAGGATGTATGTGGGGGGAGCCTGCCAAATGGTCACGCCCAGGGGGGTGGAGTGTGTTAGGGAACACCTTTTTGGGGTGGGATCTGCAGAGCCCTGGAGGTCTCTATCAGGGTGTGGGCGGGGCCTCTTCTGTGGGCGGTCCTCGTCAGATTCACCTGCTTATAGGCTCATGAGAGGTCAGATAGCGCCGAAGTGGGCTTCATCGTGCAGTTGGTCCGCAAGCTGCTCATCATCATCTCCAGGCCAGCGCGGCTGCTCGAGTGCTTGGTAAGCTGCAGACAGGGACTTCTGGGGACCAGGCGAGGGCTCCGGGCTCACAGCCTCTCCTGTGCAGGAGTTCGACCCCGAAGAATTCTACCATCTGCTGGAGGCTGCAGAGGGCCAGGCCCGCGAGGACCAGGGCGTGAAGACTGATCTGCCCCGCTACATCATCCGCCAGCTGGGCCTTGCCAAGGACCCTCTAGAAGGTGAGAGGCACCCAGAACAGGGAAGATCTGGATTGGAACCCAGGGCTCCCTCTACCTCTTAGTCCCAACCTCATTCTGACGCTTTAAGACAGTGACCCTTACCATCATGAGTAATGCTCAGAGACTCACTGCAATCTGTGGTCTGCCAATCCCTGGGGCAGAACACTTGGAGAGCTAGGGCTCTGAGGCATGGCTTTCCTAGAAGATTCTGTAGTCCTTGCTGCTGGGCCACATAGTGAATCCTGTCCAAAAGAAAAGAACCAAAAACAACTACAAAAATCTCAACTTACTTTCTTTGACAGAGATTCAGCCCCTGAATGACCTTGATGAAGGCCAGCCACCAGCTCCTGGATCCCCTGAGGTAAGTTGCAAGCTGAGGTAGTCCTATGTTGCCCTTTCCTGGGTGGCTGGATTAGGGAGTGAGTTTGCTGAAGTATATGCTTAATAAACACGCGTGGTTTTGAATTGTGGCTGCATTGGGATTGCCGCATTATAGAAATAGCTCAGGTCTGGACTGGGCTGTAATGGGCACTGAAAAGGTGGGCCTTGAAGGATGTGTTGAAGTTTTCTGGGAAGCAGACTCTGCATACTGGTTTAACAAGTTCGGGCCCAGAGGAAGTAAGTAGCAGCACCAGTGAGGCAGAAGCTTAGACATAGGGACAGTTTTGCAGTGGACGAGAACCTGAGCTGTCCCCTTGCAGAGCCGAGGCCTGGGCGGTCCGTCTCGGAGGCAGCCATGTGAGAGCGACTTTGAGACCATCAAGCTTATTAGCAATGGAGCCTATGGGTGAGTCCTGGGTCCCTGCTGGGTCCCACTTTGGGCTTGGACCAATGACTGCTCAGCGGCCCCCTTCTTGTGTGCAGGGCTGTCTACCTGGTGCGCCACAGGGACACACGACAGCGCTTCGCCATCAAGAAGATCAACAAGCAGAATTTGATTCTGCGCAACCAGATCCAACAGGTGTTTGTGGAGCGAGACATCCTCACCTTCGCCGAGAACCCCTTTGTGGTCGGCATGTTCTGCTCTTTTGAAACCCGTCGCCACCTCTGCATGGTGATGGAGTATGTGGAAGGTGCGGCCCCTGGGCTGCCATGCCCTCCCCTCCCACCCCTGGGCACAGCTGGGGAGGTCCAGAGAGGGATAGGTGTGGGCCCCGAAGGCTTGGGATATCGGTGAGGCTTCAGCAGGTAAGATGGCACCCGTCGCCTTGCAAGGGAAAGACCGTGCACTGAGGCAGTAGCTGTGTGCAGAGCTCCGACTTAGAACTGGACCCTGCTGGGCAGAACCTGAGACTCTTGCTGACCTCAGCAACACGAGCAGGACCCAGACCTGACCCATGTCCCGGTGTAGGGGGTGACTGCGCCACGCTGCTGAAAAACATGGGCCCACTGCCTGTGGACATGGCCCGCATGTACTTCGCGGAGACGGTACTGGCTCTGGAGTATCTGCACAACTATGGCATCGTGCACCGAGACCTCAAACCTGACAAGTGAGCAGCCAGGGTGTGGCTGGGACGCGGGGCCGGGGCTGTGGGCGGGGTCACGGCTGTGGGCGGGGTCAAGGCAGAGCTCTGGTGTTAGGGGTCGGGTAGGATCTTATCTGATTGGCAGGACAGCATCCGCAGAGCTCGCACACCACAAGTGCACCTACTCTGCATAAATAGGTGGAACTCATCTAGTCCCACCTGTCTCCGAAGCAGGGTTCGCTGGTTTCCTAGCCATGTGCCTTTGGAGATGTGAGCGCAAGTGTTCAGAGCTGGTGCTGTTTGCACTCTGCATTTCACTTCCGTGTAGATGAAATGGCTACACACAGTAGTCACAAACATGTGCTTCTTTGTGTAGTCCAGGCATAAAATAGGAGGGGCCAATGGGTGAATAACAGTGGATACAGAAAGTGAGCTTGGGGGCTGGAGAGATGGCTCAGCGGTTAAGAGCACCGACTGCTCTTCCTGAGGTTCTGAGTTCAATTCCCAGCAACCACATGGTGGCTCACAGCCATCTGTAATGGGGTTGGGTGTGTCTGAAGACAGCTACAGTGTACTTATATACATTAAGTAAATAAATCTTTAAAAAAAAAAAAAAAGAAAGTGAGCTTGGGGGATGTATTTGCAAGGTGCATGAAAAAGGTCACAGCGGGACACGATGGAGCACACCTGTCATCCTAGGATTCAAGAGACTGAGGCAGGGATCCAGGAGTTCAAGGCCAGCCTGGGGGGTTACTTAGAGAGTGTGAGGCCACCCTGGGCCACATGAGCAAAAAGGTTTTTTTTTTTTGTTTTGTTTTTGTTTTTGTTTTTGTTTTTTTAAAAAAGCATGCACATACTGACATGGGTTACCTAGGGAGGCTGGGTCTCAAAACAAAATCAGTATATACAGGGGGCCTTGAGCCAATCCTGGCAACTCTGCTGGCCCTGGCCTTCCCACCCAGCCTGAGGGTCCTGGCCTCACCCACAGCCTGCTCATCACCTCCCTCGGCCACATCAAGCTGACGGACTTCGGCCTGTCCAAGATCGGCCTCATGAGCATGGCCACCAACCTGTATGAAGGTCACATCGAGAAGGATGCTCGAGAGTTTGTGGACAAGCAGGTGTGACCCAACCCAAGGGCAAGACTGGGCCACCCACTCTCACTCCATGCAGACCGGGCCAGCCTCACCTCCCCACTTGCTATAACCTTTGTGCAGGTGTGCGGGACGCCTGAATACATCGCGCCAGAGGTGATCTTCCGCCAGGGCTATGGGAAGCCAGTAGACTGGTGGGCCATGGGCGTCATCCTGTATGAGTTCCTGGTGGGCTGCGTGCCTTTCTTTGGGGACACACCTGAGGAGCTGTTCGGACAGGTTGTCAGTGGTGCGTCTAACAGGGTCTGAGACTGGGAGGTGGGCTGACCACAATGCTACCAGGTGGTGGGTGTGAGGGAAGGTGCTAGAAAGGGCATCCTGTCTCCTCCCACCTTGAACTTCAGATGAGATCATGTGGCCAGAGGGAGATGAGGCCCTTCCCCCCGACGCCCAGGATCTCATTACTAGGCTTCTGCGTCAGAGCCCAATGGACAGGCTGGGGACTGGTAAGTCTATGGGGCAGCTTCTCGCAGGATCCTGTTTACCAGGGTGTGTGAAGGAGGGGGCTGGGAGCTGGGGTCTTGGAGGGCCTGTAGGAGCTAATGTGCATAACCTTGAAGGAAGTAGTTGAGTCTGGTGCTCTCCAGTTTTTGACCACATTTCTGGGTCTCTCCTGGTACCATTCAGTGGGAAGGGAGGCTTGCGGGGTGTGGTGTATCATGCAGAGCTGAGCCAGACTGTCTGTAGGAGGCACCCACGAGGTGAAACAGCACCCCTTCTTCCTGGCCCTGGACTGGGCAGGGCTCCTGAGACACAAGGCAGAGTTTGTCCCACAGCTTGAAGCTGAGGACGACACCAGCTACTTTGACAGTAAGTGGCACTCCTGCATGTTCGGGGTCCTCCCTGTCTGTTCCGCGCGGATGTAAACCGGGAGAGTAGCTCAGCCTTGAGATACCTCCTTGTAGGTGCGTCAATTCCTGCTATGACTGACCACACAGTTTTTGGGCACACTGGGGACCAGAGTTTGGGTCTGCAGTGCAAGAGTCTGTACCCAGATGCCCAGCAGATTCCAGCTCAGGTTCCTGTGCTGGCTGGGCCACTCTCCTGTACCTGAGCAGCACAGCCCTGGGCCTCTTGGTGTCCCTGGCTGCCCCAGCCTCCCCTTCCCTCCCACAGCTCGCTCTGAGCGGTACCGCCACTTGGGCTCCGAGGGTGACGAGACGAATGACGAGGAATCCTCCACAGAGATCCCCCAGTTCTCTTCCTGTTCCCACCGCTTCAGCAAGGTGGGCTGGCCAGCGGCTCCCGAGTCTGCCTGCCTGTGCTTTGTTTACCCTTGTGTTCTGAGACAGGGTCTCCTGTTGCAGCCTCCTAGGTGCTGGGGTGACCTTCGTCACCATTCCCCCATTACTGACATTAAACCAAAAAATCTCACAGGTCTACAGCAGTTCCGAGTTCCTGGCTGTCCAGCCCAACCCCACCTTTGCTGAAAGAAGCTTCAGTGAGGACCGAGAGGAAGGTTGGGAGCAAAGCGGTGAAGGGGACGGTGGCCGCCGGCTGAGCACTGACCTCCGGTAGGTGGGCTGAGGAGTTAAGGAAAACCAGATAACAAAATCTGATGTAGAAGGAGCTTCCTAGTGGCCCAGTAGAGAAGAGTGAAAGGTAGGAGGTCTCTGAGAGTCTTGCTCCTGTGTATGGCTTTGTACTCCTAAAACAATGACTGCTGTGATCCATAACAGTGCTTGACTTTGGCTCCTTGGTCCTTTTCTACACAAAATGCACTTGGCTGGTAAACTCCAGTCCTGCTCCGAGTTCCAGACTCCATAGAAACAATGTTGACTAGAGAGTGAGAGCTGGAAACTGGGCTTTTAGGGTTGAATAGTAAATGTAACTTTTATTCACTAGATGTAGTTGTTGTGTCTGAGGCTTTTGCCTCCCTCTACTAAGCTGGGCGTAGTCCTAGAAGCTTCTAGCCTCGGTACAATCTAATCTAGGCCTGGAATGTTTTCAGTCTCTGAGGCTTACTGCTGAATAAGCTCACCCTTTCTAGTTCTTTCTGAACTCTGGCTGGCTGGTTCAACTCAGCTGTTCCTACTCTAATTCCTCTCCAAGCTGACTGATTCAAACTACCCCGCCCCCCACCCCTCCCCTTTCTCCTGATTTGCTCTGCTTGGCCTCATACGAATTCTGGCAATCTGTTCTAATCTTCTGACTCGTTCTGTCTTCACCTGTGTCTAGTTGCTCTCTCTCTACAACCTGCCTCTGTTCAACTGTCCCAGTAAAACTGCCTCCTTCCCTCTGCTCTGCCCCTCAAGTAGCTTCCCTTTCCTCTTTGCCTGAGAGTTGGGCATGTGCTAGTCTGTCAAATCTTTCTCTGATTCGTCACTTTGTCTGCCACTCAATTTGGTATCACTTTCAAACAATGGGTGCTTCCTTCTACAAACCAACTTTACCTTCACTGTTTGGGATTAAAGCTATGTACTAAGGGTGCGGCGTCTGTATTCCAGCCAGAGGGAGTATAGGGGCTTCTAAGGCATGTTGGTATTCCAGTGAAAGTAGCTAGATTAAAATCTCTCTCCACTGAATAGTTCTGCAAGCCCGTGTGGCTGAGTAACAGTCTCCTCCCTCAAACAGGCTGAGGTCCTGGACACCTGCTTCCTCCTGTCAGCCGTCTTCCTGTCAGAGCGACCGGGGTCCCAGCCCGTCTCTCCTAAGCACCATCAGCTTGGACATGCCTAAATTTGCCTTCTCCTCTGAAGATGAGGGAGCAGGCTCAGGGCCTGCTGACACCAGAAAGCCCGTCTTCATCTTGGGGGAGCCTGACCCCCCACCCCCGACCACCCCAGTGACACCTAAGCCCTGCAACCTTTCTGGTAAGTGGGCCTCAAGGTGAGTGTGGGGTGCTGAGACAGGAATAGACGTTTCTCACCAATTGAGAGCAGACCAGCCTTACCTGCCCTGAACACAGCTTCATACAGCTGGGGTCCAGGGGCGTGGCTGGCATGAAATAGACAGGTGTCAAGCTCACCCCGCTTGTCCCCTCAGCCGACACAGCTGTTCTCAGCCATGCCCGCCTTCGAAGTAACAGTACAGGCGCCCGGCACTCAACTCCTCGGCCCCTGGATGCCGGCAGAGGCCGCCGCCTAGGAAGCTCAAGAGACCCCGGCCCAGAGAAGCCCAGGGCCTCCCCTGGTGGCAGCGGGGGTCGAGTGCCCAAGTCAGCCTCTGTGTCTGCCCTGTCCCTCATCATCACGGCAGGTGATGTGTTGCTTCTCCCTGTGGTGGGTGGTGGGGTGTTCTAGACTGGTTATGAGAGGGAACTCCAGGGTGGGCGCCATGTGGCCACGTGGGAGAAGGATATGGACCCACATTCAGTGTCCCACCACCCTCCACAGACGACGGCAGTGGGGGCCCCCTCATGAGTCCCTTGTCGCCCCGCTCGCTGTCCTCCAACCCCTCCTCCCGAGACTCCTCACCTAGCCGGGACCCATCACCAGTGTGTGGTAGCCTGCGGCCCCCCATCGTCATCCACAGCTCGGGCAAGAAGTACGGCTTCAGCCTTCGCGCCATTCGTGTCTACATGGGAGACAGCGATGTGTACACGGTGCACCATGTGGTCTGGGTGAGTCCCTGTGGTACCTGGCTGTGGGAATCAGTGTGCTCTCCATCCTTGAGTGGGCCCTACCTTGCTCCATAGCTGAGGAAACTGATGCAGTGGCTTGCTTGGATTACACACCGGCCTGTGGGGGTGTGGCCTGCCCCACCTGACAGCTGTGTTGCGCCTGCCCGCAGAGCGTGGAGGAGGGGAGCCCTGCGCAGGAGGCGGGACTGCGTGCTGGGGACCTCATCACACACATCAACGGGGAATCTGTCCTGGGCCTGGTGCACATGGATGTGGTGGAGCTGCTGCTGAAGGTGCGACCTGCGGACCCCTGGCCTGAACATGTCCCCACTGCCTATCCTAGGCAGCTGTCCCTGACACCATGAGGCTTTTACAGCTGCACCCCCCCCACCCTAGGATCCAGGGCTGAGGGGAGCCGAGTGTCAGGTTCTGGACAGGTGTCTTGTCCCCCAGAAAGCTCTCAGGTGACTGGTTTCCCTTCTGCAGAGTGGCAACAAGATCTCCCTGCGCACCACGGCCCTGGAGAACACCTCCATCAAGGTGGGGCCTGCCCGGAAGAACGTGGCCAAGGGCCGCATGGCCCGAAGAAGCAAGCGCAGCCGCCGGCGCGAGACCCAGGACCGGTGAGCAGGGAGGCAGTGAGGCCCCAGCACCCCTAGCCTTCCCAGCATTCCTCACTGTTACCATGCCTATCCCTAGGCGGAAGTCCTTGTTTAAGAGGATCTCGAAGCCATCTTCTGTGCTCCACACCAGCCGTAGTTTCTCCTCGGGCCTCCAGCATTCTCTGTCCTCCAGCGAGAGCCTCCCTGGATCACCCACTCACAGCCTGTCCCCTAGCCCCACCACGCCCTGCCGCAGCCCTGCCCCCGACGTCCCCATAGGTGGGTGGGTTCTCAGTCTGGGCCACAGGTTAGAGGACAGAGGAAACTGCTGCCGGGTAGTCAGTGCCCTTCATCCCGGCACTTAAGAGATGAGGCAGAAAAACAAGGGTTCATGGAACTCCACCTCGAATATGAATATATATGCATATCTGTGACAATAATCAGTAAGGAGCCTTAGTGTGTGCTTGAGCTGAGTGGATGACTTGGTGGCCTTGTGTGTTCATTTAGTATGTAAGGGTCAGACACAGGTGTGGGGAAGGGTCAGTCTAGGCAAGGAGGCAGAGGTTTCTGGGAGGAGCGGTAAATGAGGCCTGGCTTTGATGGATAAGTAAGAATTCACTAAAGCAAGGCCAAGGGGACTCCCTATGTGGGTGGGTGGCAACACTGGATGGCATGGGTTCTGCCAGTTTGGTCAGTCCAGGCCCTACCTCTAGGAGGGGGGGTCACTGACCAGTTTCTTTTGCCCACAGACACAGCATCCCCACCCAGTGTATCCCCAAGTTCCAGCAGTCCCGCTTCTCCAGCAACTGGCCACACCCGTCCCAGCTCACTTCATGGCCTGGCAGCCAAGCTCGGGCCACCTCGACACAAGAGCGGCCGCCGCAAGTCCACAAGCAGTATCCCTCCGTCACCACTGGCTTGCCCGCCAGTGCCCACACCCCCGCCACGCTCGCCGTCTCCCCTTCCTGGGCACATTCCCATACCAGCACGGTCCCCTAGGCTGCGTAGGGGCCAGTCTGCCGATAAGCTGGGCCTAGGCACCAGTGAGAGGCTGGATGGGGACGGAGGCCGGCGTGGCAGAGGGGCCGAGACTGAGCTGGTCGTCATGAGGAGGCTGCATCTGTCAGAGCGCCGGGACTCCTTCAAGAAGCAGGAGGCCGTGCAGGAAGTGAGCTTCGATGAGGAGCCTGGGCCGACTGGTGCGGTGCCGAAGATCGCTGTGCAGGGTGCAGAGGCCACGCCTGGAAGCCCAGGACCAGCCAGGGAAGACTGAGCCCCGTCTCTGGCCACTTCCTCACGGAGCTCTCATCTTTACCAAGTCACACCTAGATGGGGTGCAGCCATCGGCTTGGGACTTGGCTGGAGGGTGCCCCCTCCCAGGAAGGGCTGGGGTGGGGTGCCAGTGACTTGTAAATAGCAAGCCCTCACAACTAATTTATTACTTTTTATAAGCAATAGCCAGGCTGATCCCCCTGGTGGACTTAGCTGTCTGTCTTGTCCTCGGCCCCGGAATGCAGCCTACAGACCCTATTCTCTGGGCCAAGGCGAAGCACTTTGGGCAACTTCTGTGTTTCCTAGTTTGTCCCATGTCCTTTCCAAGTGTATGTGTGCTGTGTGTGTGTTTGTCCATCCCATTCCCAACCCAAGACCCACCTCAAGGCACACAAAAGCTGGTCCCTGCTAAGTTTGGACAGGATTTGGAAGCTGTGCCCTGAAGCAGGAGGATCACCAGTTCAGTGGTGGGCTGCACCCTGAAGACTACCTTCTGTGTCTGAATAGCTCTCTTCAGACTGTCTTTACTCCACTCTGCCTGTGATCCTGCATGTTTCAGTTTAGGGGAAGTGTGGGAACACGGGGCTTGGGGGATAAGGAATGCTCTGGTTTAAGGCAGAATAGCCCATACACCTTGCAGGAAGTAACTGACAAACCTAAGGGCCATCAAGGTAGGGAAGGTATCCACTGCAGGGATAGGACAAAGACTTGTCTAGCCAAGTGAGGACCATGCCTGACCACCAACCCCCACACTACAAAATCAATGCACACGTGCAGAGTCCCATGTGTGTGAGGCCCAGCATGGTGAGCCTGGGACCATAATGTGATCTCCCTTGAGTGCTAGAGGACCGAGTGGACCCCAGCTATGCTGTGTAATTCTGGAGGCGTGTCTTTCCCATTCTGTGCCTGTGTTGCTGTGTTTACAGGACTAACCCCAGTGACTTGCACACTTCATGTGCACTGAGCACGCCTGAAGTCCCCCAGCTTTGTGTGATCCAAGCAGCTGAGGTCCCCCAAGGCCAGAGGCTTGTCCCACAATGCCCCAGTAAGATTCCTGGCTCAGGACAGGATCTCCCGGCCCTACTGTGAGCATGGCCATGGGGGAGCCCAGGCTGTCCCCATAATGCTGTGTGATCCAGCAGCCATCTAGAAGGTTGTCAGTGATGGCGGCTCTCCACACTTCATGAGGGGAATTTGCAGGCACTCAAACCCTCTCTGCACCCTCCCTGACGCCCAGCCAGTATCGTCTGCTGGAAGAGACCAAGGCTGTGCATGAGTAGCCCTCCACTCATCTTGGAGCTGGCATCAAATAAAGTCCCATGACGACATCTGATCCTGGTTGTGCATTTATGAGTGGCTAGGGGTAGGGAACAACTGTTGGCTCAGTATCATCTGAGGTGAGTTTTGTAGGTTGTATAGGGGTTTGCTTAAACACTTCATCTAGGCCAGGCTGCACCCCAGCTACCTAGCAGGCTGGGATCCTGACTAGACAGCAATGGGGCAAAAAGTGTTTCCAGGCATGGCAGTGTACACCTGTAATACTAACACTGGGGTGGGGGGTGGGGAACTGACGCAGAAGGATCATGAGTTCAAATCCAGCCTGGGCTCATAACAAGACCCTGTCTCAAAAAATAAAGCCAAGGGATGAATCGATTAAAAGCACTGGCTGCTCTTCTAGAAGACTCAGGTTCTAGTGCCAGTACCCACATGGCAGCTAACAGTCATCTGTAATTCAAATTCCAGTGCATCCGATGTCTCCTCTAACTTCTACAGACACTAGGTACACACAAGACACACGGAAGAAAAACAAACAAAAATAAACCTTAAAAAGCCCCCAAACCCATAAGGCTGGGAGTTGTAGCACTTGCTTTTAATTCCAGCACAGAGCCTTTGCCTCAAAAAAAAATTAATCCTTCAATTAGCCCATCTTTTTATGTTTTCCCTTAAAGAATATTTAATGTGTATGTTTACCACTTGCCTGCAAGTCCCAGAGACACCAGAAGAGGGCGTCGGGTTAAAAGCGGCTGTAATTTACTGAACCTGTACAAAAGCGGCGAGCACTCTTACCTGCCGAACTCTAGCTGCAACCCCTCTGTCCCAATTTTCTACCCCGGTCTTTGCGCTGAGCTAAAATAAATCCCTCCGAAATCAGCCGAACAGGCTCGGTTACTTCCGGTTCTCAAACTCTCTCTCTGGTTCTTTCTGTCTCTGCCGCCCCACGGCTCCAATTGCCAGCGTCGGTCGATATTTCCGGAAACAATCTCGCTTCCGGACTCAGATGAGCAGCATTCTCGCGCGTGTTGGGCCGGAGACACTTCGGCTGTTTCCGGACGCCTAGGGTTGCCATGGCAGCGCCTTCGCCTTCCATTCCTTGCACGAGCAGCTCTCTACTGAGAGTGCAGTTGCCAAACTGGACGTGCTTCGGCTATTTCCGGAAGCCGTCGGCGGCCTCCGAGTCAACTGCCAAGAGCTATATTTGAGGTCGTTAGGTTCCTTCCAGACACGCTCCGCGGTCTTGCAGGTTCACGACTTCGTTAAGAAAACAAAACACACACAAAAAAAACCAACCCTGCTGTAGCACGTTCAGCTATTTCCGGAATGGCTCAGGTATCTCAGAGTCCCGAGTCCTACCGAGTCCAGCCTCGGACCGAATGCGTTTCCGACCTTTCCCTTTCCAGTGTTTTCGTAAACCATCAACCGCCTCTTAGCCTGGCCAGCAGCCCCACGAGCGCTCTCTCGAATCGGTTATGCTCGGCTGTTTCCGGCCAGCCTCGGCTGTCTCGTGGCAAACAACAGCCCACCATTCCCGCGGGAGTACATTCGGCAGTTTCCGGAAGCGTACCCGCGTGCCTCATTCTTCGGGCTCCGCCTCGTATGGGGTGAAAGAACCGCCCTCCCGACCCGAGTACGCTCGGCTATTTCCGCCTGGGGGCGGGCCCGAAGGCTTGGAACCGCGGCGACGGCGGCTGACGCAGGGATCCCGCGGCTGCGGCGACGGTGGCGGCGGTCGTGGTGGCGACGACGGCGGCCGGAGTGGGTGAGTTGATGGTGGCGGCGGGGACCTGAGGAGCGTGGGTGCCGCGCAGAACCGGGTTCCGAGCCAAGCGTGGGGCTGTGCAGCCTGAGGGATAGATACGGGGTCTCTAAGGCCGGGAGGTCCCCGCCCGCTACGGGGCTAAGAGCTTTCGGGGCACGACCCCGGATCTGGCCACTTCCGTCGTCCGGGGGGTCTTCGGGGTGCACGAGGGACTAGGGGCCCGTCTGTGTGAGCACGGCACACTATGCGTGCACCCTGGGCCCCTCCTTTTGCATTGGGGGTTCTGCGATACCCTCCCCCCCACCATGGTGTGCAGACGTGCACTGCACGGGGGCGGGTAGACGGGTAGCTTTCTGAGGAGAGGCCTTTCCGACCCTCAGTTTCCCTACCTATAACATACAGGCCACAAGAGGCCGGACAGTGAGTCACGCCGGTTACCCTGGATCATGGAACCCTAAGTCCCTCTAGGACACCTGCACCGGGTCCCCGAGATCTGGGGATGAATCCCAGACCCTCCCCTTGGCACGCTAAATGCCTATTTGAGGGCTCCTTTCTGAAAGCCACTGTGCATCCTAGGCAGGCGTCTTCCACCATCAGGCCTTTGCAGGGATCAGTCTATGCATTGTCCTGTTCCCGTCCGAGGACCTGTCACCCTCGGTCCCTAGGAGGACGCAGAGAGGACCGAACAGCAGGCTGGAATGGGGACCCAGGCTAGGACCCGATGTAGTGGTGTCCAGCTCCTGTCCCCATCCTACTGTGACACTAAGGTGACCATGGTCCTTCTTGACACCTCCCCTCTCTCGCATCACCAGAGGAGAACCCCAGACTCAGGCAAGCTGGGGACACCCTGCACCCTGTCTATTCCTCTCCTGCAGGAACCAAGGCCTCTGTTTCCTTGGATGCCCACCCAGGCCATAGCTCTTGCTGGGCCATGTCCACTGCTCAGGTGCTCAACCTCTTCTTGGGGTCCCCTGTTAGCCCCAAGTCTAACTGGCCATGTGATCACTGCCTTTGTTCCTACTTGAACTTGGGTGCGTCTGTGGTTGGCTTCTTCCTGATGAGTGGGGTCCTTCAGAGAGCTCCCAGCCATCCCAAAGAAAGGCTGTTAGTGTGGGCTCTACAGATGGGGAGGTTGATAAGGGTCCAGCTTCAGGGCCACGGGGGGATTCTGGCCTGGCTCACTCTGCCTTGTCCGTGTCCTCTAGGCTGGTATCCCCCTGCTGAGCATGGTAGCAGCCTGTGGTCTCAGTTATCCCATCTGGTGTCAGGCACACCTTGAAGAGCCAGCAAGCTTGGGCACCTACAGCCCAGCTAATGACGGAGTGACCCACCTACCCCAGCTTGGCCATCTGATGGGGGACACAAGCCAAATGATTTGAGAAAACACCAGGGACATCATCATCGCACAGGTGACTAAATGGTGGACTCTGTGACAAGTGGCTTTCAGTAATGGCCAGCTAGGCATGTGCGGCCCCTGAGGTCGCCTTTGACTTCTGGAAGTAGAGGTCTGCAAGCCTACCACACAGGCCACACCAGCCCATGGGGCCCCTGGAGCCCCCGGGAGCCACCTGACTGTCCAGACCCCCCCCCCCCCGGGCCCAGCCATGGCAGGTGCTGAAGGCTTCCAGTACAGGGCTGTATACCCATTCCGCCGGGAGCGGCCTGAGGACCTGGAGCTTCTTCCTGGTGACCTCCTGGTGGTGAGCCGGGTGGCTCTGCAGGCACTAGGTGTGGCTGATGGAGGAGAGCGCTGCCCACACAACGTGGGCTGGATGCCTGGCTTCAATGAGCGCACCCGACAGCGAGGGGACTTCCCTGGAACATATGTGGAGTTCCTAGGACCTGTGGCTCTGGCTCGACCAGGCCCTCGCCCACGGGGGCCCCGTCCATTGCCTGCCAGGCCCTTGGATGGACCTTCTGAGTCAGGTGAGCAGACACTTTGGAAAAGGCACCTGTCCCCTCAGACCTTCAGTCTGTTCTGTGGTCTCTTCTCTCTGGTGAATATGGAGTAGTTGTATTGGGACGCTGCTGTAGTTAGTGAGTTCACCCCTGGAGCCAGGTCCTGGTTAGATTTCTTGTTCAGGAAGTGAGACTGTCACTCTGGTTACAAGAGTGGTGAGGAGCTGAGGGTGGAGCCCTCCAGGCACAGAGCACAGCTCCTGCAAAGGCCCAGAGTCAGGTTCAGGAAGCAGCCAGCAGGGAGTGAAAACCCAGCTTGGGAAGTAGTCCATAGGCTGCGGAGGCCTCCTGCAAGCTGCAGACAGATTCTCTGTGCGAGCCTCTAACCCTGTCCCTACTGAGCTATAGTCCCAGAAAAGGTGGATGTCTGGCCATGGTATGCAGCAGAGTGGAAGGCAAGGACCCCACAAACCTGTTGAAGAGAATCAGGCAGCCAGACATGGTACATGCCACTTATCCCAGCATTGGGAAGGCTGAGGCAGGAGGATCACAGAGAGTTCTAAGGCTAGCTATGCGACTTCGATGCCCAGTGCAAACAGTTACATGGCTGGAGCCCCTCACTTGGGGTGGATCTGCAGCACAGCTGAGGCCTGGGAGGTTGGCTCAGGCCACGCAGCATCTGGCGTCCCCAGAGCCCAGGCCTGGCCCTGAGAACTGCAGGGCCCCAGCCCATCCGGGCTCACAGCCAGAGCTGTGGCTGCCCCAGTAACAGCGGCCTCCCTCCCCAGGCTGGCCAGGGTCCAGCCATCTCACGCCCCTCCCGCCTGCCTCACACTCAAACCTTCAGGACTGAGGGCGGCCCTCTGTAAGCTCAGTTTCCCCACCAGCAAAGGCCGCACCTCCAGGTCCTGAAGAACCACCTGGAACCACTCAGCCAACTCCTCACTCAGTACTCCCCTGCGTCTCTCAAAGAGGGTGAGGCTCTTACCTGTGGGGCCTCCGTTTGGCATTGGGGTCCCTGGCTGTTGTGTCCTCTCTCCCCTGCTGGCAGGGTGCTGCTCACCTCCTCTCCCCTCCTTCAGGTTTGGGGGAGTTGTTTCTTTTTCTTCCTTTCTTTCTTTTTTTTCTTTTCCATACAGCTAGGCCAGCTCCACTCAGAGAGGCCCTGCAGGCCCTGGCTTGCCTCTGCCGCATGCCAGGACATCCCTGCCGAGGGCCGGAGCCAACCCAGATGGTAGGGGCAGGCAGAGCCTCGCCAGGGCCAGGCAGACACCTGTGCATAAAAGGCCCTGCATGAGAACCAGGCACTGCTGGGATGGGGTTGGGCCTGGAGGCCGGGGTGGGGGAGGGAAGCCAGGCGTGGGGATGCCTGCAGTCCCAGCCAGAGAACTGATGTGGGTTTACAGGACTACATAGTAGGACTCTGTTTCAAAGCCAAACAAAAAGAGCATCAGACTTGGTGGCCCAGGCCTTTCAGCCCAGCACTCTAGGAGGCAGAGGCAGGAGGATATTTGTGAGTTCCAGGCCAGCCTGATCGATATACTGAGACCCTGTCTCAAAATAAAATCTAAAACAAAAAGGTAACTACAATCTGGTGATTTTCTTTGAAGCCAGAGAGGGTGATCCCAGAGGTCAGGGCTGCACAGCTGATCATAGTAGAGCCAACACCTGTATGAACTTCCCTTGCTGCCACACAAAATCTTTGCAAAGCCACATAGGTGCAACTGTGTATATTTGTAGAGGCCTGACATTTGACGTGAAGAGGGCGGTGTTTGCTTCTCTGCTGCTTCCAGCCTAATACAGAAACTGTCTGCACTGCCACCTCTTGATTTTGGAGACAGGTTCTGTGTAACCCAGGCAAGCCTGGAACCGGCCATCCTCCTGCCTTCAACCCCAGAGTGCAGAGTGATGGATGTCCACTCCTGCACCTTGACTCCGCTTTTACCGTCCTTCGTGTCCCCCGCGCGGTCCCTGGGCTTGCAGCTTCCTTGTGATAAACCAGAAATAACTTGCCACTGACAGCCCTCCCTGTGGCCCGGGGTTCTCCAGCCAGAGACTTGCAGGCATGGAGCATGAGAGTTCACACCCTGTCCCTCCCTTCCAGGTCACACACTGGCAAGCCTGGCAGAGCAGTTCTCCCCACCTGAGCCTGCGCCCCCGATTCTGGTGAAGCTGATAGAAGCCATTGAGCAAGCAGGTGAGGTCCAGCCTGACAGTGGTCCTCACACTCTTGCTTGTTTGGGCTGGGGGCTCTGTCCTGGTCTTTTCATGGACAGAGGCAGAGCTGGGATGCTGTGGGTTTCCTTGGTGGTGGGGGGAAGGTGACACCTAATGGGGAGGTGTCCTGGGCCCCATGTGATGTATGCTGGTCAGTCATGTGAGTCCCCTTTTCCCAGAGCTGGACAGTGAATGCTACAGTAGGCCGGAGCTGCCCGCACCACGGACAGGTCAGGGATTCTGCTCACTTTCCCCTGGTGATGGGCAGGGCAGGCACATTTACCAGGCTGGACTGTGACACTTTGCCATACCTGCAGACTGGTCCCTGAGTGACTTGGAGCAGTGGGACCGCACCACCTTGTACGATGCTGTTAAGGGCTTCCTGCTGGCATTGCCTGCAGCTGTGGTGACTCCTGAGGCTGCATCGGAGGCTTATCGGGCGATGCGGGGTAAAGCTTAGGAGAGCAGGGTGGGCAAGGGACCAAGGGGTGGATACCTGGGTGGTCACTGGCCTGGCTGACTGCCTCTGGCTGTCTTGTCTCTGCCTGCAGAGGTTACGGGGCCTGTGGGGCTGGTGCTGGAACCCCCAACGCTGCCGTTGCACCAGGCCCTCACTCTGCGGTTCCTGCTGCAGCACCTGGGCCGCGTGGCCCGCAGAGCACCCTCACCAGCTACAGCTGTCCACGCACTGGCCAGTGCCTTCGGGCCGCTGCTGCTGCGTGCGCCTCCGCCAGGGGGCGAGGGTGATGGGTGAGTGGGTGGGGCTGTGAAGAGGCGTGGTTTGGTGGGCGTGGTCGTCACTGTAGGCTGGGTCCCAGAAATGATGGAAGGAGAAAAAGTAGTTTTCCTGGATGGGAGGAGCTAGGCAGGACCAAAAGTTTTGGGGTCTTTAAGAGCAGTGGGGCCAAGGAAGGCCTCTTTATAGAGTACAAACAACAGGGTCTAAGCCAAGGGCAGCAGGGGTGGCAGCACATGGACAAGGCTTTCACTGTGGAGGGAACCCTGCTGGGGGCGGTCTGAGGGGGGAGAAAGCCAGGATCTGGGTCCATCAAGCCTGCGATGGGCACGATTTTACTTTCTGTTTTCCTCCCGGGGCTCCTATTGCACATGCCTTGCTTCACCTGTCTTCCCATACTGCCAATTGTGTTCCACACCTGCTGTCCCAAGTCCTCACACATGGCGCAGCTGTCATTCCCAGGCCTTGACACCCCTACTTGCCCCTAGGAGTGAGCCTGCACCTGACTTCCCTGTGCTGCTTCTAGAGAGGCTGGTGCAGGAGCATGTGGATGAGCAAGACACCGCCCCGCCAGGTGACTCCCTTTCTCATTGATGGGCAAGTCTACAGACAGCGTCGTATTCAGTTAGCACCTGACATGTGCATGCTTCTGCAGCAGCAGCATACACATAGTGTGTAATGCATACGTGTTTTTCTGTCCCCCAGCACTGCCACCCAAACCCTCTAAGGTAAAGCCGGCACCCACAGCCCTGGCCAATGGAGGGAGTACACCCTCGCTTCAGGATGCAGAGTGGTACTGGGGGGACATTTCCAGGTAGTTCTGCTGCAGCAAAAGATGAGTTGTGTGTGTGTCTGTGCGTGTGTGTGTGTGTGTATGTAGTGGGTTGGGCGGACAGTCCACGTCAGTGGCTCCGTACCCCTGTTCTCCAGGGAAGAGGTGAATGAGAGGCTCCGAGACACACCTGATGGTACCTTCTTAGTCCGAGATGCATCCAGCAAGATCCAAGGAGAGTACACGCTCACCCTCAGGTAGGCAGGTGCCCAGGCAGTGGGGTTGGGGGGCTGAGGCTGGGGAGGCCTCCCAGGATAATGACTCCACCCCTGTATACAGGAAAGGCGGGAACAACAAGCTAATCAAAGTCTTCCACCGGGACGGTCACTATGGCTTCTCAGAGCCCCTTACCTTCTGCTCCGTGGTAGAGCTCATCTCCCACTACCGACATGAGTCACTGGCCCAGTACAACGCCAAGCTGGACACGCGCCTTCTCTACCCTGTGTCCAAGTACCAGCAAGTGTGTTCTGTGCTGGGGTTACATGGGCCTTGGCTGGGCCTGGGTTTGGGAGGGAAAGCACTAATAGTGTGTTGTGGGTCCAGGACCAGGTGGTGAAGGAGGACAGTGTAGAGGCTGTGGGTGCCCAGCTCAAGGTCTACCACCAGCAGTACCAGGACAAGAGCCGCGAGTATGACCAGCTCTATGAGGAATACACACGAACCTCCCAGGTACCTGGGCTCTGCACATGGGGGATGAGGGAGGGTTGAGGTACAGAGGGGTGGCCCAAGCCAGTGTGCACCCCTCCCCCCCCAGCACTCAGTTCCTCCCAGTGGTTCTTAGAGGTCCAGGTTTTGGATTCCCAAAAATGAATATGAAGGCAGGATGGGTTTGTAGGCCAAGTCAGAGTTTGCTGCGTGCAGCCAGCACTTATTGGAACATTGTTCTCAGTGAAGGAGTCAGAGCAGGATCATCCTTCACTCCTAATGACAGATTTAGGGATTTGTGGGTGTTACTGAGATCCACCCCATCCTCAGGAGCTTCAGATGAAGCGCACAGCCATAGAGGCCTTCAACGAGACCATCAAGATCTTCGAAGAACAGGGCCAGACACAGGAAAAGTGCAGCAAGGAGTATTTGGAGCGCTTCCGGCGAGAGGGCAATGAGAAGGAGATGCAGAGGTGCGTGGGGTCCTCCTGTCATCCTCTCTGGTGGGCACAGGGCAAGAAAGAAGGAAGGCGGCTTTCGCCTAGGAGGCTGGTGGTCAGTGGGAAATGGAATTTGGAGGGTGTGTAGGAGTTCACCCTGCCCGTTTACTCAGGATCCTGCTGAACTCGGAGCGACTCAAGTCTCGAATCGCGGAGATACATGAAAGCCGCACGAAGCTGGAGCAGGATCTGCGGGCGCAGGCCTCGGACAATCGAGAGATTGACAAGCGCATGAACAGCCTCAAGCCTGATCTCATGCAGCTGCGCAAGATCAGGGACCAGTACCTCGTGTGAGTCGCACCCTCTCCTGCTCACCAGGGGGCGCTCGTGCCCATCACTGCAGTGCTGGGTAAACCACCAGGTTCTGGGCGCCCCTTTGGGCTGCCAGAGATACTGCAATTGGAACCTGCCCTGGTTTACCTCAGTTTCCCCTGCACGTGCTCACTTACCTCTCCCCTGTCAGGTGGCTCACCCAGAAAGGTGCCCGACAGAGGAAGATCAACGAGTGGCTGGGAATCAAGAATGAGACTGAGGAGTGAGTGATGTGCTGCAAGGGGCAAAAGACTTCATAAAAGGGACGGGCGCTTGCATTGGTGGTGGAGAATGAGAGTTCGCCCAGCAGTGGCTTCTTTCACCCACAGCCAGTATTCACTGATGGAGGATGAGGACGCCCTCCCCCACCATGAGGAGCGCACGTGGTACGTGGGCAAGATCAACCGCACACAGGCGGAGGAGATGCTGAGTGGCAAACGAGACGGGACCTTCCTCATCCGGGAGAGCAGCCAGCGGGGCTGTTACGCATGCTCTGTGGTGTGAGTGCTGGGCTGTTGACGGGGTTGAGTCACTTGTGTTTCGAACCCATTGTGTGCTGGGCCCTGTTGAGCTTGGCAGGGAGGGGCAGGAGCAGGTTGTGTGGAGAGGCAGGCATGGTTTCTCTGAACTGCTCTTTTGGCCACGCAGGGTGGATGGCGACACGAAGCACTGTGTCATCTACCGCACAGCCACTGGCTTTGGCTTCGCAGAGCCCTATAACCTGTACGGATCCCTGAAGGAGCTGGTATTGCACTACCAGCACGCATCACTTGTGCAGCACAATGACGCGCTCACCGTCACCCTCGCACACCCTGTGCGTGCCCCCGGGCCTGGCCCGCCCCCTGCAGCACGCTGAGCGCCCCACCTCACCTGCCTCCCTGTCCATGTCTGTCTTCTAATCCCTTCCCCTGGTGAACACACGCAGGATGCCATCCTCCCGCTGCGTCTGCCATGTTTACAGAGGCTGCGGGGCCACTGGCCTGGGCCCCCCGAGTTCTTCAAGCCATATCTCCGATTTAGAAAGGAACTGTGCTAGGTGGTTTCCAGGAACTCAGCCCTGGACACTTGGGGCTGGGCGGGACCCGCCCCGTGGACCCCAACTTCCCCTCTTAAGGTCGAAGTGAAACCAGTCACGGGGTTACCCCGCAGCTGCCGAGAAGCTCCCCCTCTGGAGGGCAAAATACAAACTAGCCCTCGTCCAGGCCCTGCGCTGTTCTCCTGACTGTGCAATGCCTCCCCTTTGGGACAAGGGCCCTGAGTGTGTCCCTGCTCCCTGAACCCCATACCTGCCCAGGGTTGATGGGCAGCAGGTTTTGTACGGTACGTTTATTGATACGAATATGAAACATTGTACCTGTTGGCTGAGTGTCTTTGGGGACTGGAATTCCTAACCCATGTTGTGAACGACATAGACTTTAGCATGCCCGTGGTCTTGCAGCACAGCGGTGCAACTTGGCCCTGCCCCATACTCATATCCTGGAAGAACCCCAAACCCATGAACAGCCCCTCCTCTGGTGTCCCAGTTCCAGGGTGCTCAGGCAGGCACCAGCTGTGTCTGTCCTCAAGTGACGTCCATGTGGTCCCTAACTTCCTCATCGGGAAGAGAGGTGGCAACAACCTCTCAGCCACTCAGGCAGGTGTCTCCTGTCCCTAGTCTCCCTGAGTTGTGAGGGGAGGCCAAGGTCTGGCCCCTCTGCACACCTGCTGAAAGAGCCCAGGGCCTGTGCTCATTAGCAAAATTGGGAAACCTAATAGTCCTGCTAGGAACACATCAAGACTTGTGCCTGTGACTACTTCCCTGAGTACTTCCCCCTCCCCCATCTGCACCAGTCAGTGTGTCACTATCTTCTGAGAGCACCTTTGGACTCAGCTAGGCCAGGAATGGACAGAGCCCATCCCTGACCTACTACCCTATGGGGTTCAGTTGGCCTTGGTCTTTGCTGCATCCTGCGACTGACCTAAGACAAACAGTACCTTGTGGTCCCAGATCCTGGGAAGCTGAGGCAGAACCACAAGCTTGTTAGTTGGAGAGACACGAATCAACATTAAGGAAAACAAATGTTACCTGTGCTTGGGGGCATGTCTCGGCAGAACCCCTCCCTCAGAATCTCCCAATGAGGGGCTGGGGGCATGGCTCAGGGGAGATCTTTGCCGAGCTTGCAGAGGGGTCGGGGTGGGAATACCAAGTCTTGGTTAGAACAGAGCCTCTCAGCCTGTAGCTGTCCCTATCAGCTTCTGAACGCTGGAAATCGCCATCCTCTCTAGCTTGCTGTCTCCTGAACAAAAAACCAGGGTTTCTCACACTTGGAACTGGAACTTTTCCTGCTGGTGCTGCTGTTCTGTGGCTTGTCACTGCTCCAGGGACCCAGTGTTCAGCTTTCAATCTGACTTGGTGCAGAGGCTCCAGTCCCAGCCTAGGTCACCTCTGATTTTTTTTTTCGTGGTGACTATCCACAGTCATTGTGTCACTCGTGCCCCATTTCAGAGGCCGGGAAACCGCAGCTGATGGAAAGAGGCAGAGTCCTGGAGTCCAGGCACATCTCCGCCTACACACTCTGTTGCTGGAAGCAAGTACCCCAGCTCTGTCCTCAACCCAAGCCAGGGCCCAGGACCTCAGAGATGGGGAGTTGCCCTGGCTGAGCTAGCTTCTGTGCTAGGGCCATAATCAGCAGAGGTCGGGGGATGTGCCCGACGGGGCTGGCTTGCTCTGACCTGGAGTGGTGGGGGTAAGAATTAGTGAGGAGTCTGTATCACTCCCCGACCTCCACTGAGCTCAAAGGAAGGACATGAGGACTCTGCCTTATGTCCCTCGGTCGGTTATTGTCTGGAGTCCTCCTTCCCGTCCCTTGATCCAAAAGCCTCACGTGACCGGACATACTGGCTGCGGAGAACACAAGGCTAGACAGAGTCCTGTGGCCTCGTGATTTGGGGCTAGCACCTGGCTGGAGCGGAGCCTTGAGGAAAGGGGGCCCAGAGTTAGGAGGAACCTGTGTGGGCGTGGTCTCAGTGGGTGGAGCATCCACTTGCTTAAAGTCTCCCGCCTCCCCGGCCTGGCCAAGCTTTTTTCTCCTCAGCCATGTCCTGTTCTCCGCTCGTACCATTCTTGTCCCTTTTGCTTCTGCTGTTCCTACCCGAGGTTCCCAGAGCAGCCACTGCGTCCCTGCCGCAAGGATCCTCCGAGGGCGCAGCCACCTGCAAGGTAGGAACCACGACGCAGGAAGGGGCCCGCCAGTCTGTCAGCATAGGGACTTCTCTGCACTTATTCCGTGAACTCATTCGGGGAATTCCAAAGTCTCCAGGGAAAGTTGTCAGGTTCAGGGCCACCACCCCTAATCCAGTCCCGGGACACTGAGCACCGTGTCCACGTCCTTCGTTTCCCCTCTTAGGTCTGAAAAGCGCAGCTATCCCCTGCCCGCCTTGCCTGAGCATTTATCAACCACCTACGGTATATGTTTGAGTCAAGAGCTGAGGGATGGGCACGCGCGCGGCATGTAGGGGAGTGTTCTGCTCCAGACCTGTTGAGCTACTGTCTGGTCTCCACTCTCACGCAATTCTTGTCGCTTACCGCGTGCGTTCCAGCCAAAGAAGAGAGGGCTAACGAGCTTCTGACATGGAGCAAACACATGCCCCGTGCACCTAGAGCGGTGCTCAGATTCTGGCCCGCCCTCCCTGGGGACCGGAAGTCTGTACGCATCAGTCACCTCCTGTGTCTAGTCGGGCGTCAGACTGGGTGAAGTTCCCCTGGGTCCCTGGAGAGGAAGAATAAATAGAGTGAGGGGGCACGGGGGAGAGAGGGAGGAAGGGGGAGAAAGGGGGGAAGGGAGGAGGGCGCGAGCGCTTGTATTTGGCTTCAGAGTGTGCATCTCCAAACAGACAAGGCTGAGAGAGAGCGGCAACTAGAAATATGTATATCTTATTTTTCTTTTACTTTAGTTCTCTTGTTTTGTTATTGTTTTGATTAGGTTTGGTTTTCTGTTTTGTTTGTTGACGGGACAGAGTCTCAGTGTAGCGCTGACTGTCCTGGAACTCACTATGTAGTAGACCATGCTGGCCTTGAGCTCTTCCACTGCCTCCCAAGTGCTAGAAATATGCATGTCTTAGCACTTCCTGAATATAGTTAAAGATTGTGCATTCACTGACCACCTACTGTTTGAGAGCCTGTCAGGTTCCGTTTTTTGTAGATAAACTGTGATTGCGGAACACGATCTAGAGACTAGAAAACCTCAGAGGGGCCGGGGCGTGGCTCATCAGGAGACCGCTCACCCCACATGCGCAGAGACCTCTAGTCCCAGTGCCACAAGGCTGAACGGAACTATAAGCAACTTGTCATAGGACTGCCCTCTGCAGGGGTGACCGGGCTCGGAAGCCTGGGGATGACCCGGGCTGCACCTCACCAGATGCCTCTCTTCCTTTCAGGCCCACGACCTGTGCCTCTTCGGGCCACGCCGGTTGCTCTCTGCACCACCTGTCAATGTCAGCCTCTATTATGAGTCCCTGTGTGGAGCTTGTCGCTACTTCCTCGTCCGAAATTTGTTCCCAACCTGGCTGATGGTTATGGAAATCATGAACATCACTCTGGTGCCCTACGGGAACGCACAGGTGCTGGAGGGGGGCGGGAAGCGACTGAAGCTGGGAGGGATGCCTTGGGACAGGAACGCCTGGTCACCTGCGCTCACCAAGATCTATCCTTATCTTGCAGGAGAGAAATGTCAGCGGTACATGGGAGTTCACGTGCCAGCACGGGGAGCTGGAGTGTAAACTGAACAAGGTGGAGGTAAGCTGGAGTGCAGATCCGCCATGGAGGGAGGCAGGGTTGGCCACTTTCTCCCCATAACACTTGCCTGCTTCTCCAGGCCTGTCTGCTGGACAAGCTGGAAAAGGAGGCGGCATTCCTAACCATCGTCTGTATGGAGGAGATGGAGGACATGGAGAAGAAACTGGGCCCGGTGAGTTAGTGCGTGGGAGGCTGCGCAGCCAGGTCTCCAGTATCTGCGCAGGGGTTCCACCCCAGAGCCACGCCCCCAGGCCCTCACTTGGGGGTTCCAGGCAGCGGCTCTGCCCCACATCACACTACCCTAGCCCTGGGCGTGACTTTGCCCATATAGTTTTTATACGGGAAAACCTTTAGATCTATGAGCAGAGCCTGGGATCTTCACTCTCTGTAGACACAAGATAGGTGACAGGAGATAAGCCAGGGCATTGTGGGAAATAACGTCCAAGTCCAAAGATTGATTCACAACTCTCCAATCGCTACTGTGGCCGCCCAGCCTCCTCGAACCTGAGGGACATTTCCAGCGCTGCCCCTTTGATATGACTGGAGAATGAAGGAGGACGAGCACCTAGGAGACACCAAGGAAGGAGCAGGGTGTTGCCAGCAGAGGGATCTTGTAAGAAGGCCCTGAGATAATGAGATACCAGGGGGCAGAGGCTGCAAATCCGGTGTTACTGGGAGGCAAGAGCACCCAAAGACTCAGTTTCAAGGAACCTCCACCCAGGCAGACAGTGAGAGGGGAGAGGCTTATCTGGGGCCACCTGGGGACTGATGGCGAAATAACGAGTGAACTAAGCAATGTGTCCTCCTCTTCTCACAGTGCCTGCAGCTGTATGTTCCAGAGGTGTCACCAGAAAGCATCATGGAGTGTGCCACCGGAAAACGAGGCACAGAGCTGATGCATGAGAACGCCCAGCTCACAGATGCCCTACAGCCACCCCATGAGTATGTGCCCTGGGTCCTGGTCAACGAGGTAAGAACTCTCTAGCTGACCGGGCAGCACAGTCTGAATTCAAGGCTCCAGAGCCATGTAAAAAGGTAGACATGGTGGCGTCTTCCCCAGCAGTGAGTGTCGCTACATCAGTGACTCCAGGCTCCGTGGTTAAGAGCACTAGCTGTTCTTGCAGATGACCTGGGTTCGAGTCCCAGTACCCATGTGGCAGCTTGCTGCAGACACTCCGGGGATCTACCACACTCTTGTGACTTCCATGAGTACTACATAAACATAGTGTTCAGACATACTTGCTGGCAAAACACCCCTTTATACATGAAATAAGATAACAAATCTGTGGCTGGAGACATGGCTCAGCGGTTAAGAGCACTGACTACTCTTCCAGAGGTCCTGAGTTCAATTCCCAGCAACCATATGGTGGCTCACAAGCATCTGTAATGAGATCTGATGCCCTCTTCTGGTGTGTCTGAAGACAGCTACAGTGTACTCACATATAATAAATAAATAAATAAATAAATAAATAAATAAATAAATCTTTAAAAAAAGATAACAAATCTAAAACTAATATTTTAATTAGAAAAAAGACACCAAAACAGAAATAACAAAAGATAGCCTATTTTGAGCTCTGGCTTCACACAAGTTTTTGTACTCGGAGGACCCATTTCAGAGTGACAGATCAGCCAGCCTGCCTAGGTCAGTACAAGTGAGATTGTTCTGGACTATCTACCAGTGACCCTCCTACAGCAGCTCCCAGGCACATGCATCCTACCCAGCTGCACTTAACTATGTCTCCTGTGATTTGTAGAAACCGTTGACGGACCCCAGCCAGCTCCTGAGCTCCGTTTGTGAGCTGTACCAGGTAAGCTGGGCACAAATCGTGAGGTTCATGTGGGGGGATTGAGTCTCCACGTAAGTCCGTCACTCCTAGCCTGTCATCCCCCTCCAGGGGACAGAGAAGCCAGACATCTGCTCCTCCATGGCTGATGCCCCCAGGGAGGTCTGCTATAAGTGAAGGTCATTGTCCCAAGAAAAACTACTCAGCTTGAAGTGGAGGAGTCTGCAAGAGCTGCTGACCAGCCATGGAGTCCTGCACGTGTCCCACAAAACCCAGATGCAAAACTCGGAGTCAAGAATCTTGCCTTATTTTCAAATGGTGCTAAATTCAAATCCACACAATACATCATCCACATTGCTGTGATTCCCTTTTCCTGAGGTTGGAGTTTGTGTTTTTATCTTTAATGTGGAGCTGTAACTCAGGGTTTTGCTCATGCTCAGCACACAATGCCCCACACCCTGGAGTTCAAGCCTCATCAGAAAAGCCAAAAGGTGGGGTTGGGGATTTAGCTCAGTGGTAGAGCCCTGGTGTAAGGCCCTGGGTTCAGTCCCCAGCTCCGAAAAAAAGAAAAAAAAAAAAGCCAAAAGATGCTGTCTCTAACAGTCACTTTTTCATGTGTATGACAAAATACAAACTACTTAAGGAATCGTGTGTGTGTGTGTGTGTGTGTGTGTCTGTCTGTCTGTCTGTATATCTGTGTGACAGTGTGTGTCTGTGTGTCTATGTGTGTCTGTCTGTCTATGTGTGTCTGTCTATGTGTGTGTGTGTGTGTGTGTGCCTGTGTGTCTGTCTATGTGTGTGTGTGTGCCTGTGGGGGTGGGGTGGGGGGTGTGTGTATGTGTAATCCAGGCAAGAGTTTGAAACCACATTGTACGCGCAGTCAGGAAGCAGGCAGGCAATTGCTGATGCTTCACCCACTTTCTCTTATTTGGGGGAGTGGGGGCGGGTGGAAACATTTCTCTCTGTAGCCCTGGCTGTCCTGGAACTTGCTCTGTAGAGCAGGCTAACCTCAAACTCAGGGATAGACCTGCCCCTGCCTCCTGAGTGCTAGGACTAAAGGCATGGACCACCACACACAGACACTTTCGACTTTTTAATTCATTCAGGACTCCAGCACGTGGGATACTGCCACCCACACTAGGGGTGGGAGGGATCTTGTCACCCCAGCTAACACAGTCTAGACCTACTGCTCTCACCCTGTGGGTCTAGACCCCTTGGGGGGCTGGGTGTCAAACAACCTTTTCACAGGGGTCACATATCAGATATTTACAATCTGTAACAGTAGCAAAATTACCTAACAACAAAAGGTCATGGTTGGGGTCACCACAACATGAGGAACTGTATTAAAGGGTTGCAGCATCAGGAAGGTTGAGAACTGCAGCTCTAGGCCAACCATCTTATGCTCCTGGGACTTGTCTTTCAGGTGACTCTAGATCCTGTCTGATTGACAGTATTGACCATCTGACCATCACACCTTAAGATGCCAAGGACCAGTTACAGATGGGTCACCTGTCGTGGAAATGCAGAACCAAGCTTGTCTCTAGTTTAATGAAGCCAGGATGAACCAGGGGGAGGAATGAGGGCTGGAAGGATGGGATGTGTGCTTCAAGAGTATATAAGTAAGGGAGGCATTTTAGAATTGGGTTTTGAAGAATGAGTAGGAGTCCCTTAGGCAGCACAGAAATTCATGGATAAACCCGTAGCTATAAAACCCAGGATGGGGCAGAGACTCAATGGGGGTCGGGGGTTTGTGTTCACTGTAGGAAGAGATAAGGCTTTTCTGGAAAGGGCAGGTGATATAATCGGGAACCTGGGCATCAGAGAACAGTTTGGTGGCTTGTGTACCGTTAAAGAATAAAGGAAGTAAGAGTGGGGGTTGGGGATTTAGCTCAGTGGTAGAGCACTTGCCTCGCAAGCGCAAGGCCCTGCGTTCGGTCCCCAGCTCCGAAAAAAAAAAAAAAAACAAAACCGCTAAAAGGAAGTAAGAGTGTTTATTTTTGCAGCGACACAAAGTTGCTATGAGGCGATCAATACATGAATTTTGCATAATGAACTCCTCCTATTTAGTCTTCGAAACGCAGACTTGTGTCATGGCGGTGGAGGCAGCAGTAGTTCAAGGCCAGCCTTGGCTATAAGTGAACAAGTCTCAAACAGCTGAGGTTAGACCGGTGTACATGTACTTGCCTGAGCAGCTTCGCTGACACAGGATAGATCACGCCAAGGTCAAGTCCGAGCAGCAGCACCCGCCCATTCCCAGAAAGCTTTGTGGGAGAGGCAGGTCAACCGGAAGCAACGACCCACGATTGGCCAGCTCGGCTCAGTGGGCGGGACGCCGCGGGGGAGGCCCGCGAGACTGATGTGCACTTGCCCATTGGTTTGCTGAGAGCAGGAAAAGGGCGTGTAAAACGAAACAAGACTTCCGTGTTCGGCTTGAGCGGCGTGCTGCAACGCTTGAGGACAATTGGTCATTTCCTTCAAGAGGCGGAGCTTTGGAATTTTCGATTGGGCCGTTCTGAATAGGGCGGTCCTTCGGCGCGGCATGTGATTGGCGCGCGGCCCGCTCTCCGGTTGCCGCGGCTTCCTAGTGTCTGTCGCGGCGATGGCTGCAGGCGGCTGGCGCTGGGCTCGCAAGGCGCTGGCTGCGGGGCGCCCGCTGTTCCAGGGTCGCGCGCTGCTCGTCACCAACACACTGGGCTGCGGCGTGCTCATGGCCACGGGCGATGGCGCGCGACAGGCCTGGGAAGTACGCGCGCGGCCTGAGCAGAGATTCAGCGCGCGGCGCTCAGGTGAGCGGGACCGGTCCGCGAACGAGACGGACCCCCAGAGAGACCTATCGGTCATCCTGGACCGGGCATCCACTTTCATGGGGGCTGTCAATCACCCTTGGACGGGGTACCCACTCTCATGGGTCCTGTCAGTCTCCCCGGAAGGTTCCCTGCCCCTCCCCAGGAGGTTCTGCCCTGACTCTCCTTGTCCGCAGCCAGCATGTTCGCGGTGGGCTGCAGCATGGGCCCCTTCCTACACTTCTGGTACCTGTGGTTGGATCGCCTCCTCCCCGCCTCGGGCCTACGAAGCCTCCCGAGTGTGATGAAGAAGGTGCTAGTGGATCAAACGGTGGCATCTCCCATACTAGGCGTCTGGTACTTCCTGGGTAAGGAGCAGCAGGACTCTGGCTTCAGAGGCGGTGATGGGCAGAACCTGGTTTGTGCTTTAGGAGAGTGCTGATGGGGCTTCTCTAATCTTCTTTGTATCCTCCCCCACTCCCCACCCACGGAACAGGGTTTCTCTGTGTAGAACTTGCTGTCCTGGAACTTGGCGCTAAAGGCCAGGATGGTCTCAGACAGAGATCCAGCTGCCTCTGCCTCCAGAGTACTGGAATTACAGGCGTGTGCCACCAAGCCCCGTGGGGCCTTTCATTATTTTGGGCTTTGTTTTGCTTTGTTCTAGGAGGCATCGTATACCCAGGTTGTCTCGAGTTTGCTACCAACTGGCAGTAGCCCAGTTCCCTGCTTCCCATTTTGAGACAGGCACTCACCATGTAGTCCCAGCTGGCCTGAACATCTCTATGTAAACCAGGCTGGCTCTGCAGCTAAAGAGATGTGCCTGCCTCTGCCTCCCTGAATGCTGGGATTAAGGTGGGCCACCACTCCCGACTTTTTAAAATCTGACCAAAAGGAGTCTGAGGCAGAAAGAGTTTTCTAGCTATAGTTGTGCGGAAATCAAGGCAGGAACTGAACACACACAGCTAGTCACATCTCAGCCAGAGAGAGAATTGCATGGTCTCTTGCTTTACCCGGATTATTTTCCACTCGTGACCAGTCCAGATCCTGGGTCTTCCCACATCAATTAATTTAATTACATAAGCCTATACAAGCTGCCACAGGCCAATGCATGTAGACAGCCCCCGGAGACTCTCCGGTGATTCTAGGCTAAGCCAAATTGACAAAGGTGAACACAGCGATGGGCTCATGATCTCCTAAAGCACGTGTTCATGTTGTCATAAGTAGCTCAGGTTCCCTATCACCAGCCTCTCATTTCCCTGGACCCGCCCTGGTGCTCTGCTTCTGCCTTGCAGCCACCTCAGCCTCATTCACTTTTTGGTCTTCTTCCCAGGCCTTGGCAGCCTGGAGGGCCAGACACTGGAGGAGAGCTGCCAGGAGCTGCGGGCCAAATTCTGGGACTTCTACAAGGTGGGCTTGCCCATGGGAGCCCTCTCAACATGGCTCCACCCCCCACCCCCACTCTACCAGACCCACCCCAAAGCCTTGGCCCTACCCACTGCCCAAGTCCCGCCCATCATAGCCGCCCTGCCCTCATGGTGGCCCCACCTTCCCGCAGGCCGACTGGTGCGTGTGGCCAGCTGCCCAGCTGGTGAACTTCCTCTTCATCCCTTCTCATTTCCGAGTCACCTATATCAATGGGCTGACACTGGGCTGGGACACATACCTGTCCTATCTGAAGTACTGGGTGAGCTCAACCCCGTGGAGTAGGGGAGGGCGTGGGTTCCACCCTGTGCCAGTGTGACCGTCCTTCTGCTGTATGCAGGCCCCTGAACCCCTTCAGACTCCGGGCTGCGCAGACTGAACCTGAGGCCCAGCAGCTGAGTTGGTCGATGGACATGCTCAAGGAGGAGGTTTTGAAGCAGGTCAAAGGCTCTGGGCCATGTCCAAAACCCAGGCTGATAGTGCCTGGACCAGCAGTTACTTCTGAGCCCACCAGAGACTGTTCCCATGTGGATCAGCCACCAGCAAGGGCTGTCCCGGTTTTCTACTGGGACCATGAAGTCCTCGGTCTGCCTGGACAAAAGCAAGGACATGCTCTACGGCCTTGAAGTGAGGTCTGGGTTGGCCTCAGAAAACTTGATGCAAGGCTGGGTGGCCCCGGTGGCCGTGCGGAAATTTCATTAAATTCTCTCTTTAATGTCAAGGACTGCCTTGTGGGGTGGGTGCAGGGGCTGGGCCGGCTGGGTCTCAGCAAGTTCCATTCGCTTTATTGACTGTGTATAGTGTTCATAACTTCTAGGGAGGTGGGGGGACACATTTGACACTCATGACGTAAGAACAGTTTGGGGGGTATTACAAAGTAGTTGACTATATCCCCCTTTACCCCATCTATCCCAAAGTATAGGGCAGAAGGCCCAGGCAAGCAGGAAGCCAGTCTGTCAACCAAGTGGTCCACGTGGCACATCCCCCAGCCTGAGGGCTGGCAGGCCCGCCATCTCCCATCAGCCTGCTGCAGAGTGACATCTGGTCCCCTCTTCACAACTGACAACTGTGGATGGGACGGTTTACAAAAACAAAAGTGGGAAGGGGGGGGGGTGTTTCTAAAAGGAGAGGAAGCAGCACTGACCACAATATACCACGGCAGAGCTGGGTGGGGGTATGTACAGGGCGGGAAGGGGGTGCGCTCGCGGCGCATCCTCAATAAATAAATAAATAGCTACAATAATAAATAGGGTGACAGGGATGGGGGACGCGCCCCTGGCGGTGGGGAAGGGAAGTGTGGTTCAGCAGGCGCAATCCTGATGAGGTGGTGCCTGCTGGTCGGTGAGCTGTGGGCCCTGCTTGGCACCCGTGACTGCAGGGTCTGCAGTATCTAGGGACTCCGACATCTTCTCACAGATCACGTCCACCAGACGTTCAAAGGTCTGCTTGACATTAATGTTGTCCTTGGCGCTGGCCTCAAAGAACTCAAAGCCTGCGACGGAATGGAGGAATGAATGACAATGGAGCTGCAGTCTCCAATGCACTCCCTCTCCAAGGGTCACTCCCATGCCTTTAAAGGCACAAGGGTTCGGAGGGAGGCCACACTGGCCTGGGTGAGCCGTCCATTACCCCTCCCTCCCACTTCTGCCTGGCTCCCAGCCAGCCTCCACAGTCCCTTTCCAGAGACAACTTCCACGACCTGGTTCTTGGTAGCTCTGCATGCAGTGACAGGCACAGTTCCTCTAGGGGGCGATCACGCACTACTGTCACTGCTCTGCCTCTACCACCCACCCTTCCTTCCCACACAGGCCTGCTGTGCCTGCTCCAGGAAGCCAGGCTTGGCTTCTTCCAAGGTCCAGCCCCTTGAAGGTAGCCCATGGCTGACAGCCAACTTGGCAAACACCTGGATTCAAGCCCAGCAAGACCCATGGCCAAAGCCTCCTGGGCAAGGCCTAGTTTTCTCAAGTGTGAACCATCTAGATTCAAGCCCATGCCCCGACCTGTGAAATACTGGGTGGGTAGCTGTCAGGTGAGCGGGTCCCTGGTCCAGTCTGGTGATGGCCACCGTCCTTGGTACTCACCCAGGTGGTCGGCCAGCTGCCGGCCTCGTTCTGAGGACACCACTCGCTCGTCCTCCATGTCGCACTTGTTCCCCACCAGCAGCACCTGGGCATTGTCCCATGAGTAAGTTTTGATCTGAGTGGACCTGCAGAGGCAGCCAAAGGCTGAAGAGGAAGCCGGAGGACCCAGCCCCATCCCTGAGTGCCTGTGTCTAGCCCTTGGGTGAGAGACCACCTGCCCTTTGGTAACTGAGATAGGCTTTCCCCATGAGCCCGGGTTACCCTGATCTCTCCGTCCTCTTGCCTCCCACATGCTGAGAAGATGGCTGGTGTTCCAGTGCACCGAATGTTTAGACTTAAGGGGATTAGCTTGTGGCACTACGGCTGGAATCCAGGTTCTCACATATGCTAGGCGAACGCTTGGCCAATCACCTGATCTCAGACAAGTGAGCTCAAGTGGTTCTCCTGCCTGGGCTTCCTAAGTCTCTGGGACCACAGACCTGACCTACATCGCCTAGATCAGTGGGAGACCCTGTCTAGCTTACTGGTTACCTTGTGTCTCTTCCACAACCCCAAGCCTTGGGAACAGCCCACGTAGTTTGTCCCACCTGAGTCCTATTCTTTGTTGTCTTTTGGACATACTGGGGATGAGCTCAAGGCTTTGTCCTAGCTGGGCAGGCACTGGAGCAACTAAGCCATAGCTCCAGTTGCCTCCAATCCCATTCTTCTGAGAGCCTTCTAGTTTCTGAGTGGGTGGGCGGCTCACCAGTCCTGCACTGCATTGAAGGACTCCTCATTGGTGATGTCATACATTAGAATGAAGCCCATGGCGCCCCGGTAGTAGGCTGTGGTGATGGTTCGGTACCGCTCTTGTCCTGCTGTGTCCTGGGGGAAAGAGTGAGAGGTTACAAGGGACCTCACAGCAGCCCCTCTGAGAGGAAATACACTCTGAGGTTGTCCAGGCAACCACTTTGAAGCCCAGGGACAGTGAGTCAGAAAAAGCTTTAAGACCACACCACTTGGGGTTGGGGATTTAGCTCAGTGGTAGAGCGCTTGCCTAGCAAGCGCAAGGTCCTGGGTTCAGTCCCCAGCTCCGAAAAAAAGGAAAAAAAAAAAAAAAGGACCACACCACTTAGTCACTGGACAAACATACTGGGTGCTGCCTGAACGCCCTATGCCACACTATGCCAGAAGTGAAGTGGGGACTCACAGGACTTAAGAAAACGAGAGACTCACAGTAGGAGGCAGAGCAGACCTTAAATCCCAGCACCAGTTGGGGGTTAGCCCCAGCTTCCTTTTCTTAAGGCCCACAGTGAGCATGCCTAAGCTGCACTGAGGATGGACTTCTCCCCTCCAGCCCTACACACCCAGATCTGCAGCTTGATCCTCTTGTCATTGCGGTAGATGGTTTTGACCTTGAAGTCTATGCCCACAGTGCTGACAAAGGCTGGAGTAAAAGAGTCGTCTGCGTAGCGGAAAAGGAATGAGGTTTTGCCCACACTGCTGTTACCAATGATCAGGATCTTGAACATATAGTCGAAGTTCTGGTCTGAGGACTCCTTCTGCCCATATCGAGAGTCTGTGGCTGAGGCCATCTGTAAGAGGTAGGGCACAGAGGGCCTCAGGGGAGTAGCAGGACCACACACAGGGTGGGCACTGCACAAGGATAAGTGAGGACCCCCCATGTCACATGCCCGCTCCCCCCCAACATAAGCCAAGCTGTGACCTTGACAGGCTCAAGGTTTTAAAAAGGCTGTGAACCTCAGATTCCTCTGCACCCTGAGGGGAGGCTTCATCTGCCTTCCCATCAGTCTCTCATTACCCTAAAGAGGCCCACAAGGGGGCATGAGTACAGGAGGATCCCCAGTTCTCTCTCATCCTTATTCCTCTCCTGGAAGAACTGGGGCCCTGAGATAGCCGCATCACGTGATAAGAGACAGGATGAACACAGGCTCACATGCACAAAATCGTAAGGGCGCGCCTGTGCTCGCTCGCGTTTCTCTTCTCTCTCTCTCTCTCTCTCTCTCTCTCTCTCTCTCTCTCTCTCTCTTTTCCTCCCCCTTCCTCCCTCCCCCCCCCCCCCCCCCCGCTCAATGAAGCATCTAGAACAGGTAAACCCAAACCCCTGCCCTGCATGATGCTAACAGAAGAAACAAGCAGACATGTATAGTGTATGCAAGTCGATGTGTGAGTCCAGCTCCCTGCACCCATGCACGATTGCACCTGGCCATCGGTGAGGACACATCACACACGCTCATGGCTCCACACGCGTGTGAGCTTATACTTGAACTGGGATCCACGCACACCATGCACGCACAAGGTTTCACAAGTGTGCACGCTGCGCGTCCTGAGGTCACGCGAGCTTCTCCATGCCCAGCGGGCGCGCACACGCGTGTTCACCCCACGAGCACGAGCACGCACAAGACTCCCGCAAGGCCTGGCCTTCCCCTCCCCCTCTGTCGCAGAGCCCAGGCCCCAGGTGCTAGGTTAGGGGTGAGGCGTGCGGGATGCGAGGTGCAGAAAGCCAAATGCGAGACCCATAGCCACTACACCCGAGTCGCGCTCCCCCCTTGACTCCCAGGCTGTCAGTGCAACGCGGGCTCCGCAGTGTGTGGTCCTGGGTTGCTCTCACCTTGCCCTCTCTAAACTGAGACAACGCTGGCGACAGCGACCGTGGCGACTGCGCTGGCGACCGGGCCCCAGAAGAAGATGCGGGGGCTGCAGGCGGCGGTGGAGGCTCAGGCCCCTGCAGTCCTCGCTGGCGTCCTGCAAAGCCAGGGGCGGGGCTTTCTATGCAAACGAATCTGTGACGTTAGGGGAGGGGCCACATCGACAGCCGCGGGGCCCCACTGGCCTGCGCAGGCCCGAGAGGGGCGGGGCATGGTAAGCCACTGGAGAACAGGGCTTTAGTGAAGCATGAAATCCTCATTGGCTGATGCTCTCGAGCGACGGACTAGATATCGAATCAACACTCTCCTACGTCTTCAGCAGCCCAATGGTGACTGCCAGGTGTTTAAAGGGCGGAGAGCCTGAGGCCAGGACCCAGCTCTGGTTGGAAACTAGTGGTTAGAAGTCCTTGGCCCTTGGTTATGAGATATGCAGCAGTCAGAAGTTTAGGTTTTGTTTTGAGAAATGGTCTCATGTAGCAGGCTGGCCTCGAACTGGCCAAGTAGCAGAGGCTGACTCGAACTCTTGATCCTCCCGCCTGCACCTCCCAAGTGTTAGGATGGCAAGTATACATCTTGCTTACAACATTTTAGGGCTCAAAAGATCCATTAAAGAAAAGACAGAGTTTTTAATCCCAGCACTCAGAAGGCAGATGGAGGCAGATCTCTGTGAGTGTGAGGCCAGCCCGGTCTACAGCGTGAGTCCCAGGACAGCAGAACTATGAAGAGAAGCTTTGTCTCAAAAACAAAACAAACCAAACAAATAATAAAAAAAGAAAAAAGAAGGAACTGTTTTTTAATGGGCTGAGGATATTTTCCACTTTGGTGGGGAGCCTGCATTGCAACACAAAGGCCTGGATTGATCCAGGGCCCCTGTTCTCCGAACTGGGAGAAGGAGGGAATGAGGTGGGGAACAGAAATCTAAGATCATCCTCAGTTACGTAGTGCCTTGAAGCCAGCTTGATCCACATAAAACCCTGTCGCAAAGAAATAAGGGAGAAAATCCGGTTCTGTGCAAAGAGAAAAGGATCTAAGGAGTACCCAGAGAATGCCTTGCTTCTTTGCTCACTTAGAGATCAGAAGTATCCTGACCTGCAAGTATTCCAAAATTGTAATAAATAAATAATAATAAAGAAGCAGAGAAGGTTCGAGAGCAGCCACCCCATACCCTTTACGATATGGATATTGGGACCCAGGCAACTCTGTGTCTCAGGAATCTGGGCGCAGACATGCAGACTTCCAGACCATGATGCCACAGGACTCATTCCTGCAAATCTGCCTGCTAAGGTGGGAATCTGGGTCTATCCTGTTCTCCCTCCCAGTGAGGCCGGGCAGGGTCCTCATCGCTCCCATCCCCACAGGAAGCAGAACTGGGAACGTGGCCCGGCCCCATTTATAGACTGCCCCGCCAGCTGCGGAGGCGCCAAGGGACCAGAATAACTTGTCGTCGTCGTCGCCTGGATGCTTGTCCACCCCCGCGAGGAGCCTGGAGCTCCACCTAATCCGGGGCCTCCGAGGAAGCTCATTATTTTCTCCTTCCCTACACTTCGTGCAGAGACACAAAGTGACCATCAGAGCTCCCTGGCCACGCAGAGGCTATGGTAGGGACCGGGACCAGGTTTGAGGACAGAGGTTGCAGGAGCAGCCTGGGGCACCCTGAGCCTGGCTTGGATTTATTCCCAAGTGATAAGGCCAGGGGAGGAATCCAGCCACCTCCACCACCAAGCAAGGGCTCTGCTTGGAAGGCAAGGCTCCACTTGGAAGGCTGAGGCAGGATGATTGTGAGCTCATCATCGTCCTGAATCACAAAGTGAGACTCTCTCATACTAGAAACGTGTAAAACTGCTGGCATGGAGGCAGATACCTTTAATCACACAGCACTTGGGGATCTCTAAGTTGGAGGCTACACACTGAGGACACCGCAGCTGTCTGGAAGAATGAAATGTGTGTGTTAAAGGCCTGGGAAAACGAAAGCACAGGCAGAAGAGCAGGAACAGAGGGAAACAGGATTTGTCAAATCTTTATAAGTTATACTCATTTGCGTTGGAAAGAGGGGAGTGTCAGAGGACAACCTAGGGAGTCCTTTCCTTCCACCAGAAGTCCTAGGGGTGGAATTCATGTCATTAGACTTGGTGGCAAGTGCCTTAGCTAGCTGAGCCATCTCACTGGCCCAATAGTTTAATTTTTGTTATAAGTTTGTGTGACTTCGAAATTCTCCCACAGTGAACACACATTACTTTGTTTAACAAGAAATCTCTAAGGGTTGCCTCTTAAAACATCTGGAAGGAAGAAGGAAATGTTCCAGTGTGTGACCCGAGATGGCCTTTTGTGCCTCTGGGGGATGAATAGCCAGAGTCATAATATTTACAGAGGAAGTCGCCTGCCACTCTGGCTCCTTGGAGGCCTTGGTCAGGTGCAGGATTACAGGCCCAGAGGGAAAAGGGAAAGGGAGAGAACCCACCCTGTGACGCACACCTGTCACCCTAGCCAAGCACTTGGAAGGTGGAGGAAAGAAAATCACTTTAGTGTCATTGTCCATGGCAAACACATTTGACATCAGAACTTAAGACCATGAGACCTTGTCTCAAAATGTCCAAAGAATGGTATGCAAAACAGGGAATCAGTCACACAGCCAGGGGGTACCAGAACCCAGTGCCCACTTTCTGGAAGAGCTTTGAGAGACAAGTTATGACTCCGTTTCCCCACAAGTGAATGAGCATGACAAGGTTTACTCTGTTTTTTCAGTGATAGAAATGGAACTCAGGACTTCCCATGAGCTAAAGCTGTTACATGAGCCACGCCCCCTGCCCCTCTTTGGGGGATTCTAGGCAGAAGCCCCACCCCTAAGCCCCACCCCAGCCCCTCTTTTTATGGTCAGATGGTGAGTGAACAGAGGCGCTCTGACACACTGGTTTGAGAAGCCTGATCTTGTCGGTGAAGGGGATCCTCATTCATCCACCCCCAGTTTCGTGAAATATATGAGCAGCTCATGGGAAGTGGCCAGCAAGGGTTTTCTAGTAGGGTCACTGGCCCCCCAGCATCTAAGAAGAGTCTATGCAGCCTCTGGTATCAGGAAACACCATACCTCCATGGGAGGTGGTCTCTGCCTGCATTTTACAACGAAAGGGATCCTCCCTGAAGAACTCAGTAAAGGCTTGCGGCTGGACTGTTGAAGGCAGGACATCCACAGGCGATGTTGGGGTTGGGGTCACAATGCTCACAGAGCCCATGGGAATCCCGGCTTCCATCTTCGGCACCAAAAAGAAACCAACTAAGCTATGACAGAGAGTCCTGTGAGTACTGTAGCCTACGTGCAGACTGAAGTTGAGTCCATCTTCTGAGATGCAGGAGGCGGCACTGCCCAGGCCCTGGTGCCATTCCAGCCAAGCCTGGGGTCAGAGTTGACCCCCAGCTACAGGCTTTCAAGTGGACCTCAAGGCTTGACTATGTGTAAATCTTGACTGTCCTCTTTGACTGGTGGAAAGAGAAGTCACCACACCCATAGGTGCCCAGATGGCCTGACCAGGACTTCCTGGTCCGCATTAGGCTAATCCAACTCTTGCTGGACAAAGCAGACCCTAGGCTCTGGGCTGGCCTTGGAGGACAGGAGTTAAGTCCTGTTCAGTGCCTTTCATCCTCTTCCTCCTCTTCCTCTGTCTCCTCCAGGGTCAGCTCAAACTTGAACCTGTCAGGGCCAATGGCGTGTGGAGGGCTGCAGGGAACCCTACTCTGATACCACTCTCTGTTGTCTTCCAAGGTATCCAGCAGCTCCTGGGCATCGGGGTGCACCAGGTCGGCCCAAGTTTCCCACAATGGGTGAGCGATGTAGTCAATGAATCCCACCTTAGGGTGACCACAGAAGGAGCAGTGAGTCCTAGTGAAACCTACAGTTGGCCCTGTCTCACAGTTGGCTGCATGGTGTTCTCAGCCTGGAATGCCTCATTTACCAACTCCCATTCAGCCTTCAAAATCCTTTAAAACTCATCCTGACACAACACGCAGGAAACCGAGGCAGGCTGCTCTCGAGCCAGTGAGTTCTAGGCCAGCCAGGGTGACAAAATGAGATGTCTTCAAAACAACAAATCAAAAATCTGCCCTAGCCGGATCATAGTGCACACCTTTTATCCCTGTAATTGGGAGGCAGAGGCAGGTGGATCTCTGAGACAGAGGCCAGCCTGGTCTACAGAGAGATTTCCAGGACAACCAGGGCTACACAGAAAAGCTCTGTCTCAAGAAAGACTCTACCCTGAAATGGGGCACAGCTCCCTCCCCGCACCTGGGATTTCTCCACCGAGGCTGTGTGCTTGTCGCACATGGGGCTGATGTCCAAGCCCGACTCACGTTCCCGGTCACCCTGCTGGAAGAACTCAGCCATGATGCGCTCCGTCCACTGGCGGTAGAGGGGTAGTGGCTTGGCAGGGTTGCTGAGGTCGGCGCAGTGCACCAGGCTCTGGAGGACCTGTTGGGTATGGAGGACTCAGAGGGCCCAGTCACACCCCACTTCACCCAACACATCCCAAAGCTGATCTCAGTGTGGTGGTGTGCCCCCAAGGTAGGAGAACGTTGACTACTCAAGCAGTCTGGGCTACACAGCGAGACTTTCTCAGGCAGCAAAGGGGGAAAGGAGGATCTGGGCCCAGCGTTGCAAACCTGGATGCGGTCAGAGTAGTTGTCCAAGAGCAGGACGCCAAGGCTAGTCACTTTCTTGGTCTCCACCATGGTCTTGAGGTCAGCCAGGAGGCTCATGTGCTTGGACATGTCTGTGGCCAGTACCTGGGAGGACATGACGTTAAGGATGCTGCGCTTCTGAGACCTTCTGTGCCTCAGTATCCCCACCCATGAGGGCGAGGATGGAAACGGTAGGCGGCACAGTTGACAACTGAAGCTGCCTGCCTGTGGGCGCAGAAGTGGTAACAGGGGCAGGAATTTCAAAAACGCAAAGAACAAACCAAAGAATACCCAAAGGGCACAGGGGAAGTCAGTACACAACAGGCGCTTAATAAAGTGTTGAATTTATAGATGAAATATGTGACCCTGAACCCCCGACAACCCACTGACTAGGATCAATCAAACGGGCCGCTGGAACCCCCATGCCTGTTGCCAAGCATGCAAAGCATGCGTGGAAAGCCTAACCCTCATAGGGCGTCACTGCCCCGCGCCATGACGTCACCATGTCTATGACCATCCTGCGCAGACTCAGTTTCTGCTTGGTGCTGAGGTTCTGGAAGATGTCGCAGTTTTCCCCCTGCAGGAGCTTGAAGCCTACCGCGAGGTGATGGTTCTCTAGCACCGATGAGTCATTGTACATCAGTGCCAGCTCCGAGTCTGTGGGGATAGCCATGGTCTGGAGATCCAACTCCACCCAAACACAGTTTAGAAGGGAACGTCACGGGCCAACTCCCACATACGCAGTGAAGCCCAAACTCTAGTGCCCCTCCAGCAGAAAGCCATCCAATCCGCGGACACCCATCTGAGTCCGCAAGAGAGGGCAATTCAGAACATACTGGGCAGCTCCGGCTGTGGTCACCTCACTTACTGGTGTTGATGAGAAACTGGTTGGAGACACCTGGGTGGTCTACATCGTGTATAGCGCACGCAAAGATGGCGGCCAAGACTTCTAGGTCCGTGAACACAGCCTGGGTAGAGCCTGGGTGTCAGGGCAGAAGGTGACCACTCTGCCCTGCCCACCCCATGACCTTGGTTGGGAGTGGTACCTCCAGGGCTGGGGTGCCCAGCAACACGTGCGCGGATTGCACCACGTCGGCAGCATGTATGCTGTTGTGGTACGCCACGTTGGAGTGGTAGTGCCCTTCGAGGGTCAGCAGGTACCTCAGCAGCGTGTCCGCCGGGATCTGGAACGTCTTGAGCAGGTCCCGTTCCTGGTGCACCACAGACCTGGCTCAGGGCCTCGGCTTTGGGACTCTAGCTCCCCTCACCCCACTCCTCTTTTCTGCCTCCAACGCCCCTTCCTTCAGGATGTCCTGGTGCTGCTGTAATCCTTTTGTCTTTGTCCCCTTTTCTACTCAACCCACCAGTTCCGGTCAGTGCCCCACCATTTGGGAAGAGAAGGCAGCCCAAAACAAAGGCAGGGGCGGTACCTGGAGAACGCTGAAGATAACAGCAGTGAGGGGCCGGTTCCCACTCAGCTCAGCCACTTTAAACACATCGAGTCCCCATTTGTTGGTGTCTTCAAGCTCCTACAGGTGACAGTGGTGCCACATTTGTCCCTCAAGCCTGTGTACAGGTTGAGAAACTGAGGCCCGTGGTTCTGGGGAGACCCACCTTAGCCAGCTGCTCCTCCTGGTCTGTCTGGACCCCAAAGCGCGGGATGGCAGCTGTAGGAAGGCTGGTGTGGCAAGACTTCCGCAGCCCAGTGATCTGGGCCATGGGCCATGGGTGGTCTTCCGTGGGCGGAGCCGGCAGCTCCACCTCAGCCTGCTGGTCTGCAGGGGTACAGTGGCTCAAACTTCAGCCCACTGAGCAGGTCTGACTCAGGACCCCAGGCCTAGCTATCCTGTTTATCACTGAGGTCCCCTCCTGTCACGAGCATCTATCTGTAGGCTTTGCTGAGTCTAGGGTCACATGTGTTCCCCTTGTCTTCTTTGGCAAACTCCTACTTCTGCTTCAAAACCCTACCTGTTATACCCTCTCCTCCTCCAGCCCTCACTAACTGTGTCATGGCCAAGTGTCCATGTCACCCCTCTCCTCCAGCCCTGGCCAACTGTACTGGCTGAGACTTTGCTAGTTCTCCACAGAGGGCTGCAATCTGCCCGTGAAACCTCCTATGACCCCAAGAGGTTATCAGGCATCTCACCCAGGAAAGTCTGCGAGATGTACTCTGACACTTGGTTCCCTGAGCGGCTGGTTTCCGACAGGTGGGTCAACTCACGGTTGAGCATGCGCTTGAACTGTAGGGCCGGGAGGAGAATGAGCAGGAAGAGCAGCGGGCAGGGAGGATGTTGAGCAGGGGCACTATGTCCTCACCTTGTTAGAAGCCATCTCGCCCACCGAGCGACGAGTCTGCAGTGTCTCCAGCTGCTCCAGGCACCAGTCCAGCTCCTCCAGTGTCTCCTGCGCCAGCTGCAGCCCAGATTCCTCTGGGAGCCAGGTGGGTCAGGGCAGGGGCCCCGTTGGGAACCTGTACCTCCCGCATCTCCGCAAGTCAATCCCAGGAGCCCAGGGTCACAGCTCCACAGCCTCCTGGGAGTGGCTGTGTCAAGCCAGACAGGCCCATGACCCTCTCTGGTCTGTAATGTGGGCGGGGATTGGGGGCTCTGAATGCCAATGTGGGTTTGGGGGTGGATCTTGTTTACAGTGAGCCACAGTTCTAGGGCAGGATGGGAAGACTTTCACAGCTGCCCTGGGGTGGGGGTGGGGTGATACCTGCTGGGGCGGCCTGTTGGCTGCTCTGCGGAGGGGTCCCCAGGAGCGCCTGCCTGTGAACAGGGACCTCAGAGGGGTTCACCTCAACAGGTCCTCCCAGACTGGTCCTCACCTCCCAACACCCCCCAAAACCCACACACACCGTCAAACCCCGCCCTTCCTGAAACTCTCCATACCTAGTGGCACTGCCCGCGCCATGTGCAAGGGCAGCCACGTTGCTACGGACCGTCCTGAGACTGGCCAGGACCTGTGGTGAGAGCGGTGCTCAGCGGTAGGAAGAGGCACAGCTCTCTCCGTGGGTTCACAGCCTGAGGTCAGCGGGGACACCCACCTGGGCGAAGGGTGTGACAATCATGTCTTCTCCATGTCTGCAGGACAAGACCATCACTGAGGGCATCTGCCGGCTTCAGCGAGCCCTGCCCCCAGGACTCCTACCCAGATCTTTCCAGCGTCTCCCACCAATCCCCTACGTTATCCATATCTAAAATGGGGAAACTGAGTTCTACGGACAGAAGGGGGTCTTAGCGGAATAGGACAGAAATAATTGTTTCCCTTTTCATCACAGCTACTAGGGAGCTCTAATAAAGTATTTGTTGAATTGCTATTAATGTGCCTTAATGTTCCCGAATTAATATGCCACTCTGTCCCCAACCTGACCTAAGGCCAAGCAAGCACAGACCACTGGTGTTTGCTACATGCCGGCATCTACAAACTAACGCTCTGGGAAATTGCTACTTCAACTCCAAAACCAGACTAATCCGAGGAAGGGGCCTCACAGGTCGCTGGCCGCCGAGGAGGTCCGGGACACAGCCTTGGGTGAAGGCTCATGGTCACTGTCCGAGCGGTACAGGAAGGACTCGCGCCGCTGGCCGTGATGCACAGGGGGTTGGAGGGCGCGGCCGAGACTCGACCCGGACTGAGCATCCAGGGGACCCCTGCCGCTCGGGAGCCCATTTTCCAGGTCAAAGCTGGGGGCAGGAACAGAAAAGCCACCTCAGGGCAGGGTCCTTCCATCGGTCCGTTAAACGCAGCCTCCCCGAACCCACCCCCTCCCACCTCCATCTCGCAAGCCCCGCTTGAGAGAACCTACCAATGCCTTGAGCCAATCAGTCACGCCCCAAACACAAAGTCCCGCCCCATTACAGGCACCGCCCCTCCCCGTCGACCACGCCCCCTGCTGCAAGTCTTCCTAGGTTTGGCTGTTTCTGAGCGGGCAGGAGTGGATCTACACTCCTCTCCTCTAAGTTAGAAAGGTTTGGGGAGCTGCAGAGCTGGGGTTTGCTTCCCACGTAACGGCCCGCAACTGTGACTCAGTACTCAGTACCCTCTTCCGGCTTCCATGGCACCAGGCACGTGGTGCCCACAGGTTCAGACAAAACACCCACACAATGATGCATACATTTCTAAAAAGAAGTGTGTGGGGCAGGAACTGGGTGCAGGAGGACGGTGGCAACCTTGGGAAGCGCTGCCCGCTGGCCAGAAACGTGGTCACGTGATTTTCCGCTGTACCCTAGAGGTCATTCCATCCTGATCCTCGCCAGTAGAGCCGGATAAGCTCGGCTCGATTAGGCTGTTTCCGGCAGGATTGGGTTCGAATGGGTTCGTGCACCCTCGGCCCAGTCCCGCCTAACTCGGGTGATCTCGGCTGTGCTCATCCTCTGCCAGATTCCCTCTTTGTTTTGGAGGGCGCGGCGCAGATACTTCATGACGTCACGTGGAACGGGGCTTCCTCTGCCTTTACTGTCACCATGCCCAGGGGCTCCCTGGTGTCCCCGCGAGCGCCCCAGACTCGCCATCCCATGGACTTCAGGTGGTGGTCCCCTTCCCCGTCCCACCTGGGGACGATTAGAAAAACTTGAGGCAGGGGCAACTTCAGGATACTAGGTTCTAATCCCTCCCTCGGGCGCAGAGAGTTCAGGGCTGGCTGGCAATTCGAGGGGCCTGGAAGGCTGCTTTTCTTTCTGCTCTAAACTTAGCCGGGGTTGGCGGGTCAGGCAACCGTTCCATGACGAGAACAGCACTGGGTGAGGGCTCTGTCCTGGCTATGGGAACGCGCGTGGGCCAGACGGGTAGACTGAGGCACCGAACCACAGAGGAACCTCAGACCTGCTTTCATTCCCAATCTGCTAAGAACCTGTCCTCCTCCCTCAGGCTCACTTTGGGTAACAGGTGGCACACTCCTTTCACACCTAGAGAGGGGCCGCTCTTGGCTGATGGCTGTGGTCCTGCTGAGGCTCTCCAGAGCAGGACCGCCACTCCCATGGATCACCCCGTCCCCAGCTATCACTAAATGGCTATATGACATGGGTGACAGCCCGTCTCGGGGTGCTAACACTCAGCCCGCACGCAATCCCAGCAAAATGACTGCATGAGGCTGGTCACAGTGCGCCTACAAGTCTCCGCTTTGACTCTGCATAAACTTATAGTCTAAGGGGTTGGGGATTTAGCTCAGTGGTAGAGCACTTGCCTAGCAAGCGCAAGGCCCTGGGTTCGGTCCCCAGCTCCGGAAAAAAACAAAAACAAAAACAAAAACAACAACAACAAAAAACTTATAGTCTATGAGGCCACAGCTCCTTAGCACAGGTTAGGATTTGAACCCGGAATGGACCTGGGAACTCTACCTCTGCTTCCGAAGCCCTCCCCTCAACCCCCACCTGACCGCGCCGTCCCTTGTGAGGACCAGGGGTGGGACATCGGAGGGAAACTCCCCCCGCCCCCGCGCCCGCCCTAGGCCAGCCGGGTCAGAACAAGATGTGCCAAGGCCACACAGCTGCACAGGGACCGTGGGGACAATGTGCTGGTCCCCTCAGCGTGCATCGAAGCGGTGAATGGAGGGTACAGGCGGACAGAGACAGTCACCAACTGTGAGAGAGAAAGGGCAGAGAGGAGGAAGAGGCTGGCGGACAGACGGACGCCTGACTCTAGCGTGGCTGTGACTGCTCCTGCGTGTCACCCCAAATCCCTGTCTCTGACCCTGCTCCCCTCACCACAGCGGATGGGCCACCGTGAAGCGGCGCTGCAGGCGGATGCTCTGATTCACCAGCAGCTTCCTGAAGAGCGCGGGGGAGCCGCGCGGGGACCCCCGGGGGGAGCCAGGCGCTGTGGAGCCCTGCATGGCCCGGCCGGGTCAGGGCTCAGGAAGCTGGACCTTTTTAGATGCTCCGGGGCGGAGCAAGAGGACCAGGCCCCGCCCCGCCCATCGCTATGCATCTCCCACCCTGGGGGACACTGCAGGGCACTGAGGCTCACCATACCCACGGCTCTATTCTCCATTATTTATTCACTTTTTTTTTTTTTTTTAAGACCGGGCCTCAGGTAGCCCGCGTTGGCTTTGAACTCACTATGTAGCCCAGGCTGACTGCAAATTCACGGTAATCCTACTTCAGCCTCCAAACAGCCGGGGCAGAGAGAAGGGTAAGCCACCAAGCACAGGCTTAAGGGTTGATATGGGTGTCTGGGCTGGGAACTGCCTTAGAGTGAGATGAGGTGTGGTCGGGTACATCTGCCTTTCCATCTGGAGAGGCTGAGGCAGGAGAATTACCACTAATTCAAGGGCACCTCAGAGTTCAGGATGAGACTGTCTCAGAGACCTGTGAGAGATTGGAGAAGGATATTCCCTCATAGAGATCCCTGAGGTACAAGGTCACCGCAGCCCTCAGTAATTTAGATCCATTCCTAGGTGAGGACATCCCCAGAGTGACAAACCCTGTAGCTGTTTTCCCATGGGGGAAACTGAGGCATTGTGTGATCACAGGACTTCCCTGGAGCGCTGCAGCACAGCTCCAGCCCCCAGGTCCCCGTGTGACCCCGTTGCTCTGACATTCCCCAGGCCCCGCATCTGGACCATTTCAATGGTGAGGCAGCATCTCCCACACAAACATCCGCCCACAGAGCCTTCCGCCTGGGCTGCTCCAGATGTCACGGGATCTACGCCAGGTGCCCTGCAGGAATGCTGGGGTACACAATCACATTGGACAAAAAGGAGAAACCGAGGCTCATGCAGGTCACAGACAAAGGAAAGACATGGACTGTGCAGTGGCCAGGCTGAGGCCAGGTGACCTGGAGCTGAGGCTGTACAGAGAGGACACACACACACACACACACACACACACACACACACACACACACACACGCCCAGGCCCAAAAAGTGACTCTCAGGATTCCCAACACCCTGAGGATGGCTATGGTGCAGTGTTTTGGTGGGGACCTAAGTGATGGGGGTATAACTGGAACTGAGTTATGTCCATTGTTCAGACAAGAACACTGAGGTTCAGAGGGTTCCAGATAACCCCACCCCTCCCTAGCCAGGAAGCCCCTCCAACCCACTAGTTGCCATCCTGACACCTGGTGGGAAAAAATTCACTGAGCCCAAAATGAAAATACCATGTGTGACCGCTGGGCTGCAGCTAATTATAGCCATTCCCAGGGGGTTGGGAGAGCAGAGGCCGCCAGCTAGGGTCCAAGGACTCTTGACATCACTCCAGGCCTGAGGGAAGATCATTATGCCCAGGTCCCCAAGAGTCCCAGAGAGAATGAGTTCCACCCTTAAAATCACAGAAAACAGAAAAGTGAAGGCAACATGTGATTGGTGCAATGCCAACATGCTGACAGGAACAGAGAGGTTGGGCCTCTTGCCTGAGGTCACACAGCTATGAATGGGAGAGTGAGTGCACAGGATCCCAAGTCAGTGAGCTCCACTGTGTGGGCATTTTGCATTTAATTCATTAATTAATTATCCACCCCTCTGCCGTCTAGCATTAACGTCTAACAACGGCTGTCCTACAACTGTTTCATTCACAAATTCACATTTCATTTATGGCTCCCACAGTCATTTTTTATAGTAGCTTTTAATTAGAGAAGTGACCACAGCCTGAACTGCACATTCAAAGCCCCCTGGAACTTCAAGGGCTGCAGTCCTGCTAGGTGACTGGCCACTAGGAGGAGGTGGTGCAGACAGCCCTATCTGACCTGCCCTACAGTGTTGTGTGACTTCATGGAAAGCCCAGAAGTCTCCAGTGCCCTGCACCCTACAGCCTCTACCCCAGGAGAGCACTTTTCTCCTCTGTAATCAGAAGGACTGAGACAGGGAAACCAAACACTGTCTATTTTGCTGAGGTCCTGGGAAGAGAAATGATTTGCCTAAGTCCCCTGGGAAGGCTGGAGCCGAGGGGGGTGGGGGTGGAGTAGAGGTGGTGACTACGGATGCTCCCAGATGTTCCCAGGAGACAGAGCAGAGTGGCCCCTCCCCCGCCTCTCCCAAGGCTCTCACCCTCACCCTCAGAATTCACACCTATGCAGGCTGCCTCCGTCAGTTCTCTCAGTCCATTGAGCTGCAGGGGCCCACAAGTCGGTCAAGGGCAGGGCAGGTCCACCTTGTTTCAGCAGTACCCTCAGCATGCAGCAGGCACCCAGTAGGTGCTTGCTCAATGCATGTGACACCCTGAGTCTCCTCTCCCACTCTCCAGCCGCACCCTTCAGTCTGAGACTCTGTAGCCTCCGTTCTTCCTACTGATCGTTCGTCTGTCCACTCAGCCTGGTTCTCTCCTGCCTCTCTGGACCAAGCTCACAGCTTTCTGCTGCCTGACTCTCACCCTGAACCTCCCAGAGCCTCCCACCAGCCAATCTTCCAGCCCCTCTCTGTAGGGGCTGATACACATCTGGTAAACAGTAGGTGCTTTATAAATACTTTCTGAACAACATATTTGGACCTTCCTACACCCAGGCCATCCACTGCCAGGGGAGGGGAGGCTTAAGCTAGGGGCCAGAACACCACCCCCCCAACCCCCCCAACCCCCTCCCGCTGTGAACTTGACTCCCGGAGCTGAGCCCCTCCCCTATATGGCCTAGAGAAGCACACTCCATGCCTGGACCACGTGGGGTCTCCCCTCCCCTCACCAGAGAGGCCCAAAGGAAATGTGTTTGTTCTTTCTTGAAAATGGAAAAATCCTGAGTCACTAGGAAGGGTGGGGCAGGCCCTGCTAGGTCACCTGGGATGGCAGACCTGGTCCCCTGGGCTGAGGGACTCATCTGTTCCTGAGACTTTCCCAGTGAGGCAGACTGATGGGTGCCCCAAGTGTACAACCGAGCTAAGAGAGGGAAGTGATGTGGTCTTGGTCCCCTAGGCTACACTTCAACTTGGGAGGGTCTTCCCTGATCCACCCAAGGCCTCCTCTATCTCCTGGATGACTGTGCCTGTTCCTAGGGACAGAGCCACAGCTGGAGATGCCCTCCCCTGCACAGGCACACACACCATGCCCAGGGACTTCAGTGGAGTCTCTTTGGTCCCTGTCTCTCCCACAGTATGAGAAGCAGAGGCCAAGAACCCCACACCTTTCTTTTTCCTTCTTAGACAGTTTCAGGTAGCCCGGGCTGGCTTCAAACTTGCTCTGCTGCTGCGGATGACCTTGCACACCTGATTCTCCTACCTCCAGCTCCCAAGTGCTGGGATGACCTGCCTATGGAACCCAGGGCTTCAGGCATGGTGGGTGAGCAGTCCACCAATCACCGCAGCCGTAGCTTCAGTTCCCCTCCTTTCTTCTTTATAATTTATTCTTTGGTTCTTTTTTTTTTTTTCGGAGCTGGGAACCGAACCCAGGGCCTTGCACTTCCTAGGCAAGCGCTCTACCATTGAGCTAAATCCCCAACCCCTTTATAATTTATTCTTAATACTTTTTAATTAGATGTGTGGAGCAGAGTATCAGGTTGTTAGGAGCTCAGATCCTCTGCAAGAGCACATCTCTCCAGACCCTCGCGATGTGGGAAGTCAGTTATGTCAAATGACGGTTGGGGGGGGGCGCACAGAAGAAAGGATATTTTCCTGAAGCAGACACAGGAGAAAGTGTGTCTTGCTGTAGCACACAGGGGAAAGGACACGTTTGAAGGAGTATAAATCTGACCCCACAGACAGTGGAGCTGGAGCATTGGTTTGCTTTGCTCTGCCTGGCTACCCTTCGCTAACAGTGTGCAGGTATCGGTTCGCCTTACACTGTGTTGCTAAGCTCCGCTTGTGGTGACGCCATGGAGAAACTCACCAAAGAACTTCTCCTGAGGCTCCTGCAGCCTCTTTCTGCTTCCAAGGCCTCAGGCTGGTTGTGGAGCCTTGCCGTTTCTTCAGGATTGACGTGTAGCCGCTGGTTGGTGTGTGGTGTCTGCCTACTAAGAGGACTGGACTGCAGCTGCTGACTTGAATTTGGTGTTTGCTGAGGGACTGAACTGCTGATATCCTGACAACGAAGACTGAGCTCGCCCCCCAAAGGAATATTTCTAAACAGGTCCACTTCCCCTGTGTCCTAGTAACTTTTCTCTTCTGCTACCTTGGGTGGGTGGTGGGCTAGAAGAGAGGTTGAGGCTTATTAAAATAGACTGAAGATTTTATGCCCACACCTTTGCCCTCCTCTTCCTTCTTGTCTAACGCAAGGTCTTTCTATTTAGATCAGGTTGCCCTGGAACTTTGTATGTAGACTAGATTGACCTCCAGAGTCCTGAGCCACCATTGGCCTCCCCAAGTCTCCTTAACTGCAAGAACTGACCTGTGTTCCGGCCCTCAAGCTGGGCCAAGCAGCAGACCATGGGCAAACTGCTCCGCAGTACCATGGCTGTGAGCCATGTCCTGCAGCCCAAGGCCCATTTAGATGCTAGGAGGGATCTGTAAGGCCTCCCGGACATCTCAGAACATTCTAGAGCAGCTCTCCTCACTGAAGCCCAGCAGAGAACAGGCAAGGGCAGCCCTACCCAGCTGCCGACAATTCTTTGGCCACCCAAAGGGAACTCATGCCTTACACACTGCTTATGACACACTGGAGTGGGGACCCACAGAGACACATGGCTGGAGACTGGCACCAGGCCTCTCAGCCTGTGGCTGAGGCATTGTTCAGACTGTTGCTTGAAGATGCCACACACACCAGGAGCCCATGACACTGAGCACCCTAAGTCACTCAAATCCATAGGAAACAATCCACCACCACCAACTACCAAGGCCCCTTCGCCTGCACATAACTCTACCTCCAAGGTGCACTCCAAATGCCAAAGGCTCCCCACACAGTCCTCAGGGGTAGTCCTGACCCTTCCACACGCACCCACCATTCCAGCCCCAGGGTGCCCAGCTCAGTCTAGCCTATGATAGTCCCTGTCTCCACAGAAACCCCAGCCCCCACAGCCCACTATGCACTAACGCCTCTAGGCCATGCCCTGCCCCACCTGCAGAAGAGCCGGGACACTCTGCCCAACGTGCGCTGCACATCACTAGCCCCTTTCACAAACCTCAGGCTCTGCCCCTATCACGACACCCCAGAAATCAGGATGCTTCTGCATCCAATCCATGTACCCTTCTCCAAGCGACCACTGCCCTCTGCAGACCATGCCCAATTATGCTGGGTCTCACCACTTCCATGCTCCCCTACCCACCCTGCCCTCTTAAGGACCAGAAGCTTTCCATCCCCAATGTGCCCGTCCCTCATGTGACATCTTGTCCCACCCACCACAGACCACACCCTCTCCAGACAGGCCTCGCCCATTTCCTTCAAGATCCGCTCACTTTCTGCATGCAGCTAGACTGCTTCCCTCACCAGGAAAACGGTGACCTTTACCATTTGTGTAAGTGTTCCCTCTCAATACAGGTCAACTCCTCAAACAGGCCCCGCCTTTTCGGCCAGGCCCCGCCCCATCACCTACCGGCGGTGAAAGGAGCTGGGCCATGAGCGCCGGGACTTTACCGGTGCAGGCCGATCGGGGCGCTCCGGGTCCGAGTGGAAGCGCCGCTGGATGCGGATGGGACGCTGTGGCTGACCCCACAGGTGCTTCGGGGGTGGGGGAACCCCTGTGTGGCCAACAAGCCGCGTCTCCATGAGCTGTCCCCCGACCACAAAAAATAAAGAGAGACAGTGGGTGGCTCTCTGTGCACAGGGCGGGGTAGGGGAAGGGTTCTCCACCCCACCCCACCGAGCCCGTCTCTCTCTGAAGTGCAGAAGCCAGGTGGAAATATCACAAGACTTACTCAGATCTGAGGCTGCGCCCACCAGTCACCAACGCTCCGGGCACCTGAGCTAGAAGCCTAGATCCAGGCTCTGGACCCAGAAGACACCGGGACAGGCAGGCACACCCAGAGAGGCCCCAGTGGTCAGAAGAGGGGTTCCCAGAAAGACACCGAAATTGAGAGTCTCACTGGCCTAGACACGTGCACACAAAGTCACAGGTCAGGAATCTCAAGAGCTGGTGACAGAAGGAAAGGCATCCCTGTAGTGCCAAGAATATCCCCACACCATGGGCTTAAAGAGCTAGAGTGAAGACCCACCTTGCCTGTGAGCTCAGGGTGGCCCTCAGGACACTGCAGACAGCCTCAGGTCTTTATAGCCTCCTGGATGTTCAGACCCTCCTCACGGTGCATGATATCATTGGCCCCAGAACACCCCAGAGCTCCACCCTGCAACCACGAATCCTGTCCAAACCTCCAGCTGGTCTCTTCCCTCCCGGTTCTAGAAAACTGAGGCTCCCACTCACCACCACTCCTAGTCTCAGGGGGAATTTCCCGGAGAGTGTCAGAGAACTGTGAGGACATTTTCCATCTTAATTAGTAGAAGCACTAAGTGTGTGGACAGCCTCTGTAGGCCGGAGGGTGGGGTGGAGGGAGTAGATGGCTATGGCAGTGCCATGCCTCAGGCCTGGTGAAAGTCCCCTGAGCGCACTGTGGTGCTGGGAAGGAAGTGTTATGAGGGTGTGAGACATGGAAGCTATCCCAGCCCTGTCCTATCCCCCAGCTGAAGACAAGACAGCTTAGTCTGTGCGGACACCTGCCAGCAAGAGTGACAACCTGAGTTTGGTCCCTGGACCCCACACAAGGAAAGAAGGGGAGAGAAGGGGAACCTCTCTGCTCATGTGCTTGCTCCAGGTGCTCCCCACCCCTTCCTCTGCCTCTCCCCTTGGGCTGGGTTTTGGTTTTGAGACAGGGTCTATGGTGGTGTGGATGGGAACAGCCCCTACGGGCTCATACTCTTGATCAAGCGCTCCGTCCCCAGTTGATGGAACTGCTTGGGAAAGATTAGGAGGTGTGGCAATTAGGAAATGTCACCATGTAGGAGGAGCCACTGTGGTGGCTTTGAAGTCTCAAAAGCCCAGGCCACAGGTCCAGTCCTTTTCATCTCTCTGCTTCCTGCTCAAAGATCAGATCTAAGCTCTCAGCTTCTGCTCCAGCGCCATGCCTGCCTGCCTGCCTGCCTGCCTGCCTGCCTGCCTGCCTGCCTGCCTGCCTGCCACATTCCCCACTGAGATGGCCATGGACTCACCCTCTGGACTGGAAGCGCCACATTAATGGCTTTCTTTTCTACGTTGCCTTAATCATGGTGTCTTGCCACGGTGACAGAACAGTGACTAACACAGTGTCTCACCTTGTAAGTCAGGCTGGCCTGGACTGGAACTCACTACATAGGCTATATTGGCCTCAAACTTGCAACCATTCCCCTGCCTCTGCTTCCCCAGTGCTGGAATTACACAGGCACACAGCACCACCCCATTCTCCTAAAGGTTTCAATCGTCACTTTGTCTGTCAGTCCCAGACCATTCTCTTCTAGCTTGGGGGGGGTGGTGGTGGTGGTGAATGGTCCCTCTGCAAAGATCAGCTACTCCATGTGACCCACAGAGCCATGAAATCACCCTGACACCTCCACCCTCCTTGCTGTCCACCACGATAGATGAGCTCCCATCTTGGTTCACACATCAGCGACCTCCCAACTCTGCTGAGCCTCCTCCTCCCTGGTCTGTTTCCACCTTGACTTGACTGTCACTTGTAGCCCACAGCCCCTGAAGTGAGGCTGGCCTTGAACTCCTGCCCCTGCACCCCCAAGTATCCCCCAAGTATCAGCACCTCTGTTTTTATGGTGCTGGGGACAGGACCCAAGGCTTCATACATGTTAAACAAGAACTTTATCAATGGAACTCCAACCCCAGCCCTCTAGTGGTCTGTCCTAGCTAGTCTATGTCAACTTGACACACAAACTAAAGTTACTTGATATGAGGGGACCTCACTTAAGTGAATGCCTCCCTAAGACTGGGGTGTAGGGTAGCCTGTGGGCCTGCTTCTCAATTAGTGATTGAGGGGTCAGGCCCAGACCATTGTGGGTGGAGCCAACCATGGGCTAGCAGTTCTGGCTTCTATAAGAAAGCAGGCCTAGTAAGCCATGGGGAGCAAACCAGTAAGCAGGACTCCTTCATGGCCTCTACATCAGAGCTCCTGCCTCCAGGTTCCTGCCCTGTGTGAGTTCCTGTCCCGACCACCTTCAGTGATGAATGGCAATGGGGAAATAAAAGCCAAATAAATCCTTTCCTCCCTAACTCACTTTTGGTCTCGCTTGTTTTGCCACAACAATATAAGCCCTAACTAAGATGAGTTTTTAATTTTTAAGTGAAGAAATACCATTTATTTATTTATATGTGCATGGGGCAGGGCACATGTGCATGCTGTAGTGCATATGAGTAAGGCAGAGGGACAACTTATGAGAGTTGGTTCTCCCTTCTACCATGTGGGGTCTGGGGATTGAACTCAGATTGTCAGGTTCGGTGGCAAACACCTTTACCCACTGAGCCATCTTGCTGGCCCAGAGCTTTTTTTTTTTTAATTTTATTTATTTATTTATTTATTTATTTATTTATTTATTTATTTATTTATTTTAAAGACTGTTTTGTAGGCCAAACTGGAACTCATTATTTTCCGGCCTCAGTCTCCTAAGTGCTGAGAATATAGATCGAAGCAACCACCATCTGGCTTGGAGATTTAAAAAGGTGCCGATATGGTCAAATTGTTGCCCTAAAATACCCCAAATGTGCTCCAAATGTCTTATAAAATCCGTCCCCTGCCTACGTCCTTGGGCCTTCCAGCCAAACTACTCTGGCATACGCTGTTCCACCTGCTAGGCACTTGATTCTCTGTCACACCCCGTGTGACTTCCTTGGTCAGCCTGAGTGAGGCTGACTCTTCTTCCTCAACACAGGGTCACCCGCTACCCAGGAGCAGTTACCTACTACCTCCTTTCCAGAATGCAGAGACTGGCGGCATAGGCATTCCGCAGGTACATCTGCTCCCTGTCCTCACCTGCTCTGAGCTGAGCCATGGCTTCTCTCTGTCCCTCGGGATCCGATGGTGAAAACCACGGGGGCAGCAGACTCCGCCTCCCCAGAGGACCCGAGTCGGCTGGACAGCGGAGGCAGCAGCAGGGTCCCTGAGAACCGTCTCAGGATCACACCCCCACCTAGGTGGCTGACAGGGGCCACTCCAGAATCCACTGGCTCTCGGACTCGCTGGGGAGACAGAAGGAAGTCATGGGCAAGCTCCTTGTGCTCAGATGTCACCAGGGAGATGTCACGCCGAGCCTCCCAGATTTCTTCCCTACAGTCGAGGCCTCAGTTCACGTGTGTGGGATGGGGGTTTGCATGGTGTTATGAATTTGTTCCATTTTTTAAAGAGTCAGTTTATTTCTGTGGGAGCATACACATGCTACAGTCCACAGAGGTCAGAGGACAACTATGGAAGTCCTCTCCCGCCCCTCCCCCCCGTGTTAAGACTAGCACTTGCTGAGCCATCTCATCAAACCCACACGTTTTTCAACTCTTTTTCCTTTATTACTTTTCAATCCTTCCCCCCATCCCCTCCCTTTCTCTCTGAGCAGGTGAAGGCCCCCTGGGTATCACCCCACCCTGACACATCAAGTCTCTGCAGAGATTCCCTCCTCCCCCATCGTTTGTGGTACCAGGACTACAACCTGTTCCTCGCCCATGGTTACTAGGTGCTAAGATTTGAACACAGAGCCCTGGGAGCCAGGAGCCACACCCCAGCTTCCTCTGAGCTGTTGACTGGAAGGGAATCGGGGAGCTGTCCAGTGCTGACCGTCGCGGGCTGCACAAATAGGAACCTTCTGGGCAGAGTGCTGTCGGTGGGGATCAGAGGGCGTCTCAGCTTTCCTAAACTTCGTAAAGGTCTAACCTAAAGGTCTCCAGTATCAGAAGAGTAAGTAGGGAAACGGAGGCCCGAAGCCATAGCCTCAGGACCAGAGCATATCAAGAGGTGGGAAAGGGGGTCGGGGATTTAGCTCAGTGGTAGAGCACTTGCCTACTAAGCGCAAGGCCCTGGGTTCGGGCCCCAGCTCTGAAAAAAAAAAAAAAAAAAAAGAAGTGGGAAAGGGCTAGAGAACATAGAGGCTAACTAAGCCTGTGAAAACAGATCCTCTGACTCTGGTTTGATTCCTGTAAGACTCCCTTTAGTCTCAGCGGAGGGCCTGGGGGCGGGGTCAGAGAAAAGTATGGGGCGGGGCCAGGGGAAAGCCTGGGGCATGCCTCGGGTACGGGGGTGGGGAGGGAGTGGGAGGGTATGAAAAGCCTGGAGTGGGCTGCGGCGGGCTCAGGACTCATTTTCAGTATTTTATTCTGGGAATAAATTCTGAATGAATTCTGAAGACAGCAACAGTGTACTCGCATATATTAAATAAATAAATAAATCTTTAAAATTACTTTCGATTTTTAAAATATTTATTGATCATGTATACATCATACAGCTTTCTGCCTGCAGGCTAGAAGAGGGCATCGGATCCCATTACAGATGGTTGTGAGCCACCATGTGGTTGCTGGGAATTGAACTCAGGACTTCTGGAAGAGCAGACAGTGCTCTTAACCTCTGAGCCATCTCCCCAGCCCTAAAATTACTTTTTTTTTTTTTGGTTCTTTTTTTCGGAGCTGGGGACCGAACCCAGGGCCTTGTGCTTCCTAGGTAAGCACTCTACCACTGAGCTAAATCCCCAGCCCCCTAAAATTACTTTTTTAAAAAAATGTATTTATTATATATAAGTACACTGTAGCCATTTTCAGACACACACCAGAAGAGGGCATTGGATCCCATTACAGATGGTTGTGAACCACGATGTGGTTGCTGGGATTTAAACTCAGGGTCTCTGGAAGAATGCAGTCAGCGCTCTTTTTTTTTTTTTTTAAGATTTATTTATTTCATGTATATGAGTACACTGCTGTCCTTGACACACCAGACGAGGGCATCGAATCTCATTGCAGATGGTTGTGAGCCACCATGTGGTTGCTGGGAATTGAACTCATGACCTTTGGAAGAGCAGCCAGCGCTCTTAACCACTGAGCCATCTCTCCATCCCCTAAAATTACTTTTAAAATGAATGAAAACTATCTTGCACTCTAGCCCTGGGCTCAGGGAGCCTCGCTGTCCCTGAGTTTCCCCTGTGAGCTCCCGTAGGACATCTCTGGCCTTTTCAGAACAGGGACTTCAGGCCCCAGGTCCCAGGCTACTCACCTCAGTCAACAGGAAGGACAGGGTCGTGCCACTCCGCCTCATGGTGCAGGCTTCTGTGATGACAGAGGGGTCAGTGAGACAGGGTCCCAGCCAGTTGCTGGAACACACCACACACACACACACACACACACACACACACACACACACACCACACACACACACACACATACACACACACACACTCCCAGAGCCTAGAGCCACAACAGCAAGGCAGTGAAGCCACAGCTGCCTGGAGAGGTTGCTGCAGATACCTAGACCCTGTCCTAGCTCCTTACCCTGGCCAACCCTAGGGACTAGCACCCTGGGTCCAGGTAACCTGGGAGAGCCGTTTAGCTCCCGTGGGATTCTAGTGCTTTGCAGGGTTTCTGAGACCCCAGTTCCCCAGAGGTAGAACCTTCTCATACTGACACAGATGTGGTACTCACCTGAAGCTCCTCTTGTGGGGACCTATACTGTGAGTGTGCCCTGTGACCTCCTCGGGAGCAGAGGACAGACGGTCCTGTCCCACTCCCAGCTAGGTCCTTTCACTGAGCACCAGACCAGACCTGAGCTAGGAGGCACCCTCAGGATTGGAGGAGGGGGCAAGGGCAGGGTGATCACAAGGGCAGGGAGGTGTGTGTGCTCCAGTGTGTGACCAAAACAGGGCAGAGTGGGAGGGGACGGCAGGGGAGGGGTAAGTGGCCAGGCAGAAGGTTTAATTGTTAATGTGTTTACACCTGACAGAGGACAGAAATAGCCTGAGACTGAGAAGTCACCTTAGTATTTTAGGGTACCAATCAAGGCACCTCAAGGTTTTAGGAAAGCTACTTAAGTAGGCTGTGCTACTCCAGGCAGTGGAAGAACTTCTCTGGTCAAACCTTACCCACAAGTTAGAGCTGCAGTCAGAAGTAGGAAAGTCAGGGAGCTGGGACTAGAAGACAGAATGTGGCTTGGGACAAGTGGATCTTGAGGCCACTCCAATCTGTAGCTGTGAGTTAAGTTAATGTTTCACCCTACAACCCCACCCCCACCCCCACAGACTGGCCAGGAGACCTCTCACCACCTACTCCAGTGGTCATCAGAGCGTGGCCTGCCATGGGGGAGGTCACTTCAATCTGCTGTCAAACATCACAGCAGCTAAGGAGACACCCCACCCGCACTGAAGAGTGGGTCATGTCTCACTCTCTGCTGGAGACACTAGTAGCATCTTGGAAAAGCCAGCTGTCGGGGGGGGGGGGTGTCTGGAGCCTGAGCCACTGAGGGAGGGTGGAGAGCAGGGTGTGGGGAGAGGAGCTGAGGCAGCCTGCTTCTTCTTCCCCTGACCTCTGCACAGAACACTTGGTACCTTCTGGCCCAAGGTTTTGAAGCTTGCCGGAGAAGTCCATCTCCTTCCAGCAGCCCTCTCCCCTTCATAGTTAGGCCTCGATGTGGGAAACAAGTCCATGCCTCTCCTACACTGGCTGGGCTGCTTAAGTGATGTAGGTTTGTGGCTTTCCCCAGGATACCTGCCTCCCGTTAGGTTAGGTATCCCCTTAGAGAGCAGCCTCTGTCCTGCCAGGACCCTGGGTCACACAGGTCCTTGGGGGTGAGGACGGCAGCCCCATCCTCTGATCGTTATCCCCCCTGAAAGCAGACGGAGTCGACAGAGCGATTCCGGCTTTGGGAGTAGAGGTGAACAACATACGACGCAGGAAGCAGCTGTGAATGGTAAGGACTTTACTTAGTTTGTGTTTATTTAGTTTTATTTTTTAATGTGTTTTGTCTGCATGTATGTCTGTATATCAGCTGGGAGCCTGGTGACAGCAGAGGCCAAAAGAGGCCACTGGATCCCCTAGGACTGGAATTATTGATGGTTGTGAGTTTACACGAGGGTGCTGGAAACAGAGCCCTGGTCCTCTGGAAAGCAGCCAGTGTTCTTAACCATTGAACCATGCTGCCCCTCCCCCTCCAAAAAAAAAAAAAAAACAATTATTTTAAAGACAGAGTCTCATGCAGCCCAGGCTGACCTCAAACCCCTTATGTAGTTCAGGGTGGACTTGAACACCTGATCCTCCTGTCTCTACTTCCCAAGTGCAGGGATGACAGGTGTGCTCCATCACTCCTGGATTGATGTAATAACTGAGTGGGGTACTAGATGTGTGGGCCTGAAACCCCTGGGCTCCAGCCGTCCTCCTGACCCTTATCCCCAGGTCAGGATAGCGGGGGAGGGGAGTTTCCAGAAACTCTTCTTTCCAGGTGTCACCCACACCATCTCTCTAGGTCTCTGAGAGTCACGACTGTAGGCGGTCAGCGAATGGCAGCCTCTGACTCACACTGCCCTAGAAGAGGAAGACGCATTAAGTACCACAGGATTCTACTGCAGGGGGATTCTACTGGGAAGTCAGCAGCCCCAGCCCTGCCTGTACCCATCTCACCATGGATACCGTATCCAGATTGCGAAAAGCTGGCACATCTCGATTAAAATGTCTCACAGCGATGAACACAGAGCCAATGAGTAAGACAGACACAAGCAGACACACAGCAATCACCACACCGGGGTTCCTGTGTGATGTGGGGATCCAGAGGCTGCCTGCATCTGGGAAGAAGAAGGGGTCAGCCCTGGCCACAACCATGCCCCAGCCCCTCACTGGGGGATTCTAGGCAGGAGCTCTAGCCCTAAATGCACTCCAGGGCCTATGTTGTTGATAAACAAGTATATAATTTCATGAGGATTTTCTTCTCTCTCTCTTTTCCGTTTGTTTTTGTCCTTCCTTTTCCTCTTCTCCTTCTCTTCTTCTTACCCTCTTCCTCCTCCCCTTCTCCTCTTTTTTCCTCCTTCTCGTCCTCCTCTTCCTCTTCTTACTCTCCTCCTCCTCTTCCTCCTGTCCCCCCTCTTCTTTTTTCGAGACAGGGTTTCTGGACCTGGCTGTCCTGGAACTCTCAGAAATTCTCCTTCCTCTGCCTGAACGTTGAGCCCCCATCACCCTGTATCTTCCCACCTCCTCCTCACAGTGTTAGGAGCACAGCTCTGGGCCACCACACAGGGCAACAAGTAGACAATGGCACTGTTTTCTTGCACATAGCTGTATCCTCAGGAGTCAGCACACACTAGCAAGTTAATGCCACTGAGCAGTAAGGTAACAACTGGCTTTTAGATGGCTGATGGCTTGTGGCTCAGGCTGGCCCGCACACTTCCAGGTCTGGGTTGCCCCCTGTTGACTGGTTCCAGAACTGCTGTCAGGTTTCAGCCAGCTAGCCCCAGCCCTTACACTCACCCTGGCCTGGACTGGACGAAGTGGGTGACCCTTGTGGAGCCAAGTTCGTGAACTGGGGTGTGGTGGTTGGCTCAGAACTGGGGAACACAGAGCTGGGGAAAGAAGCTGTCTCTGGTTCTGGGGAGGCTGAGCCTGATGTGGGGTAGGAGCTGGAGTGTGGAGAGGATATGGTTTCCAGACTTGTGGGGTTGGAGCTGGAGTGTGGAGAGGATGTGGTTTCCAGAATTGTGGGGTGGAGACTTGGAGAGGTGGACGCAGGGGTTGTCTCTGTACTTTGGGAGGTGGGATTGGAGGTTGTCTGTATTGATTCTGTAGTTGGGGAGGTGTTTGTTATTACGCTCTCCCAGAGTAGTGTAAAAGCAACACCTGGAAAAAACAAACAAACAAACAAACAAACAAACAAACAGGATGTAGATGTGGATCCATGAAGCTTTAGAATGGGCAGCCTGGGCTCAAGATTCACTCTCAGCCCCTGGCCGCCTAATGCAACCCTGCCTGACTCCTGAGAGCTGGGCTCTGGAGCGCCACCTGTTACGCCTCAGTCACTGACTACCTGTGACTGCCGCTTTACAGAAGGGGAAACAGTCGCGGAAAGTTGAAGCATGACTCAACTCTGTCCCTCAGGTGCAGGCACCACCTTCCCATCCAGAGCTTTCTAGAACCCTGAGAACTGGGAAGCCCTGACCTAAACTAGGACTTGAACTCTGCCCCCAAATGCTGGCCACACCCTCGACCACTGAGCCGCGCCCCACCTGGTTCAGAAGCACGGAGGGACCCTCCGACTGTGCTTTTCCTTCCACCGCACCCTTTCCCCATTCGGGAGAGGGTCAGAGGTGGTGGAAATAGTTCCTGCTCTCCCTCCTACCGTGACTTCCTTCCAGATCCAGGTGGCTCCACCCAGGCGTGCAGGGCACAAACCGCAGCAGCTGCTTTGCCCAGCCCATGCCTCACCCACACAGCAGATATGAGGAAACAGCATTTAGGTGCTGGAAAGGGGTGCTGAGCGGACCCCTCCCACATCCCAGTCTTCCAGAGCCTGCCGCAAAGGAATCTAAGGATGTGAGTGCACAGGATGAGAAATCCTGGCGGAAGTGAAATTGAGTCCGATGCCACAGTGGACCCCAAGCCAGACCAGGACTTTATTTAACCAGGAGTTAAGGTTTTAAGTGATGAAAGAGGAGGTGGTGGCAATCTCCAGTCCTACTAAGTACCTAGCACGAAATAGGTCCTCATGATTTTCTGGAAAGTTAAACAGAAAGGAGAGTGGACCCTGGCTCACGCCTTTAGTCCTGCGCACAGGAAGCAGAGGCAGGCTTATCTCTGAGTTCAAGGCCAGCCTGATCTACAGAGCAAATTCCAGGACAGCCAGAGTTACACAGAGAAACCCTGTCTTGAAACACACACACACACACACACACACACACACACACACACACACACACACCCCAAAAAAAAAAAGAAAAGAAAAGAAAAGAAAAAGAAAGAAAGAAAGAAAGAAAGAAAGAAAAAGAAAGAAAGGAAGGAAAGGAAAGGAAAGTAGAGGTGTTTTTGGCAATGTGCCTGGCATTGGACTTTCCCCCAGTCTCCGGCAGGTACGGGGCTGTGTTAGTTGTCCCTAATAGTAGCGTCCGCAGACTGGAGCCTGTGTGGGCTTCCAGGGATAACTGTGGGACTTTCGGAATAAAACCGTCATCTATAATCAATCCAGCTGTCTAAAGAAGTAGCTGGAGGGAATTAAGTCCCGCACCATGAACTCCTAAAGGAAACTGGGAGAGTGAATGAACAGAAAGTGAGACCCGGTTCCTGGCCCTTCGCAAAGCTGGAGGAGTGTGTAGGTCCTCACCACTTTCGGATGGGGCGGGACTGTGCTAGAAGCCCCTGAAGTGTCCCGGAAGCCACTGGCTTCTGCCTCAGCTCAGATGACCCTAAGGGGTTGGTACCAACCCTACTGTGCCGAAAGGAAAGGGAGAGAAGGGCGTGAGTTGTCCCCCGAAGCCATTTCCTTTCCCTCCACTAGTCTACCTGTACATGTAAGGACGACGGAGGAGTCTCCGATTCTCGCGAGCAGCAGCAAAGACAGCGTCAGGGGCAGCAGCCGGGATCCCGCCATTCTTGCGGTCCGCCCAGGCTACAGGTGCGCGCCCAGGTTGGCAGCGCCTCGCCCACGCGCGGCCCCTGCTGGCGGACCGTAGGAATGGCGAGCTGCGCGGGGTTCTGGGGCTCCAGTCCCGCCCTTCCTCAGTGGCACCCTCCTCGGCACGGAGCTGGACTGTGTTCCTGAAGCTTCTAACGCTGCCTCAAGACACTTGCCCTCTGTCCCCAGATACCCCGGAATACCCCTTCTGTAACTGCCCCAAACCTGACTTGAATACTCGGTGTTGCTCGGGCCTCCAGGCTCCTCTAAGTGGGGATTGAGGATGCCCTCCTGTCTCTTCCTCTGGCTCACCTAGGTGGAGATGCCTTCTCAGGTAGGTCTAGCACCTCACTGCACCGAGGATGCAGCTAGAACCTTCTAGCATTTTCTAAAGGAGGTACTCTCATGTACAAGCAAGCTAAGGAAGGCAAAGTAGTCTGGTCCCTGCCAGGTAGGTTCTCACGTTTTGTCGTTAAATTTTGTTTTTGAGATAAGGTCTCGGGGGTTGGGGATTTAGCTCAGTGGTAGAGCACTTGCCTAGCAAGCGCAAGGCCCTGGGTTCGGTCCCCAGCTCCGAAAAAAAGAAAAAAGAAAAGAGAGAGAGAGAGAGAGAGAGAGAGAGAGAGAGAGAGAGAGAGAGAGATAAGGTCTCACTGTGTAGCCCAGGCAGACCAAAACCAAATCTCCTGGTGATTCTGCCTCAGCCACCCATGCTGAAATGACTGGTGTGTGCCTGTCACAGGTTAATTTATTTATGTACAGTGTGTGTGTGTGTGTGTGTGTGTGTGTGTGTGTGTGTGTGTGTTCAGGGAGGTCAGGTAAGTCAGCTCTGCCCATCATGTGAGTCCCAGTGATCAAATACACAGGCTTAGTAGCATCTTTACCAATGGTGTCATCTCAGTGGCCCCAGATGGGACATTCTAGAAGTCATTAGCCATGTGACACACAGGATTTCATGCTAGCACCCTGTGGCCCCTGAAAAATAATTGGGCTGGAGACACTGGAACTCCTTGCTGCTGGCACGATATAGAATTCCCCTTGTCCCTCCCTAACTCAAGACATATGACCAAAATCAGGCTGTAGCATGCTTTATTCACAAGACTCATGGGGCCACGTGGCCATGATGGTGTCTCTTGCCCACAGCCAGGGAGGGGCCTAGACGCCAGGCCAATGCAAAGAGTAAGCCCTTGAGGTACGGCGTGAAATGTCCCTGGAGATGCTCCACGGGCCTCCTGTTCCCAGGAGTGCATCCGTGGTGAGGCAGCTTCGAGTATAATGTCCCCTCCACATGGCCTGAACCATCTTGGCTGCAGACTGCTGCTGACGGAGCTGCCGGCGGGTCCTGTAGCCCTTCCAGGCTGCCTGGATGATGGTGCACGCTCTGTGCTGCTGGCTAAGAGTGCTCTGCTGGGATGCTGAGGTCCATCGAGAGACGGAGTGGACTGAGGCGCCCTGGCCAAAGCCCTGCACCACGCGCGTGGACAGCGTGTGGCCACACACGTGACAAGTGCGTGGCTGGGACCCCACAAGCATCACAACGCTGGGTGGACTCTCTACTGGGGGACCCAGGGATTGGCAGACACTGCAGACATCTGGCTGACAGGATAGGAAGCATCGGTGCTCTGAGCTGCTTCTGCTGTCCAAGTTTCCCTGGGTTCTGCCACCGTGCTCTGGCCACGCAGTAGGAAGCAGGATATGGCGAGTCCGGGCCCGGCGAATGGAATAGCCACGCCAGGCAGCCTGGATGATGGTGGTGGCTCTGAACAGCCTTTCCAGATTCCGACGTACACGGTAACCACGCCACGTAGCTTGGATGATGGTGGCCCATTGATGCCACACTTTCACAGTACGGCGCACCAGGTAGCCACGAGTGCAAGCTTGGATGGTGACAACGGCCTGGACGACAACTTTCTCCATAGCTTGTACTGACATCAGCAGCTCAGCTGAAGGCTTGCGGTCCAGCGCTGCCTCTGCACCAGAGGGGTCCCATGGCTTGTGGCCCCTGCTGGGCCATATGCCTGGAGGTGCCCCAGCATGTGCTGTGGCTCTGACCGATACGTTGGGGACTTTGGAATTCCATGACTGGCCAGCAGCCAGGCCGGCATCCACAGGGCCCTGGGGTACAGTGGGGGGTGGGGACATCGTATTATGGCCAGTTTTAGGGTATGTAACGAGATGGGGTCTGTGGTTCAGGGGCATGGTTCTGGGGCCCTGGGAACTCCCATCAAGGGTGGTTTTGCGCACTGTGATATGGTGAAGTCTGTGGCCATAGTGCGTGGTGGTGACTTTTCGAGAGCCCTCATCAAAACTAGTTTTAGGGACTCTGACCTCTTCATGTTTTTGGCTGGGAGGTGCAGCCACACCTCCCATCATTTGTGATCTCCCATCATAGCCAGTGACAGAACTGTTGATGGACTCAATATTTTGGCCATGGGACATGGTTGGGACCAGGGAACCCTTATCATAGCTAACTCTGGGGCCTCTGGCAGAAGGGGGCCTTTGATCGAGGTGTGTGGTCAGGCTTAGCACTGTTCTTGGCTGGCCAGCCTGCCTGGCATCCTTAGCAGACTCATCAAGAAGGGGTCTCTGGGGGTCATCTGATGATGGCTCATGGACCAGAGACACCCTCCGGCCTCCTGAGGATGTCTTCTGTCCCCTCACAACCCCCACGTGGATGATGGGCATGACACCCACTGTGGAAGCCCCTGAGGGCTCCCTGTGACTGTCCGATGAGGCCCGAGACACTGGCTTGAGTGGATAACTAAAGGGGAGCAATCTGTCCATGGAACCTTCTAGAAGTTCTGAGACAAAGTTGCCTTGACTGGATTGGTAGAACTTTCTAGCAGTGAGGGACTCTTGGTGGTCCCTCTTCGTGTGGCTCTGAGGTTCTCCAATCTGGGAGGCACTTGATGCCCCGATTTTAGGCGGGGGTGCTGAGTTTGTCCCTTCTGAGCTCTGGACAGCCCTGGGGTTTCCAGGCTTGGCCCCCTCTAGCCCTAGAGGCAGCTCGGCTGTCCCAGCTCTGCCTGTACTCAGCTGTGGTGCCACTGAGACATTATAAGCCAGAGGTTGGCTCGAATTGTCCACAGGGGTCTCCTGCCGGCTCGGGATCCTGGGACCAGAGTGGAGGCTGGGGAGATCACTCTTGCTTTCTGAGGCTAAGGGCTGAACAGTATTGCTACTGACTGTGGGGTGCTTACCTAAACTCTGGACTTGTTTAGGAACCTCCTTGTTAGACAGGGTCTTTGAGAATGTTTGGTCTTTGGGAACATTTTCTGCTGCCAGAGGTATATGCCCACGTCTCTCTCTTCCTGTGGCACCAAGGCCTGTCTGTGATGCCCCCAGTTTTGACTCAGTCTGAATGCCCTCAGGTTTGACAGAGTCTGTGCTAGGTGTCACGGTTGAGGACGTGGTTTTAGCCATTTGTCCTGGCTTTGGCAAGGTCAGGTCACCAACACCTACAAGCTTTGTCTGCCCAGGGTCTTGGCTAATCTGTGAGGGTGGGTGTTGTGGGTCTTCAGCCAATTTCTGAGTTGCTGGTGTGCAATCATTGGCCAGCTTGGTGACAGAAGGTGTCAGGAAGGAGACCTGGGAAGCTTCCTTGTACTGTGTCACCTGAAAAGGACGTGGACAGATCCCTACCAGCATGGACCCCCCTGGGACCAGGTTACTTGGCCTGCTGGCCACAAAACTCGACCACGGGCTTGGACAATGGGAGTTTGGTGAGGGTTCGATAGCTGGGCTCAACTTCTCCCTACTGCCATCAATCTTTTGAGGGTGACTAGGGGCCTTATTGCTAGCCACAGGACATGGAGGTTGGCCAAGGGCCACATCACTGGCCCCAGCATCTCCATGGGAGCTCTGACCCTCACCACTAATCACTGATTTTGTCAGTAGGTTCTGGGTCCTGATACCTACAGTGGACTCTGGGGAAACATTCTGGGCCACACCCTCTGCCTTGGACTCAGGAGGTACACTCTGAACCAAGCCATCCACCATGGACTCCGGGGGCACTTTCTGGGTTACGCCATCTGCCATGAACTCAGCAGGGACACTCCTGCCTACACCCCTGGTCATAGACACTTGAGGAAGGTTCGGAGTTTTGCTTTCAAACACAGGCTTGGGGGCCGGGGCTGAAGACACCTTTCCATCTACAGAAGCCTGGGGCAAAGTCCCGCCCACAGCACCTGCTGCATCTGCAATGATCATACCTACGTATTGGTAACTGGGTGGAACCATAGTGGCCATCGAGAAGAGCTGGGGGTCTAATGCAATAGGGAGAGTGGCACAGGGCTGAGGGATGCTGGTGGCCAGCTGGTTTGGGAAGAGCTCAGGTGGGACCTGCATCGTGGGCACCGTGGCTGGGCATGGGCTCTGGCCCACACCTGCGGCCATGGCCGCCTGATTCTGAGTCCAGTGGATATCTGCAGGCGAGGCCCAGGCAGCCATGGGGGGTGGGTTGGCCCCCTGACACACACTTAAGAACAGTCCAGTAGTCAGAGGCCCCTGGGGAATCCCTGGGGCTATGCCCCTGAACAAAGCCTGGCATGGAACACTGGTCCCTATGGCCAGGCCATTGTCCTCGACAGGAGCCACAGAAGGGTGGCCATGCATGGTCTGAACCATAGGACTTGGGGGCCCCTTGTTGGCCTGGGTCGGCTCAGAGTGAACTGTGGAGCCCTGAGGGAGGTTTCCACCTGAGCTGCTGCAGATGCCCAAAGATGGCTGGCCTGGTGTACTCTTCACACATGGCTGCAGCCCCCCTTGGTTGGGCATGGAGGGCTGGCTTTGAGTTGTGCTGCTGTCCAGCAGTGTGTGCTGCTGTGGGCTGAAAGCTGGTTTGCTCACCCCACGACCCACACCGCATACCACAGTGGGCGGCAACAGGCTCAGGGTTCCCAAGGTGGCCGCAGGTGCATTTGAGAGATCAGGGTACATTCTGGGAGCCAGAAACGGGGAGTTGAGGTTGGGGGGTACCCTGTTGGACAGAGGCACCTTGAGCACCCCAGGGACCACAGTGCTGGCTGTGGTTGGCTGACTGTGGTTTGGAGATGCCCTGTTGGCCACAGACACATGGGCCAGCGTTGGGGACCTAACACTGACCACGAAAGCCTGGGCTAGGCCTGGTGACATGCCGTGGGACACACATGGCTGCACATAGTTGGGGGTTACAACCGTGGCCATATAAGGTTGAGTGAAATGTGAAGGCACGCTGTAGGCCGGGAATGGTTGGAAAAAGCCTGGAAACATCCCGGGGGCTACAGATGTCTGGACTGAGTCTGGATGCCCTGCAACCTGTGTGGGCATGGAGGAGCCGCCGGGTGGTGGCCAGCTACTCAGAGGTGACTGAGTGGGCCGGGGGGCTCCGTGGATAGCGGCAGATGGCTGGGCCTGGCCTGAAGTTGCCCCAATGCTTACTGACTGGCTGTTTAAGGTCACCACACCAGTAGCAGATGTCTGCGTAAAGTTCGATGGTGCACTAGAGGCCACATGTTTCTGGGTATAGATTGGGGACCCTCCAGCATACACAAATGGTTGACTAAAATTTGTAGGTGACCCATAATATATCAACGGTTCTGTAAGGCCTGGAAACAACCCAGTGTCTATGGATGGCTGGGCTAAAGCTGGGGACACCCTGGTAGCCACAGATGGATGGGCCAGGCTTGGGGCCACCCCAGGGCTGGTGGATGGCTGAGCCAGGCTTGAGGCCACCCCAGGGCCTGTGGATGGCTGAGCCAGCCTTGGGGTCACCCCACAGCCCGGGGATGGCTGAGCCAGGCTTGGGGCCACCCCAGGGCCTGTGGATGGTTGAGCCAGGCTTGAGGCCACCCCAGGGCCTGTGGATGGCTGAGCCAGCCTTGGGGTCACCCCACGGCCCGGGGATGGCTGAGCCAGGCTCAGGGTCACCCCACGGCCCGGGGATGACTGAGCCAGGCCTGGAGACACACTCTTGGACCCTGCAGGGTGAGGTGAGCTTGGAGACAGCCCCTTGGCCTCTAATGGTTGGCTCAGGCGCTGAGATCCCTCGCTGGCCTTGCGTGCCTGGCCAGGGCTTGGGGCTCCCCTCTGAGTCCGCGTGTCCTTGGGTAAGACAGGATCCAGACAGGTGACCCCACTTGGCTTCCGGTCTCTGGCACGAACCTGATCCTTCTTATGCCAGGGTGTAGCTGTGTTCTGGCAGAGCGCCTCAGTCAGGTCCCCAGTACTATAGTCAGACGCACTGTCAGAGTCCCAGTGGACATTTGAGGCCAGGCTGCTGCTAGAGAGGAAGGGCCCAAGTCCCAGAGGGGGACGTTGGGACTTGGGGAGTGTGTGCTGAAGACTGGGTGGACATGTTCTCTCCAGCTGCCCCTGGAGCCTGTACCTCGCCTCTCTGATCTCATTCGCCATTGGCTGGGAGTCCTGCATATCACCCTCCTTGCTGCATTCCAGAACTCCTGAAGGTGGTAAGCTAGATGGTACGGAGGGCTTGTCTGAGGGGCTGCTCTTCAGGGAGCTCTGAGAGTCACAGCTGTCTTGGCAGTGGGTCCTGGGATAGCTCTTGGCTAACACGATCTGTGGGTGCTGTGGGATCTTGGCCAGTAACTCATCCAGAAGGGACTTGTGCTGGCCAGTGGTCTGGGCATGAAATGGGGGGGTTAAAGGCACTTGAGGGCGCTTCTCCAGTTTGGGGGTGGACCTGTTGGAGGCGGTTTGCGACTTAGGATTGAGGAGTACAGGTGACGGCTGATCACTACCCTGTTCGTCTGCCACGTTCCTGACAATAGTGGCCATTTCCTTACTGCCCGGTGGTGACAATACTCGATTGGGACCCGACAGCAGAATCTGCTTACAAGTCTCCTTGGGCAATGAGCTGTGACTCCTGATTAGGGAAGAGCAATAGCTACAGGGAGACTTCTTGTGTATCCCCTGGGTTGGACACTGACACACATTGCTCTGACAAGTGGTAGAGGGCCACAGGGACGTGGGGGAGTTCCCGTCACCCATGCGACCTGAGGGCTTGCTGGCTACCACGTTGCCCTCTCGGTACGACGACCCTGGGTAGGGTACCCTGCTGGCCACAGATGGCTGGTGGGAGCTTGGGACTGGGCTATTACTGGTCACGGATGGTTGGTTACTGCTTGGACCTACACCGTTGGCAACAAGTGGCTGCCATAGACCAGGGGGTGGTGGCTGGGAAGGTCGTTTGGGAACATGGGGACCCTCACCACATGCCATGGAGTCAAGATCCAACGACCTCAGGTATAGACCAGAATAAAGGACTGAACCTACCTCCCTCGACAGTGTGGGCATTTTGAGTAGGGGACAGCAGTAAGTGCTGGTGACCGTCCCTCCGGAAAAGGAGCCTATGAGGGACTGCGGCGAGCAGGGTGACCCTTCCAATGTGATCCCAACACTTTTGTCCCACGGGATCCCATCAGGTTGTTCCCAGGGCAAGCCCTCCCATGGTGGCCTGACCTTGCTACACCGTGCTCCTACAGGACCCATCGTAGGTCCCCACGCCACCGACAGACTCCCGCTGCAAGTCACCTCCATTGGGGCAGGCGCTGTGGTCATCCGACTCCCCACTGTTTTTGAGGAGGCCTTAGGGAGGAAGGCACCTGTCCTCTGGGCCATTTGGGCCAAGGACTGAGTGAAGACAGCACCCAGCTCACCCTGGCACAGTGCCTGGCTGAGTGTGGCCCTCTCGTCTTCTGTCAAGGCTTTGCACAGGACCTCGGCCAGCTTTCCCTGTGTGGCCTTGCTGAGTTCTGGACGCAGCTCACCACGAGACAGGGCCCGGGACAGGGAGATGCCCAATTCACCCCATGACAGTGCCTTCATCAGTGCCATTCCCAGCATGCCTTGAGGCATGGCCTTGACCACAGATGGTCCCAGGACCTCCCGGGACAGGGCCTGGCTCAATGCTGTCCTTACTTCCCCCTGAGAAAGTGTCTTGACCAGGAGTGCCCGCAGGTCCTCAGGGGAGCCCAGCATGGCCACCAAGTCTGCACATAGAGATGCGATGGATGCTGCCAGGTCTTCGTGGCATGACACTGCCTGGTTGGGCATAGGGGATGGAGGTGGGGTCCGTGGCCGTCCACTGTCACCCCAGGATTCTGCATTGCACACAGGGTGTCCACTGGGTGTCATCAGAGGTACCAGCATGCCTTGGGGATCTGTGGCCACTGAACGAGAGTTCTGCACGGTCTTGTTTGGTGCATGGCTATGGGGCTGGGGCTGGGCTACACTCCTGTCATCTGGCTTGGCACGGGGTCCGGTGCTAAGTGTCCCCAAATGTTGCCACAACTGGACAGATGCCTTGGAAGTGCTCAGGAATGTCTGCGACTGGGTCTTGCTACTAAGGTCAGTGGGAGGGTGGGCAGTCAAGAGGCACTTGGCTGTTTCCGTGGCTATCTGGGCCTGGGATGGAACCTTAGCCAGACACGTAATGAGCTGGGCCAGGGACGGGGCCTTGTTAAGCTTAGCGGATGGACAGACCTGGCATGCTGCCTTGGCGGTTTTAGCGTTCATGGTCTTGACATGCTCAGCAGGTGGACGCAGCTGAGAGGAGTTTTTTGTCAGGATAGAGGCCATGGGGTGCTGGGGAGCAGAGATGTGTGAATATGTGTGTGGGTATACCTCAGGAGGGACTGAGGTCATCCCAGAGGAGCGTGACTGCGGGCAAGCCGAGGTTGGACGTGACGTGGTCGGATGATCTCGAGACACAGATCTGGCCTGTTCACCGGCAGGTTGGAGCTGGGCTGTGAGGGACATCAGGTGTGCAGCCAGTGGCGAGGAGGATAGAGAGGCAGAGAGACCTACAGGTGGACGCCGTCCTTCAGGTGTGCCTGGGGCCAGCCTGGATGGTGTGCAAGACTGGGACAGAGCTTTACAGCAGGGTGAGGCCAACAGAGTTCGGGCATGGCAGGGGGATGGCCGGGTTTGGGGGCAGGTCTTGGTCAGGGGCACAGCCAGCTGGGCCTGGGACAGGGTCACAGTTATCTCCTCGGGCATGTACACCCTGAAGTGAACCTTAACAATCTCTGCCCTCTGCTCGATCTGAGTCAGGGCCTTACTCCTGTCTTCCATCACTTTTGTCCAAGACTGAGCCCTGGTTGCAATGGTTGTGTTGGTCTTGAGAGCTGCTTCCTTCTTGGAGGCCCTTGCAGGACAAGGCTTCATCTTTTCTACTTCCAGTGGCGACTTGGCTGGAGGAGGCTTAGGAATAATGTCTAGATTTCCCTGGGGCCCGCACCTGCCCTTCCCCTCGGCCAAGTACGACTGAGAGGCCACCTTGACAACGGCGGGGGTCTGCTTGGTGCTCACGGTGACCTTGGCCTTTGGGTTAGTTAAGTGGACCTGGGATGCAGTGTTACCGGCAATCACCGGACTTTGAGATGAACTCTTGGGACTTGAGGGTACCGCCGCCTCAGTTGAGCCACCACACAGGGTCCGGAAGACAGCAGCTACGGATCGTAATTGAGCTGGGGTCTTGGTTATCATGGCTGCCAGGCGTGTCTGGGGTGAAGGCTTGACCGTGGGGCTTGACTGGCAGGTTTTGGATGGAGTGGACACTGCGCATGTCTGAGCTTGGCTTCTGGTCACCGGGCGTGTCTGAATTAAGTTCTTTGTCACTGCGAACCCAGGGCCAGTTTGCAGTGGGGCCTTGGTGACAAAAGTTCCTAAGCGTGGTAAGGCCTTGATTGTAGGGGACACAGCAGACACTGGGGGCTGTGCCCTGACCCCAGGGACCATGGAACGAACCTGCATCTGCGGTGTAGTACTAGAGAGTGAAGAGTTGGGTGGCACAGGAACCAAGGGCCTGATCATCGGAGAGGTTGGGCTGGTTGGAGCTGGCATCTTCGTGACTGTCGTGACTGTCGTGACTGTTGCTGGGGATGAGGGGCGTGTCTGTGGTGCACTCTTTGGTGCTGTAGACATTGTGGCTGGGGATTTGGGGGCAGCAGCAGCCGCTGGACACACCTTGGTAGGGACCTTGTTGATTTGATATATATGCAGTGGGACCTTGGGAACATCTGTTTCTGTGTGGGTCTGGGTCTGGGTCTTCAGGGATCCATGAATGGCCTGGCCATATCTCCCTGTTGCTGCTGGCTCTAGGGTCCCCACTTTGATGGTCTTGGAAGCCACATGCCTGATCTTCACACTGTCCCCCTCCAAGTGTCTCATGAGACAAGAGCTCTGAAAAGTCTTGGTCAACATGCAGGGCTGATGCTTGGGACCTGTGTGTCTGTCGAGGCCACCTCTGGGGACTCTGCTAGCACAGGGGCCTGCTGTGGCTTGTGAGGAGACCAGGTTGTCAGATGATGGGAACTGAGTCTCTTTAGTCACCATGAGTGGTGACTGGTCCTCTGGGGCATGAAAGCGCACCTGCTGTGGCTGGTGGTAAGGGATGTCCCCATCATCCTCCCTCTTAGCTTTCTTAGCCGTCAGCTTGTTGGAGTGCATCAGCCTGCGGGTGCTGAAGCGTCGCCAGGCCTCCTGGATGGCCTTGGCTGCTGTCATCTGGGAGATGAGTTTCTGCCGCAGCCGGTAGCCCTTCCAGTTGGCTTGGATGACAGTGGCTGCCCGTGAGACCATCATGTCCATCTCATCTACCAGGATGTTCCTGAAGGCCTGGCTCTCCACCACCGCCCGCAGGCGGGGCACTTCCTGTGACGCTAACACTGTCAGCTCCTTGGGCGGATAGGAGTCATTCTGGATCTGAGGACGTAGCTTGGCCACTTTCTCTTGGTGAATGGGGGTAGGCTGAGGGAGACATGGCCTGCTTGGTGACATGAGGTTCTGGAACTGGAGCTGAGCTGCAGGCTGCATTGCTGCCATTCCTGAGCCGGCCAGAGAAGTCTGGGGGGGAGGGGTGAAGGATGAGGTTTGGTAGGTGTATGGGGAGGGGAGAGAGATGGGAAGGTAGGGACTCGCACAGATGGGCGGTGGGTGGAGATGGGTAAGGAGACAGTGGGTGCATGGATGGTTGGATATATGTGGAGAGGTGGGAGAGGAGTTGGCGAAGAGCAGAGAGGTGGTGAGTGGGAGAGAGGGATGAGGGAGTAGTACCAGGCCCGTGGCAGTCCATACACTGTGAATGGATGAGGTACTGTGCATGAAGAACATGGAATCCAGGGATACCTGTGGTTTCTGTGTGACAGCAGGTGCAGAGAGCAGGGACACAACCACCCAGCAGCCCGCAGCCCGGTAACCTGGGCAGGACCTATATGCATGGCAGAAGTGCTCCTCAAGGCAGGCCCAGTCAAGCCCTGACCCAGCGATCTCCTTACCTTGGAGGGTCATAGAGTTGGAAAAGGAGCAGAAGAAGGTGTAATCTTGGAAGCCAGCCTGTAAGGGGAGGCTGTCTTCAGTTCTTCATTCCAAGAAATGTACACAGCAGCGCTCTGGGCTGGTTCTGTTAGAAATACCAACAGGAGTGGGACTGTGGACTAGGCCGGGGGAGGACAGAGCTGAGAGGGCACAGGGAGGATGAAGCAAGGGAGAGCAGAGGGAAGAGTCAGGACAGGGGAAGGAGGAGGCAGGATAGAGGACACCCGACAGGAGGGGCCTGGGAAAATGAGTGTAAGGGGAGGGCCCCAGGATGCATGTAGGATTGGAGAGCAGAGGGTGTCTATGTCTGCATTGTCTAGAAGGGTAAGAGCCAGAAAGAACACACCCAGGGCGCATCCACTCAGCACCCTATTCAGCGAGACTCAGGGAGCTCCAAGGAGGCTCTGTGTGAGGAGTGACTGGGGCCAAGGCGGATGGTACAGGTTGTCCCCTGAGCCCAGCCAGTGGGAGCAGTGAACCAACTGCTGCTGTTACCTTCTGCCTCTGCATGGACACCTAGTGCATCCACCCTCCACACACAAACTTACATGTCGATTAAAAGAGTTAGGCCAGGGCTAGGGTGGCCCCATGGTTAACAGCACTTGTAGCTCTTGCAAAGGACCCGGATTCGGTTCACACAATTCACAACAGTCCCTGACTCAGCAGATCTGACCCCTTAGCTGGCCTCAGCAGGCACACTCATGGTGCTCAGGCACACATGCAGCAGGTAAAGCACCCACATATGTAAAAACAAAACAACGACGACAAAATCTAGACCAGTCCTGGTAGCACCCACTTAACCCCAGCACTCAGGAGGCAGAGGCAGATGGATCTGTGAGTTCAAGGCCAGCCTGGTCTATGGAATAAGACCCTGTCCACATAGATAAATGTCAGACAAATGATCCTAACTTAATTTTACTGCCAGACACACTTTAAACACGAAGATCTGGTTGTGTTGGACGTAACTGAGTAGAGACAAGAATTGTAGGCCACTGTCATGGGACTGTCATGGCTATGTTCCAGTCTCAGGGACTTACGCCTTGTATCCACAGAAGATACACTTGGACAACCACAAACGCATCCGAACCTAATAACACAACTACCAAACACGTAAGGCAAAAACTGGCAGTATTAAAGAGACAGAGTGGGGTTGGGGATTTAGCTCAGTGGTAGAGCGCTTGCCTAGGAAGCGCAAGGCTCTGGGTTCAGTCCCCAGCTCCGAAAAAAAGAATAAAAAAAAAAAAAAGAGAGAGACAGAGTAATCCACAGTCAGAATTGGACTGCTTTAATTTTTTTTTTTTTTTAAGACAGCCTGTCTCTATGTAGACCAGGCTGGCCTGGAACTCACCAAGATCCACCTGCCTCTCTCTCCTTAGCGCTGGAATTAAAGGTGTGAGTCACCACGTCTGCCTATACCTTTTAGAAAATATTGTTTTCTGTGTGCATTGGTAGGTGTATATGTGTGCGATGTGAGTGCACGCTATGGTCACAGGTGTGGACAATCTCTCAGGTCGTTTTGTGGGTGCTGGGATCCGAGCTGGTCTTCCTGACTGAGAGCATCCTGTCACCCTGCCTTGGTTGTTACTTTAGCTTTTACAATTCATTTCACCTGTTTGAGTATTTTTTCCTGTGTGCATGTCTGTGCACTGGGTGTGGTACAGTGCCTGTGGAAGCCAGAAGAATGAGTGGGTGCTAATTCTAAGCCACCTCATGTGGGTGCTGGGAACTGAACCTCTGGAAGAGCAGTTGGTGCTCTTAATTGCTGAGCCTTCTCTCCAGCCCATTTTATCATTGGGTTTCATTAAACATTATTTTTTAAAAAGGTTTATTTATTATATACAGTACAGTGTAGCTGTCTTCAGACACACAAGAGGAGGGCATCAGATCCCATTACAGATGGTTGTGAGCCACCATGTGGTTGCTGGAATTTGAACTTAGGACCTCTGGAAGAGCAGCCAGTGTTCTTGACCGCTGAGCCATCTCTCCAGACCTAAACATTATTTTTAGTGTTATTTATATGTCTCTTCTGGCTAGTTTTATGTCAACTTGACACAGGCTAGTCATCAGACAGTAGGGAAACTCAATTAAGAAAATGCCTTCATATGATTAGCCTGTAAGCCAAGTGGTGGAGGCCAGCCTGGTCTACAGTTAGTTCCAGGACAACTAAGGCACACAGAGACCCTGTCTCAAAAAACAAGAAAATAAGGCTGAGCAAACTATGGGGAGCAGCCATTAGTAGCACCCTCCTCTGCATCAGCTCCTGCCTCCAGGTTCCCGCCCTGCGTGAGTTTCTGTCCTGCTGTCCTGACGTCCGTGGATGGGTGTGGAAGTATAAGCCAGACAGATCCTTCCCTTCCCAGATGCTTTCATGCATGGGATCCAATAGAGCACAGTGAGGAGAGCACTGCTGTGTGCATGCAGGAGGAAACACTGCTGTGTGCAGGCAGGAGGAGACACTGCTGTGTGCAGGCAGGAGGAGACACTGCTGTGTGCAGGCAGGAGGAGGACACTGCTGTGTGCAGGCAGGAGGAGACACTGCTGTGTGCATGCAGGAGGAGACACTGCTGTGTGCATGCAGGAGGAGACACTGCTGTGTGCATGCAGGAGGAGACACTGCTGTGTGCAGGAGGAGACACTGCTGTGTGCACACAAGAGGAAGACACTACTGTGTGTTCCCAGAAGACTGAGGATGGCTCCTAGAGATGTGATTACAGATGCAGTGAGCCTGTGGATGCTGGAAACCATTCAGATCCTCCTTTTTTTTTTTTTTTTTTTTTCCGGTTCTTTTTTTCGGAGCTGGGGACCGAACCCAGGGCCTTGCGCTTCCTAGGTAAGCGCTCTACCACTGAGCTAAATCCCCAGCCTCCATTCAGATCCTCCTTAAGAACAGCCCTGAGCCCTCCCTCAAGCCCCATGTTCACCAGCATGCCAGCAGTACAAGGAACTCTAAAAGGTCTCTCGGTGACTAAGAGAGCAAACAGGCAGAGCTTGGGAAGAGCTCGGAACTACAGTGCCATGTTGGCGGCACTAGCCTGAGAACACAGAAATGTTGCAATGTCTCTGTGAGTCTGAGGCTACATAGTAACTTCCAAGAAAGCCAGGGATATACATTGAGACCCTGCTTAAACAACCACCACCACCAGCAGAAACCTCCTGTTTATAAGCCAGTGCTGCCGAGGTAAAATCAAGGTCCCTGGGACTGGCTGCTCACTCTGTCTTAATGAATCCTGAGCCATTAGCCAGTGAGACCCTGTCTCAAAAAATAACATGATGTCAGGCATGTGCTGACACATGCCTTTGATCCCCAAACTTGGGAGGCAGAGGCAGGTAGATTTCTGTGAATTCAAGGCTAGCCTGATCTACATAGTGGCACCCCATCTAATGAAAATAAAAAAAGAGAAATTGAGTCCCAGAAGTGTGGTTACCTGTCCACGGTCACTATAGGGTCCACAGCAGAACCTGGCTCGCTGACTCCAGTCAACCAGGGTGACCACCAGCCCTCTCCTTCAGGACAGGTCCCAGGGGTGTCCTCAGTCCTGGAGTGGTCACCGTGTCCCCCAGGCACTCAAGACACCCCTGGCTTCAACACTGAGCCAGTGTAGGGTCAGCAACTGAGCCCCCATTCTGTGAGCTCTGCAACCCCAACTATCTTTATCTAAATCCCAGAACATTCATGTGTACAGGGTACTTGTTAGACAACCCCAGTATGCTGGGAGGAGCTGTCAGCAGGCTCACAATCAGTGATTGTCATCATACCAGATGATGTCCATGTCACAGAGAAAGTGGGGCTCGGACCCTGGGACCTGGGGAGCAGAAACTGGCATGTGAGCACAGCTAGAGCTCACGTTGCAGGGCCTTGATGAGTGTGTGAAGGATTGTGAGCTCCATCTCTAGCACCCCATAAAATGAGGCAAGTTGGCATCTGAGGCAGGAGGATTGTTGTGAGTTCCAGGACGGCTTGGGCTACAAAGCTGGATGTGGTGGTGATGAATACCTGTCAGCCCAGCACACAGGAGGTGGAAGCAGGAGGATCAGAAATTCATGGTCATCCCCATCTATATATAGTGAGTTCAAGGGTAGCCTGGGCTACGTGAGACCCTTTTTAAAGAAAAAAAGAAAGAAAAGCCACCAGGTTATGTAAACCCTGTTGAGAGTACAGAGTGGGGAGAAACAAGGTTGTAGGGTGGGAAGAGGTTATGGAGGGTACCAGGGCAGTTGTCTAGGGACAGCTGTGAGCACAGGGCTCCCTCTTAGTCATGCAGAGCAAGCCCACCCTACCTTGGTGCTGGAGAAGGGAAAACAGGCTCACAGGGTTGATGCCCAAGGGATAGTACCATCAAGGCTTGGGGGACCCCAAATACTATCTCTAAGGGCCTAGCTACCTACCACAGCCAGAGGACGCAGACATTCTTAGCAAGAGCTGAGTGTGGTCCCCCACCAGCCCACTCACCTATCCCCAGAGCTGAAGCCACCAGCCCTGATAGCCCAGCCTTGGGACCGGGGCGCCCAAATGTCTTTATGACTTCAGCTGAGTTCTGACCACTCCCTAGCAGTATGTAGGGTTCTAGAACTCGGAACTGGGGCCCTGATGGGACAAGAGGATCTGAGCTGTCCTGATGGTCCAACATGGAAGGAAAATTAGGGCTCTGAGTATAGAGATGGCTCTCCAACCCCTCCCCCTTGTGTCTGGAGGGAGGCCTGTCACCACCTGGGATAACTGCTGAGCCTCCAAGATATCCTGGGCACATTCCCTGGTGGGGCATACAAAGACATGTGCAGCAGTCACGCACCAAGGAGTTTATGGATGTTGGTGAGTTCCAGGCTAGCCTGGGCTACATATGGAGAGAGATCCTGTGTAGAAACAGAAAAAAAAAAACAAAAAAAACAAACAAACAAAAAAAAAAACGGGCATGCACTGTGAGCCATGGCCATAGGAGGGGTAGATGGGGTGAAGCCAATGTTCTGGGCCACCTCCCCATGCTGGGCTCATACCCAACATGAGTCACAGATGCTCCAGCCAAGACTGACACACACCTTGGCCTAGGCACAGCAGGCTCAAGCCAGAACCACTTTGCCTGGCCAAGGGGCTACTAGAACAAGGCCTCTATGCAAGGAGAGCAGACCACACAACCCTGTGGCTTTCCCCTGCCTATCTCCTCTATCCTTTTGCTGTTTTGAGCACTTCTGGTGAGCCTATTATGTCTCCTTGGGAGCCTGGATATGGTGGTCTTAGCCCGTGTGCCAGATGAGGCTCAGGGAAAGAACTACACTTGAATTGCAGAGCCAGCCTTTCAATGCTGGGGAACAGAACTCTGAGCCCAGGCACCCTGGGCACATGATATGCTCTGTCAGAGTCCTTGGTGTTTTGAGATAAGACTCCCTATGTACCCAAGGCTGGACTGAAACTCATGAACCTTCTGCCTCTGCATTGCAAGCACTTGAGTCACAGGCTTTCAGGGCCCAGCCTGGCTCTGATCAGCTGACTGGGAACACTCCCAGCATCAACAAAACTTAATTTGGACCGGTGTGGCAGCACATGCCTTTAGTCCAACTGAGTTTGTGGCCAGCCTGGGCTACACAGTGAGACACCTTTTTTTTTTCTTTTTTTTGGAGCGGGGACCGAACCCAGGGCCTTGCACTTGCTAGGCAAGCGCTCTACCACTGAGCTAAATCCCCAACCCCGAGACACCATTTCAAACAACACAAATCTTTAGAAAAACCCAGATTCCATCCAACACTACAAAGAACAGTGAAGACACTGGTGTATGTGGTATCCCAGCATTCCAAGGGCCAAAGGAGAGGTCAGAGTTCAAATTTCTACTGTGCTGTTTACAGCCTGTGGAACAGGTCTCCAATACTCCCTGGGCTGCTACTGTATAATAGGGGTACAATAATTTTGGCCCTATCTAAGAAGGATAGGGAAGAGTAGAACCAAGACCAGGACACCCCCATTTCATAGCACACAAGATGGAGGCCCACAAAAGAAGAGAGTATAGCTTGTGTAGCTGTTGCAAAGCTCCACCGTGTACCCAAGCTGGGACTCGAAATGCCTGAAGCTCAGGAGAGTGCCTGCCTGGGACAGGCTCAACCCTGGGCTCCATTCGCACACTGTGTAGATTGTCATCCCAGCACCTAGAAGACCTGTGTTCAAGCCTGTCTGTTACTAGCCTTTGTCTTACTAGACAGGGTCTGTAGCCCAGGGTTGGTCCAGGACAGAGGAGCCTCCTGCCTCAGCCTCCCAAATGTTGGGATGATGCCAGAACCGCCCAGCTGGACTCACAAGACAGTTCTGTTCAGGGTGGGCAGGCAGGTACCCAGTGGGTTACAGGGCTGCCTCCAACTGGGACTTACCATGTGACCTTATCCCCACGGTGACACCCTGAGCCCAGTCAGAACCCCAAGACCCAGGGTCTCAGCAGCAGCAGCCAGGGATGACAGGGGGCGGTGGGCGGGGTGGAGACCTAGGGCCAAATGTTCTCACTGGGGCTGAGCTGGATGACCTGAGCACTGAAAATAGAGATGCAACAGACGGGTGTGTATAGCACATGCCTTTAACCTTAACACTCAGGAAACAGGCAGGGGGATCTCTGAGTTCCGGGTCAGCCTGGTCTTTATAGCAAGTTCCAGAACAGTCAAGACTACATGGGGTAACCCTGTCTCTAGAATAAAATAAAGATGCTGTGTGACTCAAAATAATTGCTTTACTTCGCTGAACATTGTTTCCTCAAAATAGAAGAGTGGGTGTGGCGAGAAGGGGGCGTGCCGTGGAGATATTTAAATACACCTACATAGCTAACACTTCATAGTTTTGCAGAGAAGGGTCTGGGTTTGAGGCACCCCTTGAAACTAACAAAGAGTAAAATCTACTGAGCAGCCTGCAAGCCCACCTCTATTCTGTATGGATGAATCCCGGAGAACCGAGGCCCCAAGGGTTATGAAACCTTGTGAGCACTTCGCTCTACTCCTTCCCCTGTAGCCACCTTTCTTCTCAAAGAATATACCTGCTAAGTTGCACAGGCCTTGAGTCCCGGTGTCACCTGGACCTGGGCCGACTGCATGCACCTAGGTGGCGCTCGCTGCGCAGCAGATGTGCAGACAGGGCCCGCGCCCACGCCGCGCTCCCGCCTCGCTGCGGGGGGGGGGGGGTAGAGGAGGAGGGAGGGGGATGGGAGCGGGCCAGACCCGCCCACCCTCAGCCCCGGCGGGGGAAGGAGGAGGCGGACAGCCAAGCTGGCGTAACGAAGACTTTACTGAAAACACAAAACCGGCGAACCAAGGATTACGGAACAGGAATGTGGACTCGTAGCAAAACAAAACCAAACAAAAAGAGAGGGGATGGTGTCGGGAGGAGGAGAGAGCGCGGGGGATAAGGGGGGAGGATTTTTTTTTTCTTCCCGTTTCTTTAAAAAACCAACACAAGGAAACACACACGCAACACGCAACCAACGTTTGTTCCCGAGTAGAAACATAAATAGGGCGAAATCGGACACTCCCGTTCTCTCTTCCAAAAGGCAAAAAAAAAAAAAAAAAAAAAAAAAAAAAGAAATAAAGGCAGAGCGTGAGGCTGCGCGCCCCTTAGAGCCCCTACTCGGAGGTACAAAGGGGCAGCCACGCGTAGGACTGGGGGTACAGAGGCGGCGCGAGGGCGGGGATCGTGCGCTCGGGGTCCCCATCCAGAGTAAAGGGGGGTCCAGCTTGTCGAGTCCGGGGGCACCGAGTCTCGAAAGAGTCCGGGGCGCCCCCCCCACCGCATCTAGTCCGCGCATGCGTCCCGCGCTCGGGCTCAATACGCGGGGACCTGGTGCTGGGGCAGCAGCTGGCAGCCGCTGTTGACGTGGCTGAGGACTTTCTGTTTGAGCTGCGCCACCTGCTCGCGCAGCAGGCTCGCGGTGGACGCCAGCTCGGTGTTCTGGCTTTTGAGGGTCTTGACTTTCTCCTCCAGGCGCGAGATACGCTCCAGCTTGCGCTTGCGGCATTTGGAAGCGGCGATGCGGTTGCGCAGCCTCTTGCGCTCCGCCTTGATGCGTTCCTGCGTGTCCATGTCGATGGGCGACAGTGGAGGGCTGTCGCCGAAGCTCGGCACGTCCGGCACGGTCTGCGGCTCGTCCTTGAGCGCGGCCAGACGCGGTGGATGCGGAGGTGGCGGCGGCCCCAGCGCGCCCGGGGGCGGCGGGAAGGGCACTGGCTCCGCGGCGAAGGCCACTGTGGCCGCGCCCCCAGGGGGCCCGGCGCCACCCGCGAAACTGCTCAGGTTGGCGTAGACCGGGGTCTCCGTGGCCCCGGGGGTGGCTGCCAGGTCCGCGGGCGCGGGGGGCGCGGGAGCCCCTGAGGTGGCCGCGGTGGCCGCACCCAGCTGGCTCTGCTTGTGCAGGTCCTCCAGCGCCTTGACGAAGCCTTCGGCGAACTCCTGCTCCTCGCTGGCCGCCACCTTAGGGTAGAGGAACTGCGTACTGGTCGGGGTGGTGGTCACCAGCCCGTTGGACTGGATGATCAGCCTTTCCAGCTCCGGCGACGCGAGTTTGAGCAGCCCAAGATCCGGCGAAGCCAGCAGCCCGTCGGGGGCGCCGTCGGGGCGCAATGCAGAAGGTGCAGTGGCCGACCCTGGTTTCAATCCCGCCGCTCCCTGCTCCGCCAGGCTGAGCGTCAGCGCGTCTTTCTTCAGCATGCTGCTCGTTGGGGGCGCCCCGGGGAAAGCGCGGCCCGGGGGCGCGAAGCCACCACCGCCGGGGGCCCCAGCAGCACCAGCGACGCTCGACGCACCCGCAGCCAGGCCGCTCAGCGCCTCCTCGCCATAGAAGGGCGTTTCCATCCCCGCCTCCCCCGCCGCGCTCGGCCCCGGGGCGGGGGGAGTGGCCGCGGCCTCCCCGGGGGGCCCCGTATGCCCCCCAGTCCGCTGCCCGTACAGACCGGCTCCGATGCCGGCCGCTCTGCCCCGCGCCGCCCGCGCGCACTCTTATAGCCTCGGCCCCCGCGATGAGCTCACCGCCCACGCTCGCCATTGGCTCGAGGTGACGTCGTGGATTTGCATAAAGGGGCGGGAGCGGGACGCCCTCGCCTGATGGCTGCTGCGGCCGCTGTTGCCAAGAGCGACGCTCGCTACATGGCACAACAACGCGCTGCATTGTGGGTTGACGTCATGGGGGTGGGGCTGAACGCGGTTTGGCCGGGTCACCACGCCCAGCTTGGATTGCCGGGCAGTTTCTGTCCCTCCCCTGCTGTTTCTTGTCTCTCTCTCTCTCTCTCTCCCCTCTCTCTTCCTCCCCTCTTTACATCTCTCTATTATCTTTTTTCTTCGTTTCCCTCACACTGGATCTCATCTGTGTATTTATGTCTCCACTCGTCTCTGGCACTTCTGTGGCGTGCTGGGCCGGGCCTCATAAACTAAGGCCCTCTGAGAAGCCACGCCCCGCGTCACGCCCACCATAGGCACGCCCCTCGGGGACTGGGCGCCAACCAGGGTTCCTCTGGCTTGGAGCTGGCAGGTGTTGGCAGGAAGGGGGAGGGCAGAGGAGGGTCCCTTGGAGAGTCCCCAAAACTACTTAGCGCCCTGTCAGTTTCACGGGGTGGAGTCAGACGCCTAAAAGCTGACCTCCTGCCTTTTCCGAGGGGAAACTGAGGATAGGCTATGTGGAGTCCAACCGCGGTCAGGGCAGCCGCCAATTGTGGAGGTTTTTCTTGATCTCTGTAAAAAAATTTTTTTCTTTTAATCTTTGTTTTGGGTTATTTTAAGACAAGATCTCATCCTCTAGCCTCCGATAATCATGAACTTAACTTCAGTCCCCCTGTTTTCATCTCCCCAAGTGTGGCAATAACAGGCCTGAGCCACAAAACCTGGGCCTACAAATCCCGGTTTTTATTTTACATGTTAGTGTGTGTGTGTGTGTGTGTGTGTGTGAGAGAGAGAGAGAGAGAAAGAGAGAGAGAGAGAGAGAGAGAGAGCACGTGCGTGTGTTCCATGGGCATGCACGTTTGTGTCTGGGAAGGTCAAAAATATCTGGGAGTCCGTTCTCCCTGGTGTGGCACTAAGGCTGTCCGGCTTGAGTGCAGGCACCTTTACTCTCTGAGCCAACCCCATGGCCCTGGATTGGGATGTTTTGAGACAGATTCTCACTCTGTAGCCCAGACTGATCTCTTGAACTCCCCTGCAATCCTACCTCACGCTCCTGGATGACTGATATATGCCATTGTGCCTTACTTCGAAGGATGTGTATTGATTTCAATTGTTAGGACACCCTGTACCCTAGCTGACAAAGAACTTAGGGCAATTACACTGCCTCAGCTTGAAAGACAGGCCAATCACCTCATCTTAGCATGAGATTTGAATCTGGGGTTCTTTGAGTTTTATTTTGTGTTTTGAGCTGGGGCTGACTGGGAATTTACAGATGTGGACCTGCTAAGTGCTGGAGTTAAAGGTCACCATGCAAAAGATGTAACCCACGTTGACCCGAAAGGTCCGGGGTGAGCTTGTGGGGTTTTTGTTTTCTTTCTGCCTGTGTTGTTTTGAGACAGGATTTTACTAAAGCTCAGGCTAGACTTCAGAAGTGATCCTTCCGCCTTCCACTGTCTAAGTGCTGGGAGGACAGGCATGTAGTGCACACCTGTCCCCCCCCAGGACAGAACTGGGCTTCAGGCCGTGGGGCAGCCATGGCAGTACACATTCTTACTCTTAACTCTGCTAGGGCCTGAGGCGGGACCTAAAGTGGAGCCTGCAAATAAGAATCCCGCCTGGTAATTACCCTCTTAATTAGTACATTATGCCACCAGGCCTTAAGCAGGGTTTTCAGCACGCTGGGAAAGGAGGTAGAGGAAGTGGGGGCAACAGGTCCCAGCACACTCAACACAACAGCCCCTTAGAGGACCAGAGAGAAGTCTCATCCCTCCTCTGTGAGCCCTGTCTGACCAGTCACCCATCAGAGCTCCTTTGCCCAGGCCTCTGGAGGGTCCCGCCCTCACCCCACGCCCGAGCCTGGCACAGTTGTAGCCTCAGGGAGCTCCACACCCAGGGTTTATTCCCTTTTGTAGCCCAGGGATTATCCAGAAAGATAGGATGAACTCTTCCCTCACCACACACATGGGGTTTGCGCTTCGCCGGCCAGATCCCAGCCTGGGCCCCCGAGAGTACAGAGCCAGCTAGTGCTGGCCCGCAGCCAGCCAGCCCCGGGCGCCAGGCCCGCCTCTCCCCGGGGCCGGTACGGAGCTGGCGGAGCGCGCGAGGCTCCGCCCTGACCTTGGGTCTTGGCCTTGGCGGGTGGGGGATGGTCTGGCGCTCTGGAGGCGGTGGTTTGAGCTGTCTGGGGACCTTTCTCTAGGCAGGCATACATACCAAATTGAGTTTTACCTCTGTTGAGACTCAGTTTCCCTATCAGGCACGGAGAGCATTTTGAAGTGGCATGGAGAATGTAAAGGAATAAGACCTGAATGTTTTTTGGTTGTTTTTCGAGACAGTGTTTCTCTGTGTAGCCCTGACTGTCCTGGAACTCACTTAGTAGACCAAGTTAGTCTCGATTGCACTTCTGTAGGGAAAGAGCTTGCTGAGAGGCAAAGAAAGGATCACAGCTTTCAGAGTCTGTTCTCTCCCATTATTATCCTGTAAACTCAAGTCAGCCTCTCAGCTTGGCAGCAAGCGCCTTTACCCGCAGAGCCATCTCGACACCCATCAGTCATTGTTTAGTTTTGTTATTTGGAGAAACTTGACCTGCTGGTCTTGGGGTGCCCTTAGCCTCTGGGGAAAACTCCTACTCAACCTTCAAAACCACCGCAATAAGGAGTGGAGGGAATCAGAAAGTCTCAGGCGCTGGGTTGGACTGGAGGCGGTGCATTGTGTCCTGTCCGTGGCAGAAACAGCGCCCACTCAGGATTCTGTTTTCGCTTCTGTCTTCCCTGGGCAGTCTCTGGGGAAGTGACTTGTACAGAGCGCCATGGCTAGAGACTGCGCACTCTTCACATTGAATATGAAATCTTGTGGGCCAGGGTTCGAATCCCCAGGCTCTCGGGAACCCTACCACAGTGCGAAGACAAATTTGACTTTTCTAGTTCGTGTTTTTTTCCTTGATCAGACAGAAATCGATGATCAGCTTTATAAAGTGGAAAGACCGAAGGGGGCCCCTGGGAGGGGCTGAGGCAGAGAAGGGACTGTCCCTGGAGTGTGAGGGCAGAGTTTGTGGGCATTGTCCGCAGGTGGCAGGGCCCAGGGGCGGCCGCATTCCTGAGGGTCGGGTTACCGGGAAGACCTGGCCTCCCGCCCCTCCCGCGCTGCTTCCGCCGGCGCCGGGGCTGTGACCGCAGGTGTTTGCGCAGCTTCTCCGACGGGCCCCACGTCCTGTTTTCTGGGTTGCTGCCAGCTCCCTCCAGCCTCATAAAACCTTTTTAAAATGAGGAAACGAAGCGCACCCTCAGCTTCCTCACCAGCCCAGTGTCTCTGGGATGTTTGTTGATGACTAGTTGACAGTCAATAGTTACCATAAAGGGCAGAAAACCTTCCCATAGCAATCTACCCACCTCAAGCATGCATTAAAATGCACCTGCTGTGTGGTCATCCCTGAATGTGGCCTGCCCAAGTGTTTGTTTTATTGCTTGGCCCATCCTAACCTCTCACAAGGCTTTACTGAGCATATACTGGAGTGGGGTGTATTAAACCATCTTTTCTCTAGGCCCTTTCACAAAAGATAGGCTTTTTTTTTTTTTTTCTTTTTTTCGGAGCTGGGGACCGAACCCAGGGCCTTGCGCTTGCTAGGCAAGCGCTCTACCACTGAGCTAAATCCCCAACCAAAAGATAGGCTCTTAAATATGACATTTATACCTCTATTTGGTGTGTGTGTGTGTGTGTGTGTGTGTGTGTGTGTGCGCGCGCGTGCGCTCACAAGCCACAGCTCACTCCTGGGGGTCAGAAGACAACCTGTGACAGCCTGTCAGCTCTGCCTTCTATCATGTGGGTCCTGGGCACTGAACTTAGTCTTGGTGCCATCTTAGCAGCCAGAAGGGAGCCTTAGTCTTCCTCACGCACTTCCTAAGCCAAGTACGGGGCACATCCGTCATTAGGAGTCCAGAGCAACCTCAGCTAGATTGAGCATAATCTGGGCTACATGAGTCCCTGTCTCAAAAGACAAAACAAACAAGAATAAAAGAATGAATAAGTGAAGTGTTTCATTGTAAGCTAGTTTTCTGTAGTAAGTTTTTTTTCCTAAGATAAAGTTTCTCTGTTGTAGCCCTGGCTGTCCTGGAACTTGCTCTGTAGACCAGGCTGTCCTCAAACTCAGAGATGCCCCTACCTCTGCCTCTGGAGTGCTGGAATCAAAGGCGTAGCCCCCATTCCTGGCTCTCAGTTTTAAAAGCACATCCCTTTTCTGGTTTTGCTTCAAAGTACACTGTGGATCACAAGGGTAGAAGGCCATAATTAAGACTGGAAACATCATGATCTGATACCAGACGTAGGCTGCTCCCCCTCCTATGCAACCGGGCTAGGCTGGCATCTCACATGGGGTGGTATTCAAGATATTCAAACCCTGAGCCACACATAGCTAGGTGTCCTTGTCCCCTCCCGTGAGGTTATGGGACCCAGCACACACTGTGCACTCAGTTACTGGGTCCAGCCTCCGGGGTGATGTTGGACCCCCTGTAAGGGAGGGGCTGCCTCTGTCTGACATAAGCCCCATGGAATCGCTCACCCACCTCCAGGTTACAGGGGCTGTGGCCAAGGACCCACTGTAGAAAAGGAAGTTCAGTCTTCATCTGGAGGTCTCAGGACTGTCCCCACCCACAGCTCCGAAGGCCATTGACAGACTTCCTGTGCTGTGTGATTGAATAGCATTGAAAGGTTTTCCAGGAGGGGGAAGGTGGGAGAAACTGAGGCAGCCATTCACAGAGACCTCCTGTCTTTGAAGAACTGGGAGGCAGGTATTTGTAGAACCAAGCTCTGGGGTTCCTGGGAGAACACACACACACACACACACACACACACACACACACACACACACACACACTGCCAGGAGGGAGGGCTGAGGAGAGGTGGAGAAACAAGTTGTTGTACACCTCATGCCTTCCAGCCTTTGAACCCAGACCTCTGAAAGCTGAGGCCAGGTGGATGACCACAGCCAAGGCCAGACTGGACTACAAATGGACCCTCTCTCAAAAGAGAAATGCCAGCCTGGCGGTAGTGGCACACGCCTGTATCCCAGCACTTGGGAGGCAGAGGCAGGTGGATCTGAGTTCAAGGCCATCCTAAGTCTACAGAGCCAGTTCCAAGACAGCCCTGGCTACACAGAGAAACCCTGTCTCAAAAAAAAAAAAAAAAAAAAAAAAAAAAAAAAAAAAAGCAAAAAAACCCAACCAACCAACCAACCAACCAAACAAACAAACAAAAAAAACAGAAAACAAAGGAGAGAGAGAAAAAAGCATAAAGGCTCAGGACTGAGCAAAATGGGGACCCCAGGAACTTATGGACCAATGCTCAAGCCTCAGAGCAGAACAGGTGGCCAGACCTAGTTAACTTCAGAGAGGAAGATGCTGGCAGGGGTGGGGTGGGGTGGAGCCCAGGGGAAACCGAGGCACAGAGCCCCATCCTGTCCCCTCCCCGGGCTATGGCTGCTAGGAACCGACTTAGGGTTTATTTGGGGGAATTTCTGGTGTGTTCAGAGCGTCATGTGTCCTTACCCAGATCCACCCCAGCTGTGTGGCCCGTGCCTCAGTTTCCCTTACTGCACACTGGTCCAGGGGTGGGAGAGTGCACAGCGCGTCTGGGGAAGGGCGGAAGAGGGCGAGGCTACAATAAGCGGCAGCCTCCTGCCTCCACTGCAACCACATCGCCCCACCTCCCGCCTCCTAATTGAACCCAGCTCTGGGGGAGGGGCGGAGAAACAGGGTGGAGGGGGGGAGTTGCAAGGGGACGCGGTTGGCGCGAGGACCCTGGTCTGTCCAGTCAATTCGACCTGCGCGTGCCAGGCTGACCTAGATCCCTAAGGGTCGCATCTGAACTCCTGACCCCGCAGCAACAATCAGTCCCTCTCTTCCTTCCTCCTCCAGACCCTTCTCCTTCTTCCACCCCTCCTCCCTCCTCCTCACCCCTCCTCCTTGCACCCGTTCTTTGTCCTCCTTTCCCGCCTTTCCCCAAAGCAGCCAATCCCTTGTAGATCATGGGGCTGCTTCTGGGACCTTGAGCAGCTTAAGCCCTGGCCTTAGGGCCCAGCACTCCTCTCCCAGCCCTTCCGGAATTCTGCCCAAGGCTCGAGGCAGCCCTGTCTGTGGGGCCTGTTGAGGACTCCAAAAGTGAGAGGGAGCCACAGTGCACAGCCAGGTAGGTGTGGCCGGGCTCCCCTGGCGCCTGCGTGGAGAGGACCTGAGGTACCCCCTCTGATTGCTTTCCTTGTAGCCTTTCAGGACCAGCAGGGTGAGCTGTACTTCCTGCCTCCCTATTGCTGGAAGATAGTGAATGTGCCGGGCTGGAGGGCTGCCTCAGCCTGTAAAAGCACATGCTGCTCTTCCAGGGGTCCAGGTTCTGTTCACAGCACCCACGTGGTGGGCCACAACCCTCTGTAACTCCTGGTCCAGATTCTGCAGGCACTCCATGCATGTGCATATACACACCCACACACATGCATATATAATTAAAAGTAATAAAACTTAAAAGAATCTGGGCATGGTGGTGCATGCCTTTAATCTCAGCATTCAGGAGGCAGAGACAAGTGCGTCTCTGAGTTCAAGGCCAGCCTGGTCTACATACAGAGTTCCAGGAGAAACCCTGTCTTGAAAAAACACAAACAAAAATAATATAAACAAAAAATTAAGAAAGAACAAGGAATCTTAAAAGAAACCACAAAACAGAAGCAGACATCAAGACTATAAATGATCCTGGCTGGCTGACCGTCACCTCGGATTGCAGACCCTCCTGTTGTCCCCATTCTCCATGGGGACAGCCCCTTTGTGAAACCCACCCAACCTAGCCTCCAATAGCAGCCATCACTGAACCCCAAGCAAGAACATGGGGAAAGCGCTGTTGAGAATTTTCCACACACGATCCCCAAAGAAACAGTACCCACAAAACTGGAGGCTGCTGTCCAATTCATGTACCAGCATGAAGGCTGTGAATAGGGCAGGGCTTGCGAAGGACCTCTTCCTCCTGAATTTAGAAAGCTTGGAGCTTCTGCTTCTTTACAGAGACCCACTTTGGGGTCAAAGGAGCCACAGCAGTTAATAAAGGGGCAGTATTTGGGGACCTGACCTGAGAACTCAGAAACACCTGGACAACCTCAAGTACAGGACCCAGCCAACTCCACCCAGTGTGCAGGCCCAGGCGCACCAGAGCTGGCCACAATGTGTCTAATCTAGCCTCTACCAAGATTAACAAAAAACTAAAAACTGTTGGGTTGAATTGACAGTCACTCAGGGTAGGGAAGAGGCTCAGGGATGCTATGACCCTGAAATATCAGGCAGCCATGAGTGCAAAGATTGATCAGTCCCTGGATTATATTTGTTTGCGTGTGTGTTTGTGTGTTTGTTTTTGGGGCGATGTATGCAGTCCCAGCCCACCTGGCTATCTTTATGTAGACCAGGCTGGCTCCACACTCACAGAGACCATCCTGCCTCTGCCTCCCGAGTGCTGGGACTAAAGGCATGGCTACTATACCCAGCCTTTAGTTTAATTTTTAAATTAGAGACGTTAAGTCTTTAAAGAAAATAGAACTCCGTTGTTTGAAATTCATAGCATATCAAACAAAAATCTCATGGGACAAAAGGGAGAGTCCCCTCAGGACTGAGCTCGGGCTGTGTACAGCTAGAACTTCTGGGACTGAAGGCGAGAAGCAGGATGGATGTGCGACTCAGCTGGCAAGAGATGGGCAGGTGGTCAAGTAGGCAGTTGGTCCAAGCCTGGGAATCCTGTGCTCTAACCCAGGGTTTGGGGTGCTAGAGAAGCCTAGAAGGATCTGTTTCCAAATGTGCCCACCTGTGGTGAGATCTGGGCAGAAAGGGGAGGGGTCTGGAAAGCAGAGAGCCAGCCTTGCAGCTGGAGAGAGCAGTGTGCACCACGCAGCCCTGTGATGGGACCGGGGGTGGGGACAGCACAGGATAGCTAGCATCTGTGTGCCCCTGCTTGACTCTGTCACATCCTGCCATCCTGCAGCACAGAGCAGCTGGTGGGGGTGTGTCAGCACACAGGGCAGACCCTGGGAATAACATGTTTGGGAAACTGAGGATGGGTAAGGCATCCACCCTTCGGATGTAAGCCTCGGCGTCTCTGTTCTCACAATCCTGCAGTGTTCCTCTGCTGCTCATATCTGGGGAACACAGACTGTGAAATCACCTCTGTGTCACTGTAGGAGAGGTGACCTAACTTCCCCGGCACTGTCAGACTGGTTGATCTGTATGGGACTAGTTCTGAGATCAAGGCCAGGATCCCAGGGAGGCCTGGGAACCAGCCAAGGGTGACTGGGAAGAACCAGTGGACTCTGGGAAGCTTTCTCCTGGTCTCACAGGAGAGACAGAGGTTCTGTGGCACTGGGAGGGGTGGGTGGGGTTTGTATGAATGCAGCAAAGAAGGGTGATGGGAAGTCCTGGTTTGACCAAGGATCCGTGGCAAGGCTCACAAGATGAGAGGGACCCTCCTAGTGGGGGATTTCTGACATTGGGGTTTACACAGCCTCAGCAAGTGCTAAGGGAACAAACGAATCACTGTGAGTTCAAGGCCAGCCTGATCTATAGAGTGAGTCCCATGACAACCAGGGCTACAAAGAGAAATCCTGTCTTGAAAAAACAAACAAACAAACAAACAAACAAACAAACTACAGTTTTATGAACACATGTTCAGGAATTTATTTTGTTGTCTCCCCCTATCAGGGTGGGGTGCCCTGACCCCAAGAGCCTCTAAATAAAGAGCTAGTTAAGAGTCTTTCCAGTCCTGAGAACCCAGTACACCTCGACAAAGCCTCTACAGGTACCACGGTGGCTGTAAAATCATGGTGGTCCTGGTGACATCCCCATCAAAACACAGACCCATGGAGCTTCCTCTGTCTGGGATAGGGGAGGAGATTCCTCTGCTGTGTGTCCTGTACGGCAGGAACTGTGCCAGAGGCCACCACCCACACCTCAAGGAGTCAGAGACCCGTCCAACCCCTTCCCTACACGTGCCTTGTACTTGCTGCTGTGGGAAGCCTGGTCCCTGTACCGCCACGGGGATGGATGGCCAGATGCAGGGCACCTACGCACAGTCACATGTCAGCCCTCCACCAGTGCGAGGACCTCGGGCTGTGACTGGCCCTCCGGCCTGCTTGGCTTGACTGTCATGAGCCCCTCTTAATGGCCGGACACTGAAGGATATCAGGAATTGCTCTGGCTGGTTGAGGTGGTGGAGGGGCACTGCCAGGCAGGGACAACAGATGCCCAGAACTAGTTCCCCTGAGGACCCTTGCTGAAACCCTAGTGGTGGCTGGTTTGGGTTTTCTTGTTTCTTTTTTCTTTCTTTCTTTCTTTTTTTCTTTTTTTCTTTTTTTCAGAGCTGGGGACCGAACCCAGGGCCTTGCGCTTCCTAGGTAAGCGCTCTACCACTGAGCTAAATCCCCAGCACCGGTTTTCTTGTTACTTATGTGTTTGTTTGCTTGGCTCACTGTGTTGCCCTGGCTGTCACTCAAAGGGCTCCACCTGCCTCTGTCCCCTGAATGCTGGGTAAAGGTGTGCCCCACCACGCTTGCCTCCAAGAGGACACAAGGTCTTGAACATGAGGAGGGCCTCAAGCACTCCAGGGACCAGCAGAGCTCGAATGGTTTCTAGGAGAAGCACAGGAGGTCCTTAACTCTCACACCCCCATCAGATTAGAAGCTCCCTGGGATCAGGATGACCTTTGGTCAGCCAGGCCGAGGGAGACATCTATTACAAGTTACACATGTCTGAAGGCTTCACTGGCATTAATGCCAGTGTCTAAAGTAGGCTTCATCGGAGCCATTTGCCAACCAGGCCCAGGAGGACTTGAAACAGAAGCAGAGAAATGGAACAGAGAGTAGATCTGCAGACTGTGATGAGAGGGGATGGACGACACTCCTGAGGAGGTGCCTGGCTGGGCTAGGACAAGGACCTTACTGGAAGGGCCACCTAATTCAGAGATGAGATTGGAATGACCATGTGCTTGCTGCCACAGAGGCCACTGAGGTCACAGAGTTACCAGACAGGGACAGCAGGGGTGAGTCGCTGAGTCTAGTATGTACCAGCCATCATGACAAGGCCCCTGAGGATGGTGTTGCTTTGGCCACTGTGGGAAACTATGTAGCGGACTACAGCAGGCTCAGGAGCCTACTGCCAGATAGTAGCACCATCCTGGGTAACTAGGCTTGTGTCCCCTTCGTACCATGTCTAAGATGTCCTTTAGGCAGCCGTGAAGTCCTTCCCTATAGACCATGCATCCCTCTCTGTCCTGTGGCTCTCATGGCCTCTTGTGACTCTTACAGACACGCTACCCTGGCTTTACAAAGCTAGAGTCAACACTCACAACCCTCAGCACCCTCCAAGAAGAATGACGCTCGAGACCCTCAGGGAGCAGCTGCTATGGACAGCTGAGTGTCCCTGAGAGGGATGTAGGATGTGAGCTGAGGGCGATGCCCCTGGCTGTCCTGGGATGGACCCCATAGCAGGAGCCCTAAAGGCTGACAGGAAGCTGACTGCAGGCTGTGAAGGGAAGGGGACAAATCTGCCAATGAAGCGTCAAGTTTCTTGGTTTTCACCTATCCCTAGGACAGATTCCACTTGGTCTGGAGAGAAAGCAGGCTGTGGGCCAGATGCTGGCTCCTTCAACCTCATGCCAGATCAGCGGCACCCAGCCTGGGACATCTCCAAGCTTGCCTGCCATGAGCATGATCCTGGTATCACAGCGAGGGTCCTGACCCAGATATTGGGGTTATGGCACCATCTAATCCATGCCCCTTGGTCATTGCAGGCTGGCCACTTTGCCTGTGGGCATTTCAGTGACACAGGCTGACAGATTGACTGTGGGACAGGGGTTAACAAGGGGCAATAATGATTGACTAACAGTAGGATGGTTAAATACCTGGCACCCTATGTGAAGACTTGTGTGGTGGGCCTGACCCCCCACCGAACCCTCTGTTGGCCACATCAATGACTCTGTCAATCCTGGTCTATATCTTCGGTCTGCCTGGCTTACAAGACCTGCCTCTTAGGGCAAAGATGCTGAATGCTTCGTCTGGGCTGGCAATGTCACCAAAGAGGGGGAACAACTTGTGGGGTACCCCTGGGGATCCTCGGAACTTGGGGTCTTTGGGTGTGAGTCCTGTCTTGACAGGAATAAGGAGGTTTCTGGAAGATGGGCTCAGTGCTTCCTATTTTTCTGTACCGCCAAAACCTCTGGCAAGGAAATGGCCAGGCCTCCACACCAGTGGCCCTGTGAGCAGCTGTCTGGTGTGGGTCTGGGGCCTGCTGAAGACCTCGCTGGTGACTGTAGTGAGATTCGCATGTCAGTCCACTTGTCCCTTTCACCATGACATTCAGACACCTAGCATGCCTCAACCCACTCCGAAAGAGAGAGCCCTTAACTCCAGGGGGCTCTTCTGACCCCCACATTAGGTAGGCGACATAGGAGCGTCCTGGGGAGTCCCAGACACACAGACCTTGAAACCAAGCAGCAAGCAATTCTGTTGGAGTCAGCCTGGATCTGGCTGCCGACATCAACACACTGTATGTAATATGGACAGAAGCTATTTCACTCTTAGAGCCAGCAGTCTGAAGTGTACCAAGACAATGCCATGGTTACCAGGCCGATGGCTGCAGACAGCAGATTAGCCTTAGCTATGGTTCTAGCTGAAAACGATGGAGTCTGTGTCACAGCTGGCGGACAGTGTACACACTGCACACAGCACAGTTTCTGACAGGACTGTATCCAGGGCCCTGTGTCTCAGAGTACAGCCTGTTGAGTAGCACGGGGTGCATGGCCCGTGCAGCTATTGGAAGAATTGCCCACAAGACAAGGAAGAATCTCTCCCACACTCTTAGTCATAACTTGAGTCCGGACTTGGTTTACCTGTTAGTGGCCCAGTCTAGAGCTTCCAGAAGCAGTGAGTACCATGCAAAGACTGTGAATGAGATAGGTGTGAGGACTTGGTCTTCCGTCAGGTAGGACTGTTGTGTGTGCCTGGCTGGCCTGAACTTTTCAGGTTCTTCCTCTGTAGTTCTGACTCACTGGACACTGCACTGTCTCTTAGACCCTTCTCTTATCTTTCTTTTGTGCCCACTCTCAGCCAGTGGGAAGCCACTGGCCATGACCCAGGGCTGACTCACCAGCGCCCGGTCACTCTGAACACTTGTGCACAGAAGTCTAGCTTGCTTCGCCAAAACCTGAACCCATCTCAACTGGGTGACTTGTGACCCTGGTCTTTTTTTAATTTAAATTATTTTAGTGTGTGTGTGTGTCTGTCTGTCTGTCTGTCTGTCTGTCTGTTTCTGTGTGTGTACGTGTCTGTCTGTCTGTGTATATCTGTCTGTGTATCTGTCTATGTGTATCTGTGTGTGTGTATGTGTATCTGTCTGTGTGTGTGTCTGTGTATGTGTTTGTGTGTCTGTGTGTGCGTGTCTGTGTGTGTCTGTGTGTGCCATGTCTGTGTGTCTGTCTGTGTGTCTGTCTGTCTGTGTCTCTGTGTGTGTGTGTCTCTATGTGTGTGTATCCGTGTGTGTGTATCTGTCTGTGTGTGCACGTCTATGTGTGTGTCTGTATGTGTGTGTGTGTCTGTCTGTTATCTGTGTGCGTGTGTCTGTGTGTATGTCTGTGTGTGTATCTGTCTGTGTGTCTGTCTGTCTATCTGTGTGTGTGTCTGTCTGTGTATCTGTCTATCTGTCTGTGTGTGCGTGTCTTAGACAGATCTATGGATGGGTGTGTGGGAGTGTATAGGGACCCCGCTCGCCTGAGATGCTCAGCATGGGTGTCTTTCTATCCTTGTCAGTTGTCTTTAAACCTGGACCGGCCCTGGAGGGTTTTTTTTTTTTCTGCCCAGGGGACTTTTTCTCAAGTCAGCCCAACCTGTCCCTGTAGCCTGGATGAGGCCAGGGACCTCCAACACTCCTACCTCTTCTCCTTGCTTTGACACACCTGGCTGAGTGACCAGAAGCTTCCAGGGAGCAAGGGAAAACAGGTCTAGCTAATAGCCTCACATCCTGGGATTAGAAATAGCTCAAAACAAAGCAGGGCCTTAGAGTTGGGTGGTAACACCAATAGTCTAAAAATCACAGCAGTGGTGGCACATGCCTTTAGTCCCAGCACCTGGGTGGCAGAGCCAGGTCTACAGAGTAAGTTCAAGGCCAGCCTTGGCTACAAAAAGAAACCCTAACTAGGAAAAAAACAAAACAAACAAAAAATCAGAACAGAAAGAAAGAGGCTCGGGAAGGGAAATTCCTAGTGTCAGTAACATTGGTGGATAGATAGTTCCAGAAGGCTCAAAGGGAGGTATTCCTGAGCAAAGATTCTGGATCAGAAAGTGAGAGATGTAACAGACTTCAATGGGGGACCTGGAGTCGGTGGAGAGCACAAGGGGAGGAGCAACCCTTCAGGGTCCTCAGAGACTCCTCAGCAGGGGATGAGACTAATATTTACCATCCCGTAATTTTCTCCTTGCCTCAGTTTCCCCACCAGTGTGCATTTCCCCAGGAAAGGCCTGGGCTCTCAGCTCATTAACCCCAGCTGTGCTGCCCTGTGATGTGGTCGCCCAGCCCTGGCTACTCTTGGTTTGCAGACCGATTGCCCACCCCATGAGACCTGCCACCTGTTCCAGGAGACTGAGGTGCTGAGGTGGACACAGCTCAGAAGTCAGACTTCTTGTCTCTGGTGATGCCTGAAACCTGCTAAAAATATCTGTGCCCCCTGCCAGGGAGGCAGCTATGACGGTGGCTGGGCTGCAGTGATGATGCTGAGCCCAGGGAGCATCCGGCAGAGCCAGTTGCCATGGTGATGCTGACTCACAGGCAGAGGCAGGTAGGGGCATCTGGTACCCGACTGCCCGCCTCTGCACGGCCAGCCCTCAGCATCCTGCCCAGCACCCACCCCACAAGGTCACTATGGGGGCGGGGAGAGCGCACGGGCTACACTCCCCATAGACACTGACCTGTCACAGCAGGAAGATGACAGATGTGGTTTGTGGCTTCTAATGACCATGAGTGGGGCCAACAGGAGGCACACACATGCAACCGTCTGCCCACCCACTCACCCTTCCCTCATCTATCCTGTCAATTCCTTCATTTCACACTTACGAAACATGTCCTGTGCATCAATGTACCCCCAGTCATGGTGGGGGGCTGTGCTGAGTGACCTCATGGTCACTCGGACCCATCCCTGGTGCTGGCTAAGACCCCACCTGTTCCTCATTTTTTTGTCCCTGTCCCCTGCTGCCCTCCATTTCCACACCTCAGGTCACCACAGCCACAACAGCTGCAGCTAACACCCTTTCCACCATTCACCCACCAGCAGCCATTATCAGCTCACTTCTGCCCCAGGGCCTTTGCACCTCCAATTGCCACCAGGACCTGCTTTTCTCTTCAGCTGGACTCTGGGCCTCTGAATTCTTGGTTTATCAACTTCCATCCTAGGTGATGGCACCTGGTAGGCTGATGCCAACCACCTGGGTCACACAGTGACACTGTCCCCAGACACAATAAAAGGGTCAGAGCATATATGAAAGCGATGGGTGGTGCACGTCCACCCAGCACTCAGGAGGTGGAGGCAGGGCTGTCTCTCTGAGTTTCACATCAGCCTGGTCTACAGAGTGACCCTGTCTTAATCTGGATGACTGGGTCATGAGGTCCTGAACTTGACCCATAAATTCTGTGTCACTGAAGAAGTGGGGAGGGAGAGACAGCCGGATCCCTGAGCTTACTGGAAAACGTAGAGCAAAGGGAAGCTGGGCGGGGTGAGATAACTCCTCAGCTACAGGCCATTGCCACCAAGCTCGACAACCTGAGTTTAGTCCCCTGGTACCCACATGGTGAAGGGAGGGGACTCCAATACACACACACACACACACACACACACACACACACACACACACACACACAAAGAGAGAGAAAGAGAGAGAGAGAGAGAAATAAAATAATTTTCGAAAAAGCAAAGTGGCCAGGAGGTGATGTCGAACACCTTTAATTCCAGCATTACAGAGGCAGGAGGATCTCTGAATTCGAGGCCAGCCTGGTCTACAGAGTGAGTTCCAGGTAGCCACAACTACCCAGAGAAACTGTGTCTTGGAGAAAAAAAAAAAAAAAAAAACGAAAGGAAGGAAGGAAGACCAAATTGAACACCTCTTGAGGAATGACCCAGAGACTGTGTGATGACTTCAGCACGTGCATGCGCACACAGAGGGATTAATTACACAGAAATAAGGCATATCAAAGAATAGCATTCTCCCAGTAAACTAAAAAAAAAAAAAAAAAAAAAAAAAAAAAACGAGATGAAACAAACCCTGCCCTTGTTAAGAAGCTGGGGTCAGGGAGGCCGGTTCCTTAAACTGCATTGTCTAGGGTGACTCACCCTCCCTCAGGGAGAAGCAGGTGGGGCCCGGGTACTGCCTGACCCGATGGGACACCTGCTGAGTGGCAGCTGAGGCCAGCGCCCAGGCGACTCGTGCCAGCCCCGGGGCCTTTGCACGTGCTGCTTTGGCTGCCAAAAGAGCCGGTGCCTGTGCGTGCGGGAAGCTGCCTAGGTTTCCTGCCAGCTTTCTCCCACCCCCACCCTGTCCCTCCCCTTGCGGGTTTCTTAGGTCTCCAGAAAGATCTGTGGCTTAGCCTGTGAGGGCAGACAGGGCCACTGGGGGGGGGGGGGGGGGAGTGGGGCGGGGATGGACGTGGAGCTGCTGAGTGCAACCAGGACGGTGAGAGCCTGGGACTGGCAACCCTCCTGCCTCAGCTAGAAGAGATCTCTCCAAGCAAAGTCTCCAGGAGCAAAGGAGATCAGAAATGGTTCCCCTCACAGAGGGCTGCTGCGGGGCCGGGAGGGCGCGGTGGAGTCTACGGAACGCGGGTATTTTTAGGCGCTGAACGAAGCTCTGAAGTATGTCCTTGGCCCCTCCCGAGGGCAGACTGGGTGGCTGTTTAGGAGCCTGGATCCAGTAAAGGCGGGATGGGACGGAGGGCGTGAGTCACCGCCTGGTGGCTGGGAGGCCAGGCGGGTGAGGGAGGGAGCTTGCAGGCTGGTGCTGCCCAGGGGAAGCTCAGCCAACAGTCGACAGTCGGTCTTCATCGACTCCCAAGCTTGTAAAAAGCAACGTCTGGACAGCATGAAGGTTCCAAAGATGGCACTCTTGGGTGGGTCTACGCATTTATTGAGTTCTTAATGCTTACCTTCTACTAGGCTGGCCCTAGGATGACCACCATGTATTCTTGTACACCAGGCTAGCCTTAGGAGTCTGCCATACTATATATGCCAAAATGGTGAGCGTGATGACTGCCATGCTACACATGTACTCGGTCCATGCTGTGTGCTGATTGAGGGCTCATTCACAGCACAATTTAGCACCTGCTGCATACCAGGCTGATCTTAGCAGTGATGATCATCGTGCCACACATTTGCTGGACACTAGGCCAGTAAGTTGTCCTCAGTGTGCACTTACTAATCACTTACTGCATAGCGGACAGGCCTTTGGGTAATCAGCACACCACTTACTGAGCATGCACTGAGGAGCTGGCACAGTGTGGAAACTGAGGCCTGGTAGGGTTGAAGTGGTCCAGCACCTTACCTAATTAATGCCTCGGAGCCTGTCTGGTACCACGCTATGTCGTGCTGGGGAGGGAACCCCAGGCCTCCGTGCAGGCTGAGGGAGCCACACCCCTGCCCAGGGGAGGATTTTTTTCCAAGTTTATCTTTGAGAATCCCAGCAAGCTCTACACAGGCAGAGGAGTCCACAGAATTAAAGGTCTTAACAAGAGCAGGCCTCACAATCCAGCTCCTGGCTAATGTTTGGCTCCTTTCTGACCTTTGATGAAGCTGAGGCCAGAGGCTACTGGCCACATCAAGTTCTGTTACCCACTGTATGTGCGTGTATGTGTGTGTACACATGCACGTGTGGTGTCTTGAGACGGGATCCCACTGTAGACTGGGCTGGCTTGCCTCCGCCTCCAGTGCTGGGATTAAAGGGAGTACCTGTTCAACAACTACTCTCTCTGCTCCTGGGCAGTGAACAGGACGCCTCCTGTGGGTGGTGTCAGGAGCCTTGGCCATGCACTAGGGACAGGTAGGTCCCAGGAGTCTTCCTTTATCTGAGGTACCGAGGGGACCTGTGTTGTAATTAGCCACAGAGCTGAGCAAGCCTGGGGCATGGATAGGACGGACAGACAGACCCTGGCTCAGGTCTCTGATGGAGGAATGGTGGTTGTGGAGGAGCCGCTGCTTAGCCATCAGCAGGTTTGAACCATGCACTTCTCTCAGGCACTGACAGGCTCCACCCAGTGAAGCTGCCCTTACTCTTCCTTGCTGTGGGAAGGAGGAGCCTCCTTCTCCCTGGCTGAGCCCCACCACCTCCTCATCTGTTTACCCAGGGTGCACTCCTGCAGCTCATGTCTGCTGGCCACAGGGCCACCAAGTCACTAACTTGGTGACTGGCCCTGTAATAACCTGAGACTTCGAGTACTCAAAGATCAGACTCAGGGCTTTGCACACACTAGTGGTGCTGGATGACTCTCCCTGGCACCTGAGGGTCAGAGGACAATTTGTAACTTCTTCTCCAACTCCATCATATGAGTCCTGGAGATCAAACTCAGCTTGTCAGCCCTCCTTGTCCTGAATGTCACCTGACCCCTTCTCTGGCTGCTTCTTCGGCTGACTTCCTCCCTGGCCCTTTCTTTCTGCGGTGTATTTGGTCTATCAGTGGCAGGCTCCCCCTAGGGGAAGGGCAGGGCAGCAGGGCGGGGGCTTCGCTGTTGGCTAGGTGCCAGTCCTCCCACAATTGGACAATCTTTGTTAAGATGTTCTGGCGACCTTAAGGTGAGCAGCCAGGCCTTCTAGTGCCCCTTAAGCTGTGTTACTCAGGCCTGGCTGCTAGGGGTAACTGGGACATAAATACCGTGGGAAGACACCCACCATGGAAAGTGGCCCTCTGCAGTCCCTGGACCTAGGTGAGTCACCCTGCAGTTCAGTCCTGGGCGAGGAACCACCCACAGGACAGCAGCTGAGATCAGGTGATGGGTGTGGATAGCAGCCCTGAAGGCCGGGCTTAGAAGGATCTGGAAGGCAGCCTTCAGGAACTAGGTCTGGCTTCTGGTTTCCTCTCTTCTGTGAGGGGCTGAGGTTGGGTTCCTGGAACTCACTAGGAAGAACACAGAAGCCTTACTCAGCCCAGAAGCTTCTAGAAGTCAATGCGCCTAAGCCACGGTGCAGGGCCCAGGAAGCAGAATTGGCTGTTCTGTCTTGTGTTGCAGGAGGGTGGCGGGACAAGCATGGAATGAGCACTTAGGACCAGGCTGAGCTGGCAGGAAGCTGCAGGGCCACAGGAGCAAAGCACTGGTTTAGGTGGGACTGTGGCATGGACTGGCACCCAGGAGACAGACACTTAGGACCTAGAGGGTACTCACAGATAGGGCCAGGAGCTGCTGTCACTAAAACTACAGGGCCCTGTGGTAGACCCCATCAAGTTCAGGCCAAAATGCCAGGGTCACCTACAACCTGGCACTCAGGCTCAGCTGAGGAGACAGAACAGCACTGACCCTTACAGCTAGCTGGCTTGCACTCTGTATTTGGAGACAGGGTTTCTCTGTGCAGCCCTGGCTGACCTGGAACTCACTCTGTAGACCAGGCTGGCCCCTGCATCTGCTGCCATGCATCATGCTTATGCTGACATGTTTATCCTCACCGTGTGTTCATGTGGCTCATGAGCAGTTGTGGACACTGCGGACAGAGCCCAAGTGGTGGAGCTAAGCATTCGTAAAGCCCTGGGCTCCATCCCAAGCATTCCAGGGTAACTTCCTTTCCAACAGCATCTTCTGCTCCCTCTGGGAACCAGGTATGCATGTGCTGGGGACACACACAGATGGACACACACACACACACACACACACACACACACACGCACACAGTCTCTCTCTCACTTGCACTCACACACGTCCCATGGTGTGTTCTCCCTAGGTGCACTTTCCCTGCAGTGTGCTGGGTTTACTCAGGGTCAGAGCTGTTCTGCTTGCTGGAGCAGCCTGCCAGCCGTGGCCTTAACCTCCCACACTCTTGCCTGTCCCCGAGGGTCAGCCATTACAGGCTTGGCTTTTTAAGGGCTTTGTAGCCCCAGCTGGCCTAAAACTTCTGGCTCTCCTACCTCTCTGCCCTCTAAAAGTGTTGTCTGCTGCACTCTCACCTCTGCTGGCAGGACACACAGACAGCCCCACACCCAGGGAACAGCTTCCTCTGGTGAGACAACCGTGCTCAGGGATTAGGACTGTAAGTCGGGTCCGTGTAACCAGAGGGATGGCTGGCTCCTTCTGTGGTGTTTGCCTTTATTTTTTCCAACAGAAAACGTAGGGGGTGGGGCTGGGAAAGGACAGGTAAACCACCATGTGCGGAGCCTGCAGCTCCAACATGAAACTCAAACAAGCCTGGAAGAAGCCAGCCCTTCAAAGGACATCCAAGGCTTAACAGTCAACTCAGACTGGGAACCTTCCAGAAACTGAGTAAGTGGCCAGTCAGGGATTTCACTGGATCAGACGCCAAGTGGGGCTTCACGCAAAGGCGCCCGGAGGTCTCCTCACCCACCTTCCTGGACTCAGTTCAGGCTGGGACTGCTCACTGCTTGCCTGCCTGCCGCCCTGGCTTCTTCTCCGGCTGGCCTCGGCCTGCACCAGGGATGCCACCCCGGCCCCGGCCACCAAACACACCTGCACAGGACAGAAGAGGTAGAGTAGACACCAGCTTCCCTGGGCAGGGACAAGGATCTTCCCTTCTATGCCCTACGCCACTGTGCAAGGGGCCTGTGGGAGATGCCAGGTTATACTCAACCTGGGAAAAGAGCCCTCCCCTCCCCAGCCCAACAGGAGCCCACACCACTATGTCCTCCATGGAGACTGTACAGGGTGCAGAGAGGAGAGTGTCCAGGTATCCCTCCCTTCCCCACCTCGCCCTCATCGTGACCCTACCTCTGCCAGCGCCACCCATGCCTCGGCCTTTCTGCTGCTTCTGCTGCTGCGGTCCTCCTCGCCCTCGGCCCTTGGCGGCCTCTTCCCTCACCATGTCAATGATCTCATCCGGGATACGCAGGTACTTGATGGTGCTGCCTCGGATGTAGCACTCGGGCATCCTCCAGAACTTGTCACCGTCCTGTGGAGAGGGGAAGTGTCACAGGCAGGCACAGTCCATCCAGGCCAGCCATGCACCTTCCCAGCGTAACCACTCACCCTCGATGTGCAGATCACTTCTCGAAGGTTGATGTTCATCCAGTTGTCGCAGCTCACCAGGTGCCCGTTGTAGGTCTCCCCATTCTTCAGCTCCACCAGCTGCAGGAGATCCCGTCAGCCTAGGCCAAGCAGCCAGGGCTCAAACACACCCGGCTTCACATCCCAAACTACAGCTTTCTGTGCAACTAATCAACCTTTGAGGCTGGGCTGTCATTCACCTGCAAGTGCTGTGATGAGCAGGCACCACCCAGGTTCCCTACCTAGTGTGTGGACAGAGACAATTAAAACTCCACACTAGGTAGGCATGGCGACACACACCTGTGATTCCAGGACTCTGGTGGCTGTGACAGGAGGATAGTGAGGGGACAATGGGCAAGCCCAGTCTGGTCACCTATAGGAAGAATATTACACAGCCAAGAAAAGGATGACTCAAAACCTCTGAGTGACATGGAGCCAGCCACACGCTCCTCACTCAGAAATGTTCACAAGATGCAAAGGCAGGTGCAGAGGGTAGGTGGTCACAGGACACAAGCAGCCAGGGCTTGGGGTGAACTTGACATGGGTGCTGACAGGTGTAAGGCTAGGCTCTGGCTGTGTGAAGTCTAGGGACACACTGCCTATCAGAGGCAGCGCTCCTGTGGTTCCTCCAGTCCCGTAGCATTCAGGGCCAAGTCTTGGCTACGCAGCCATACTGCTGCTCCTTTTCAAAAAAAAAAAAAATGGTTCAACCAGTGGCAATCCTCCTGCTGCAGCCTCCCAGGCAGCTGGGATGACAGGTGACCTGTCTGTGCTGGGGACTCTTGGGATGGGACAGGGAATACATGGGTTGCACTGTGCCCCAGTTTCTTCCTGACACTACTTTTAAAAGATTTTCCTTAGACATTTTACTTTGTATTGCATTTCTGTCTGTGTGCAGAGAGGGAAGCCATGACTCCCTTCCACCATCGTGTGAGTCCTGGGGATTGAATTCAGGTCCTGCAGCTTGGCAGCAGGCACCTCTACCCACTGAGCCATCGTACCAGGCTTCAAGCGTAAACTGCAAAGGACTAGGGTGAGGGCACATGAAGGGAGGTGGCCCAGAGTAGCCTTGCTTACCATGGGGTGATTCTGGGCTGTCTTCAGCAGCGACAAGGGAAGCTGGAAGGCAAATGTCAGTGTGAGGAGTGTCCCCCAATTCAGGGACAACCTGGGCATGGCTACCCAATGCACACGGCTGTGTGACCTCGCATCATCCCATTCTACAGGTGTTGGCCACCTGGACATCCCGGACCATTTTGGTCATTTCTCCACAACTCCTGTCACCTAGAAACACAGAAGGGGGCACAGTCCAATGTGTGGAGGTAGCAACCTGGTAGGTTTTCTGAGGCAGAGCCTTGTCATACAGCCTATGCTGGCCACAGCCTTCTGAATGCCCAGGGCTGCACACCTGCCTGGCATTTCTGCTCCACACCCTGTACCTGTGCGTCCAAAAGGGATGATTTGAGTCCCCCGGGTCCCAGGTGGGAAGGGCTGAGGTCTGGTATAGGACAAGGTGACAGCAAGGCTGGTGACACTATATCTTCCAGTGCCAGCACCATAAAGACCAACATACCAGTTGCCCCAGTACCAGGGAGGCTGAGGCAGGGGAATAAGGAGTTTTAGATTATTCTCAGCTACAGTCTGAGGTCAGCCTGGACTACATTAGACATGTCTCCAAAATTCACCCAAAAATCAAAATACAGCCAGGCACTTAATTTTTGCACTGAGGGGCAGAGGCAGGAGGATCTAAGTTCCAGGGTAACTGGGTCACACAGCAAAACAAACAAACAAACAACAACAACAATATCACAAGGGGCTGGAGACAGGGCTCAGTGGTTGAGAGCACAGCTGCTCTTCTGGATGACCTGGGTTCAATTCCCAGCACCCACATGGTAGCTCACAAATGCCTATAACTCCAGTTCCAGGGGAACCAACACACTCACAGAGACATGCACGCAGGCAAAACACCAATGCACATGAAATAAAAATAAATCATTTAAAACAGAAGAAACAAACATCAAGGACCCAGATCCTCGGGGCCATCGTGCCCAGCCTGGTGACTCTGGGTCACGAGAGGGCTGGGGGAGCCTGCAGCACAGGGCCCTTCCTGAGAAGAGCTAGGGGTGGGGGTGGGGGTTCAGTGGCAGGAAGTGAGGCTGGAGCCCATTTCCTGCAGAGACTTCCTGAAAGGGTAGGAGGCAGAGGATGGCTTCTGTGAAAATGGGTGGTGGGAGGGTGGCCTTGGTGATCAGTGACAATGGTGTCCAGTCTGACCCTCAAATAAACAGTGAAAAAGAGGCACAGTCTGGCAGCCTGTGGCTAAGCTCCAGGGAGTTGGAGCCATGGTCATCCTTGGCTACAATGTGAGGTCAGCCTGGGCTACATGAGACCCTGTTTCAATAAAGGAACAAATAGAACAGTCAAACTCCTGAAGACAAGGCACAGCAAAGGCTCAGGGGCAAACATCACTAAACAAGAACAGGCGCACATACACAGCTCTTCTGGAGCTGTTATGGCCAGCACAGGCTAGTCTGGCTGTGAGGCAGCCATGGTAAGGTCCAGCCTACTACTGAGCTTTTGTCCCTCCTGCCCGGGCCCCAGCCACCTCCCAGGGTGCCCTTCCCCAGACTTTCTTTGCCCAATCCTGCTGAGCATGTCCCCTCCTGTGACTAGGCCCCTAATGGCCACCCTGGGCTGCCAGCCTGTTTCCACCCACCACAGCAGGGGCCGCTCTCTAATTACGGGGTGATCAGCACCAGTCTCCCTGGCTAGACAGAAGGTCAGTGTGGGCGCGGGCTCTCCTGCAGCAGGGAGGGGCAGTAAACACTTGCTGAACAGGCAGGGTGGAGATACCCAGCACAGGTGCATCCTGTCCAGAGCCACAGGTAAGTGTGGTGTAGGGACAGGCCGCCACCCCCAGATCTGCGCATGCAGTGGGATACAGAGGAATGGAAGGAATGGGGTTCATAGAGAAGTAATTAGTCCGTGCTCCAGCTGGGCAGGCCTCCCAAAACGAAGGAAAAAAAGCTCAGAGTGAAACGGGCCAGGGTGGACAGGGAGGGTGGAGCTGGGATAGTCACAGGCTTTTGAGTGGGGAGATACAGCTTTACACTGAGCACCTGCACCTGCAGGTGTTATGGCCACTGGCTCTGGGCTCCAGTCCCAGCACCTCCCATCAGAGGAGCAGTTTCAGGAAAGGAAATTCCTTCTCAGCCACCCTCCAGCCTCTCTGGGATCCAGCGTGTAGATGAGACGGCTGGAGGATCAAGCCTTGGGCTCCGAATTCAGAAACTTTCGGCTGGGACACTCCTGTACCAGCTGGGCCGCAGAGATATGGGAGTGTCTGTGCGTACCTGCGTGGAGAGGGTGTCCAGTCCTGGACACACCTGGCCATCCCTTCAGGGAGGCTCAGAGGCTGGGCGGGTGCTTTATGGTGGGAATAGACTGAAGGAGTCTCAGGGGCTCAGGGTACACCTAGTGGGGAGTGCTTACACAGCATGTGTTAGGCCCTGAGGTCCTGCACCACAAAACCCAGGGTCGCTCTGGAGTAAAGGCAGGATCAGGAGTTCAGTCATACGTGAATACAAAGGAAGTTCAAAAGCAGCCTGGGCTATATGAGATCTGCCTCCCGTCCTAACCCAAACATGGAGGTATACACGTGTCCTTTCCATACTCCACTGATTGAAGCAAGAGGATGAGTTTGAGGCTAGCCTGGATTACGTTAAGTTCAGATCAGAAAGCCTAACCAAAAAACAAAACCAAATATTCTACCATCAAGAACTGAGATGGGCATGTCCAGCTCTCCCAACTTGGGCCAACGCGCCCCTCGATAGAGCAGCAGGGAAACCTGGCCTCCTCTATTCCATCATGTCAGGTCCCACAACTGGGAAGGCCTGAGCCTGAACTAGGAGAAAAAATTTCCTTCCTCCCGAGCAGGACCTGCTATGTGTCCAAGGGAGAGAAACATCCCTCAATCTGGGTTGGACTTTCGGCCAAAGGCGTAGGCAGCTGAGGTCAGACACTTGATAAGCATCAAGTGGGCAATGGAACCCACGTGAGCCCTTAGGTCCGCCCACTTCCCGGAAACGCAGCAATCCTATCAAAAACGGTGACAAGCTCCGGAAGCGATCATAGTCCTTCCGGCCGCAAAAAACCTTGTCCATTCAAGAGATAAATCCGCAACGGTGGCGGACTGGGACCCTAGAGAGACACTGGTCACCTCCGGCCTCAGGTTTCCCCATCTCTCAGCAGCCCGAAGACCCTGAGCGCGCGCCCCGCCGCCTCGCGGCCCTCACCATCTTCCCTGCAGAGATAACTTCCGCCGCTGCACAGCCACTCGCACTCCCACCGGCAGTCTACCGCGCGCTCCAGCCTGAAAAAGACTGGCAGAAACTATAACCAATCAGCGAGTGACTAAATGGACCGATCCAATCGGAACGGGATAAGGCGGTGCCTACATAACGCGGCGGCGTATCGCGTTGTATTCCCACCGTGGGATTGAGGAGCGGCCGTAAAGCGTGACACCGGAGTGACGCAAAAGGCCGCGGTGCTCTTCATGCCCACTCATGGTGTATGTTGGGAAATGGCGCCTGCGCAGATGTGCACTCCTGACTGGTTCGGCGCCACACTGTGGGCGAAACTGGTTAATGCATGTGAATCGCGCTGGGCTGGGGAAACCCGCTTCATACCCTCTTCGCGCTCCTATCTTTCCGTCCTCGCCCTTATGGAGCTCTTTCTCTTTATCAATCCAAATATAATCCTTGAACGCGAACGTCAGGGCCAGCGTTCCCCGGCGACAGGAAACAAATCGCTGGAATTTTCGTGTTTTGAGATGGGTTCTTGTGGCAGCTGAAGCTGATCATGAACTCGCAATAGCCTGGTACGCAACTTCTTCAGTGCTGGCATGGCCGCTGTAGGCTACCAAGCCAGCACCTTGTTTTTTTGTTTTTGTTTTTGTTTTTTTTTAATCGTTATCATTTTGGGAAGAGGTTAGGGTTTCTCTGTGCAGCCCTAACCGGCCTGGAACACTCAGTGTTGACCAGGCTGGTCTCAAACTTCCTGAGATCTTGGTGCTGGGATTGCAGGTGTGTTTTAATCTGTCGTCTTGAGATACAAAGTTAGGTTCTCATGCTTGCCCAGTGTTAGGGTCCATGATTCGCCACCGAAGAATGATACCGTGGATTCAAATAGTATGTAAAGGCAATGAATGTTTTATTCTGCAGAAGTCCAGCATGCTGTGGTCTCCCATTACCAGAATAGACACCCAAGTGAACTTGGAAGTCTGATTTAAAGCACATTAGGGAATTCTGGGGTAGGTGACCTCTATGTTAATCTGTTGGGTCCATCTCTACAGACATTCCATTACTGGGGTGTGGGGGCTGGAAACTTACTGGGGAGGGCTGGAAACTGCTGCTGAGGAAGTCTGGAAACTGCTGTTGACCCAGCCATTGTCCTTGCCTCAGGCCAGGTGGCAGGGCAGCTTCTGAGGCCTGGACTTGCCTGGAATTGCCCAGTTCTTGGAAACTGATTTAGGCCTACTCTCCTTAACTGCCAGTTTGAAGTCTGTCATGGAATCAGTCTAGCCTTTTCACCAGTCAGCCTTTTTTACCCATGGATCCAACTCCCCTGCCCTTCTATTTATTTTTATTTCCTTTGGCTACTGGCGATGGAATCGGAGCTCTGCCCTGAGCTGTCCCGAGCAGGACAGCTGTTTTACCAAGCTTCTGGAAGGCCTGGTGCAGAATGTCAGTGATGAGCTCACTTGTACGGTTCCTCTGCCCCAGGAGACTCCCTGGGCGCCACTACCCAGGGCTCTTCTTCTTTTTTTTTTTTTTTTTTTTTTTTGGTTCTTTTTTCCGGAGCTGGGGACCGAACCCAGGGCCTTGCGCTTCCTAGGTAAGCGCTCTACCACTGAGCTAAATCCCCAGCCCCCCCAGGGCTCTTCTAAGTGATGAAGTGAGACTCCCGCACTAGGACTGCAGCTCAGCGAGAGGGGTGGAGACCCTGAGCTCCTGCCCCGCACTGCTAAAAATAAAATAAAATAAAAATCAGTAAATACTGACGAGGAGAACCTGAGGAGAGTGGGCAGCATTGCCATCTCAGCACTGAGGAGGTGCTGCTGGAGGACCATGAGTTCGAGGCCATCCTCCACTACACGTACAGTTTAAGAACAGCCCGATCCACTTTACCCTGTCACTAATAAAACAAAAGGGAAATGTGGCAAGGGACCCGCTGATGTCACGTCTAAGATTAGAGAGCACCTGTCACCGCAGAATCCAGCTCTGAGATGGTACCTATATTTGTGATGTACTGAGACACCCAGGGGAGGAGCACCCTATGATGGGAAACTTGAACCCCCACAGCAAGACTGGGTAAATTCCTGCAAAGTTGACCTCTGCCTTTGTGGGTACCTTGACTAGCCCATACTCCCGCGGGGGGGTTGGGCGGGAGCAGGAGCCTTGAAACCTGAGGTCCTGCTGCTCAGTGACAAGTTACTTACATCACCTGGGTGAAGGGTCGAAGCTCCTGGTGGCTACAAAGAACATCTGTGTCAGTGTGGAGTAGGGAGGCCATCCCAGTCTGGGCCACCCCTCTGTGCCTCTTGTGGACTGTTCTCTGAGGAGTCTTACTTCTTTGCCTATTTCCAATACTCCTTTCAAGCTTGAAAGTTCTGCTTCAGGGCACCACGCAATGGCAACACTCTTTCTCTTTTCCTGTTTTTGTTTGTTTTGTTTTCCCCTCAACAACTGGGAATGAAACCTAGGGCCTTGTCCATAAGCCATTCCCCAGTCCCCACTGTCCTGACCTAAGTGAGTTTTGCACAAGCTTGCCTTTAGAGAGTTCCCGAGGTTACAGCAGTTGGGTTCAAAAGACAGGGAGGGTGGGAAGCATCAGGCAGGGCGACATCCAGGATTAAATGAAGCCATCACTGCAGGGAGAAATGTCCCTCTGACCTGGCTCCAGCCACTATCAGAGGAGCTGTCTCTGATTGGCCAAATGGGCCTGTGTGCGTGATGGCCAGGGGAAAACCCCAGCAACAGCCTTAATAAACGCACCTCACACCTCACTTCTCTGCGCCTACAGCTCCCAGATGCCAGCAGGTGATACAGCAGCCAGTGCTGAGCTTCCAAGTGCAGCCTGAACAGCACCTGATGCGTCCTCATGAGAGGTGCACTTGAGTGTCTGTTCTTCTAAGAAGATAGGGGCAGGTTCCAAACTCTGTGGGTAAAGAAAAACCGGGCACAGACTGTGGCTTCTCACACCTTTAACCCCAGCACTCCAGAGGCAGATGGATTTCTGTGAGTTAGAGGCCAGCCTGGTCTACAGAGTGAGTTCCAGGACAACCAGAGCTACACAGAGAAACCTTGTCTTGAAAAACAAACAGCTGAGCTGGAGAGATGGTTCAGTGGTTAAGAGCACTGACTGCTCTTCCAGAGGTCCTAAGTTCAATTCTCAGCAATCACTGGTGACTCACAACCACCTGTAATGAGATCTGATGCCCTCTTGTGTCTGAAAACAATGACAACTACTTGTACAACTACTCATACAACTAAAATAAATATAACTTTTTCAAAAAGTTCTTGGGGGCTTGGGGATTTAGCTCAGTGGTAGAGCGCTCGCCTACGAAGCGCAAGGCTCTGGGTTCGGTCCCCAGCTCCGAAAAAAAAAGAACCAAAAAAATAAATAAATAAAAAGTTCTTTTTCTTTAAGTTTTCGATTTTTTTTTTCTTTTTTTGGAGGGATGGGGGCTGAGAACCGAACCCAGGGCCTTGCGTTTACTAGGCAAGCGCTCTACCACTGAGCTAAATCCCTAACTCCTTTCTTTAACTTTTTAACACTTTGTTTTGCAACACTTGTGCTTTGTGTGTAGGTGTGAGGGAGGCACTTGAGGCTTCCTGTGGCCTCAGAGACCAGGTGTGACATCAGGTGCTCCTCCATCACTCTCTGCCTTGCTTGTTGAGGAGGCTTTCCTTTCTGACTAGGCTGGCTGGCCAGTGATCACCTACTACCTCAGTGTTTCTGACTCCCCAATGCTGATCATGTATGGCTGTGCCTTACTTTTACATAGGGATTTTTTTTTTCTTTTTTTTTTTTTTTCGGAGCTGGGGACAGAACCCAGGGCCTTGCGCTTGCTAGGCAAGGGCTCTACCACTGAGCTAAATCCCCAACCCCTACATAGGGATTTTTAAACTCAGATCCATTTGCTTTTTCCCCACCAGTTCATCTCCCTTGGGTCACAAAACAAGTAGCTGGGGATAGCAGCTCATACCGGGTTATCTTAGTCAGGGTTTCTATTGCTGCAACAAAATACCATGACCAAAAAGTAAGTCAGGGAGGAAAGGGTTTATTGGGCTCATATTTCCATATCACCCGTTCATCACTGAGGGATACAGGACAGGAACTCACACAGGGCAAGAACCTGAGGCAGGAACTGATACCAAGGCCATGAAGGGATGCTGCTTACTGGCTTGCTCCCCATGGCTTGCTCAGCCTGCTTTGTTATAGAATCCAGGACCACCAGCCCAAGGACGGCACCACCCACCATGGGCTGGGCCCTCCCCCATTGATCATTAACTGAGAAAATGCCCACAGGTGGATCTCATGGGGGCATTTCTTCAACTGAGGCTCCTACCTCTCTGATGACTCTAGCTTGTGTCAGGTTGACACCATGACTGTTAGCAGGGATGGGCATCAGGGAGGTGTGGGACTAGCAGCCACAGGACCACTGGGGCAACAGCCGCACGATAGCTACAGGCATCACCAACAACTTACTGCATAGACTGGAGTCCTGGACCAGGGGAAGACTTGTCTGTGGCTGCAAAAGGCTGTGGCTCCACACTTGTGGCTGGGGACCTCATAGGCCCAGTGGGGAAGCTACTGTTTGCCTAAATGGACAGGAAAGGGGGAGAGGAGATGTGATGGGAATGTGTCAGAAGTGTATGAGAGCCATCATTCTGTGACTGAACGCATGCTAATATAGCATCTAGGGAAGAGACAGGGTTATTGCCACAAGTAAAGGCTAGCCTCGGGGGGCTGGGGATTTAGCTCAGTGGTAGAGCGCTTGCCTAGGAAGCGCAAGGCCCTGGGTTCGGTCCCCAGCTCTGAAAAAAAGAAGAACCAAAAAAAAAAAAATTTGGTTTAAAGGGCTGGAGAGATAGCTCAGTGGTTAAGAGCATTGACTGCTCTTCCAGAGGTCCTGAGTTCAAATCCCAGCGACCACATGGTGGCTCACAACCATCTGTAATGAGATCTGATGCCCTCTTCTGGTGTGTCTGAAGATAGCTACAATGTACTTATATATGATAAATAAATAAATCTTTTGGGGTTGGGGATTTAGCTCAGTGGTAGAGCGCTTGCCTAGGAAGCGCAAGGCCCTGGGTTCGGTCCCCAGCTCCGAAAAAAAGAACCAAAAAAAAAAAAAAAAAAAGGCTAGCCTCTGCTAAAAAGGAAAACTGCCTCAACATAAGCCAAGCCAAAAATAACAACCCTAACAATGCCTGTTACCTCTTTACTCCTGTTACCACCTTCAGGAGCAGAGGCCGCAGCTCCAAATTTGAGGCTAGTCTGGTTTGCATAGCAAAACACTTCTGAAAGCAGAGGACGAAGTAAGTGAGTTGGGTGTAATGGCCACACCTTTAATCCCAACACTCAAAAGACAGAGCCAGGTGGATCTGTGAGTTGGAGGCTAGCCTGGTCTACATAGCAAGTTCTGGCACTAAGCAGTCAGGAAGATGACTCACGGTGAAAGTAGACCAGACAGTAAAATGAACAAAAGGTGGGGGTTGTGAGAAGGCCCAGTGGGTAAAGACACTTGCTGTCAAGACTGGGTGACTTGGTCCATGACATGCAAAGATCTGTTACACACTGTCCCACACAGGCCCGCTGAGCCCCGGGAGCCAGGACTGCTGGCTGCACTAGAATGGTTTTCCTCATTGTGTTCAGAGTGTTCCAGACTGCTAGTGCTGGTGGGGGCGTGGCCTGGTGGGGTGTGATCCAGCAGGGATGTGTTCTGGTTGTTGGTTTGCAGGGAGCAACTGACTGGTTTGCTGGGGAAATGAGCTTAGACAGGGAACTTAAAGCATGTGTGGTCTCCACTCCACACCCAGATATAGAAAACAGAGAGCTGAAGACAGGTTGTCTGACACCTGCATACACAGAATCCCAAAGCTTCCCTGGATAGAGAGATGGCTCAGGGGTGAAGACGGAGAACCTGGTCCAGCAGCACCCACATACCAGCTCACAACCACCCAAACTAACTTCTGTTCCAGGGTGTTTGACCTGACACTCTGTTCTGACTCCAGACATTTGTACTTGTGTGCTCAAACTCTCCCACATACAGATAATTAAAGGTCCCTGCCAGCATTGTCTAGGGGAGTTGGGGTGAGGGTGGGGCCGGGCAGGGAGATGGCTCAGTGGGTGAAAGTCTTACCATGCAGACCAGAATCAAATCCTGGGACACAGAAAAAATGCCAGACTCACAACACATATTTGTAATCCTTCCTGTGGTGAGATGGAGAGTGGAGGCTGAGGACTCTGCCAGAATTTCACAGGTCAACTAGTTCTGACCTAGCTGTTGGGGCAAGAACAAGAGAGATATCCCCTGACTCAGCGGATGCCCACCTGTTACCCCGGAGTCAGAAAGTGATATTAGTTTAAGGGCATCCTAGGCTGCATAATCAACTTAAGGCTAGCCTAGGCTACACAAAGATCCTGTCTCAGTAAAACAAAAGAAAAGAAAACACATAAGCCTAAGGACTCAGTCTACCTCACCCCCAGGCCAGGGTGCTTTGGCCCTTGCCCCAGGAATGTGCTAGTCTAGGCATAAATGACCTGGTTGGACAGAAAACAAGGGTCAGTCTGGTACACACAGGAGGCGGTCACGGTTGATGCTTTCATCACAAGGACTTTGAGCAGGAGGGTGTCAGAGTTCCTAGGCCCCTCCCAAAACATCACCTGATGTTTGTGAGGTCTGAACTTCCATTAAATATCCCCAAGATGGGCACACACCAGCCAGCAGATCAGACCAGGAAAAGAGGCTCAAAGTCACCAAGCAACCCCACACTGGAAATGGTAGTCTGTCCTGGAATCAACCTCAGAGGAGCTGGCTGTCACTCAGTCAGGCCAGCACAGGCCGGTTTCCACACTCTCGGGAGATGTTGGAGAGAGCAGTCAGGAACACTGCTGTTCTTCAGGGCCTAGCTTGGAGTCTCAGCACCCACACAGGGGTTCACAACCGGCTGTAACTCCAGCAGTTCCGATCCTGTCTTCTGAACTCATAGGCACCAGGCAAAAACCTATAAAACCGCTGAGCCATCTCTCCAGCCCCCTGATTCATCCATCTTATCTAGTTTGATGGCTGTATATGGATGGACCACATGTGGGGAAGGCTCTGAATGGGCGTTCCTTCAGCCTCTGTTCTAAACTTTGCCTCCCTATTCCCTGCCAAGGGTATTCTTGTTCCCCTTGGGGAGTTCTGATCCACAATTAGTTGAAGTAGAAACTTAAGGGTTTGTTGGAAAGTTGTTTGGATGGTGTTTTGAGGGGGAAGACAAGTGAAGAAACGTTCCACTGAAGCAGACACAGGAGAAAGGATGTTCTGCTAAAACAGCACGTGAAAGGGCACATGATGAGGGATTCTTCACTAATGACACACATGTATTGTCCCATCTTACATTGCACAGTTGAGCTGCATTTGTCTGGACTCCACAGAAATGCACCAATAAACTTCTGGTGGTGTGCTGCAGTTTCTTGCCGCTTCAGCGGACTCTGCTGATTGGCAGAGTGATGTCGGCTGAGACAGATGCACGTGCTGAGGCAAGATCCATGGAGACGTGAGGTTTGGAGGGTATGAACAGGCCCAACAGTGATGGAGGCTGACGGAGTGAGTGAGCTGGGCTTGCTTACAGAGCTATCTGTGCAACGCTTGTGGGTCTCTAGTTTTCACTGATCTTCACTTCCCTGAGAGAGGCACAGTGGAGAACTTCTGGAGTCTCTCTGGGCCCCTCCTGCTGACTTCTGAGGGGGCTGAGGCCTGGCTGTCTCTGCAAGGCTGTGCCACAGATGCTGACTCTGCTATCCCAACTCTACTGAACTGGACCGAGCTGGTGCATCCGTGAAGTGTTTGTGAGTGGATGGAGCTGCTGCTGCTGACCTTTGAACTGAACTGCTGATTTCCAGGCAACACAGCCTGGACTTGCTCCAAAGAATCTTTCTAAACAGGGCCACTGCTGTCTCCCCCCCCCCCCACTGTATCCGTTCTTTTTCACTGCCTCCGGTGGGTGCTGGGCTAACCATCTTTAAAAATAAAGTTTAAAAAAATTAAAGTTATAGTTGGTTGCAGCCTTCTGGGTACCTCTGGGTTATGAGTGTGGCTGGGATGTATTAGGGCGCTGTGTAGTTGACCCAGGACCTGTGTGAGCTCTCAGATGTTCCAAGCCTTCCTGAGGCTGCAGGAGCTCAAACAAGCTGTGATGAGTGTGGCTTCCAGCCTAGGTTTGTACACAGGACACCCTGCTGTCAGGTCCAAAGGAGATTACTTCTCCAAACCCCAAATGGCAGTCCAGATATCCAGAAATGAGTTCAACCTGGGCTACGGGAAGATTTCTGGCAGTTAGGTAAATGCCAGAATTCCACAAGAACTTGGAAATTATTTCTCATCTACAAAAAGGAGTCACGTCTCTTACTCTGGCAGAAGGGACACATGGCTACCAGTGGCACCTATCAGCACACCGAAGCACATGCTGGCCTCCAGGTCACAAGCAACAATTCACCATGCTTGCTAGCCCTTCCCACCTTCTCCCCGAGCTTAAACTCAGTCCAATGAAGCCCTCGCCCCAGATACTCACTCTCCTTATTACCCTGCTATTTCTCTATTTCTCTCCCCCGACCTGGTCTTTCTCTCTCCCTTCCAACCGGCCCCCAAGGACATACCATGGTGGTTATGTCTGTTTATACGCTGTGCAGTCGAGAAAGGGTTCTTGGCTGGTGTATGGGAGCCAGTGTCCCCCAGTGTCCTAGAACACAGGGGTCACAGCTGCTTGAAACAAGATGCCTGTGGCTCAGTAAGGCCCCAACCAGCCTCTGGGGACACAGTCCGGGCCTCTGCTTTCTCTTTCTAGTGTTTTTGCAGAAATCACAATAAAGGATTACAAGGTAGGCAGGGAATGCCCCAGGTGCCCAAGTGGTGGTCACTGGTGCATCAGGCCAAACACCACCCTTCAACAAAAGGCCCTGCCCTGTCAGCCTAACCCCTAAAGCAGACTAAGTGACAGACACCATAGTAACGAATAAGATTTTTAAAAACATAAAACAAATTAAAAAAATAGGGTCCCTGCGAGAGAACGGGTTGGTAGGCAATAGAAAGACAAATCCTGCTGGAGGGGCAGCCAGGGGAAAGATGAGCCCAAAGGATGTCTAGATAGGGGGTGGAAAAACAATGTCCTATAAAGGAGGTGACAGTCGGAGAAGGACCACAGGAGGAGGTAGTCTGGGCCATGAACAGCTAGATGTGCAACGAGGAGCCACGGAAAGGAAGCAGTCCCTGTGGCCAGTGGCCAGTTAGCCATGTTGGCAGTGAGCAAAAGCACTGTGCGGTTTTTCCTTCCTCTTGAACCCCTCCCTCAGTTTTCTGCTGGAGTGACCCTTCTTTCTTCCTCCGGCCTCGGCCAAAAGAACTTAGATCCATGCCTCAGCGTCCTTGTTTGTGAACGGTGATGAGTGAACAGAATCAAATTGTTTCCCCTACTCTATGTCTCTGTCTTACAGGAAGAGAAACTGAGGCTGGGAAGGCTGGGAACACTCCCATTGCTCCCTTACGAGTTGGAGGCGGGGCTTAAAAGCAAGTAGGGGGAGGGTCCTGGCTGAGAATGGGCGTGGCCAGGCAGGGGTACTAGGTGACCAGGGCTGGTCCGTGCTTGGGGCGGGGCGTGGCTCCAGGTAGATTTGAGAGCCCGGTGGCCACTGGGGACCCGGCGGGGATAGACTGGGGGCGGAGCCTAGATGGAGATTCTGTATGCACGCCCAGCCCAGCGTTTCAGCGGCAAACAGGGAAAGGGAGTCGTTGCCCTAGATGGGCTCGGGACGGAGTAGATTTTAGAAGGAAGAAATTTCGGAGGATGTGGCCTAAGCCAGGGATATCTTGGGTCGCGGGTGGGAACGTGGACTGCGGCCTGGCCGAGGGGCTTTGGAAGGATCAGGGCGAATCTACACTTGCGTCGGGGGAGGCCGGAGTACGTGACCTGGGCCCAGTTGTTTCAAGGATGGGTTTAGGAGTGTCTTGGGAGCTTGGGACCTGGCTGGAGCGTGACCCGGGCCTGAGAGTTTGGAAGGCTCGAGGCGTGTGATTATTGGGGACTTGGTAGGTTCCTTACAGGACCTGGAAGTGGGTTTTTGGAAGGTTGGGGGAGGGGTTGGCTGGGGTGTGGTTTCTAAGGGGCGTGGTCTAGAAATGGCCTGGCCCGGGAGCCAGGGTCTAGGGTGTAGCGGTGTGCGTGGGGCTCAGCGGAACCCGCGGGGCCGCGCAGGGACGCGTACAGCTGGTCGGGGGGCGTGTCCGGGGCGTGTTCGCGCAGGCCCAGCGTTAGGGGGCGGGGCCGGGTGGCCGGGCGGGGCTCGGGGGTCGGTGTCCGCTTAAGTCCCCATCGCCAGGATCCGAGAGAGCGCATCCCGCGATGGAGCAGCCGCGGAAAGCGGTAGTGGTGACCGGTAGGTGCGGCCTGACCGGGGGCGGCGGGGCAGGTGCTCGCGGTTGCCACAAGTTTGCAGTTGTCGCCTCCTGCGATAGCACCGTTCGGTCCCGGTAACCTGAAAAGTCCGGGGTCACGCGGCCGGGAGTTCGGAGTGCGCGGGGACTGGGGTGCAGACAGGTCACCTCGCACACTGCAGTCCCTCTTGACCCCTCCAGAGCTCCTGCCTGTCCCCACTCTCTGACCCCGGGGACAAAGGCTGGTTTACGGCCAGGAAAAGTCCCGGTGACATATGATCCACTCAGCTTCTTCTCCTGGCACCTTGCATTGTTGGAGGGGCCTGCAACCCGGTTAGGGGCAGGTGTTGGGCCTACGTCCACCTGACCCCGGAATGACCCAGGGACCAGCTCTACTATCACTAACACCCCCGGAAGCCAACTGTTCTTATTTCCTGAGACTCAGCCTGGGGCCACTTGGTTTAGTCAACTCCACTAGGCCTTGGAGGAGGGCACTCAGGTTAGCCTCTGCCCTGAGAGGCCACAGGGAGTGAGCCAGGGAAAACTCCCACTCCTACAGGTGAGGGAGGGTGGGCCTTTCTCACCGCTGTTCCCTGCAGTACAGGTGATACCTTTGAGCCTTCCGAGGTGGGGGAGGGGGTGAGGGTGGGGGGGGGTGTTGATTTGGTTGGTTGGTTTATTAAGATAGAGTCTCATTCTAATGCACCGCCCTGCCGACCTTTAACTTACTCTGACCAAGGCTGGCTACAAACGCAGGGTGATTGTTTAGCTTCAACCTTCCAAATGTTAGGGTGAGCAGCATTCGCCACCATGATGAGATGCCCCAACATGTGGCCTCTACCTGCTGTCCTGAGGTTTGATGGCCCTCTCTAAACACTGGCAGCAGGTGGGACCCTACCCACCTGAGTTACATTAATCAAGGTTCTGAGAGAGAGAGAGAGAGACTGAGAGACTGAGAGACAGAGACTGAGACTGAGAGAGTCTGTCTGTCTCTACTTCCCCAGCCCTGGGGGAACGTGTGCCACCACTGCACTGTGCAAATATGTGGTTCTAGAGAGCTGAACTCAGGTCCTGGTGTGGCAACTTACTGAAGTATTTTTCCAGCTGTGTTTATTTATTTTGAAGCAGGGTCTCATGTGGCGTGGACTGGCCTAACATCCAATTCTCTTGCAGCAGTCTCAGACTCTGAGTCTGCAGGTGTACACCCAGAGGCGGGAGGGCTGGTTTTTTTTTTTTTTTTTTTTGTCTTTGTTTCCTCAATTGAACTTTTCTTGGCAACCCAGTGGATTTAAATCCCAGCCGCCTCACAGTCGTGCTGTGTGACCTGATGGAGTTAGTCCCCTCTCTCTGCATCACTTCTTGCTCATGACAGTTAGGCCCTTGGAAACCCTGTCTTCAGAGGGAATGAAACCAAGTGCCACAGTGCCTTGGGGGTGGGGGTGGGGTCTGTCTTGGTCAATAGGGCCTGGAGGTTGAAGGTTGAACTGACCAAAAGCAGAAGCAGCCTGGTGTCCAGGTAGCCTGTCCTGGAGACACCCCCTTTCCCCCCAGCCTCTGTGAGCTAATCTTAAAGTAGTGGTGACTCATGGTGGCCCACAACCCCAGGCCAACCCAGACAATGATAATAGTTGGGTTTGGCTGGAGAGCAGTGAAGAGAGAGGCTGATTGGGCCTTCCCAGGTGTAAGGACCTAAGGGGGGGGGCGAGTTGGGGGGATAACAGGAAGCCATGCACTGCAGCCTGGGCCTGCCACCTCAGGACTCAGCAAGTGTAGGCCAAGGCCCATAGCTGGGGCAGACCGGAAAGGGCTGGGTAAGAAACTAGAATGGGGGTGTGTCCAGGGATGAGATTTCAGAATTCTGAGGTAGGGAGAGAAAGTAACAGTAATGCCTCTTTTCCTGTTTTCAGGATTCGGCCCTTTTGGGGAGCATGCTGTGAATGCCAGCTGGATCGCTGTCCAGGTAACTCCGATCTGGGGGAGCCTTTCCCAGAGCTGAGTGTCTTGCTAAGCCAGCCTGGTCTGCAGAGCAAGTTCCTCGACAGCCAGGCACTGAGACCCTAGCTGCAACACAGAGAAAACTGATTTAAGAAAGATGGGGTGTGTCCCAGCAGGTGCCACCGAGGCTGGGGAACAGGCGGGCCGAGCCGGGTGTCCTGGGCAAAGGCCCAGTCTCTTTACTGGGAACCCCAGGGGGTGTCTCTTCCCAGAATCCCATCCAAGAAATGACTCCACTAACTTGTATTTGCTTGCCAGATGGGACATTCAGACAGACAGACTAGGGAACAATTGAGTGGAGAGAGACAGACGTTTGATTCTTTGATAAATAACTGACTGAGATGGCGGCCGGACCAGGATTAATTTTAGCCCATTAGCTGTGTGATTTAAGGGTTCTCTCTTCTTCTCACCCAAGCCTCCCATGTCCCCCACCACCAGCTAGTCACCCTCCCCACACTCAGAAGTCTCAGCCACTTTACCATCACCCTCCTTTCTTTCTGCCTTCACTCTGCGGGCCGGATGGAGGACCCCAGGGTCCGGGGACCTCGCAGATGGGAGTGTGGCCGGGCCCCTGCTTGCACATCTACTCCCGGGAGCAGCAGACAAAAAGCCCCAGTGTGTCTCAGAAGACTTGTGTGTCTGGCTTTGTGCGAGTTACAGACAGGAGGCTTCATGGGCTGAGTGGACACAAAGCCAGTGTCTGGATTCCTGGGCCCCAGACACCACCATCTGCATGTAAATGGGAAAGAAAATCAATTAAACAATCTTTTCGAATATCCCCTTGGAGCTTTAGGGCGCTAGGGGAAACTCCATGCTGTGAAGAGACCAAGACTGTTTCTCAACTTATGTCTTTAAAATACTGTATTTGTTTATGTATTTGATTATTGAGTGTGTGGAAGGCACACATGTGAGGTCAGAGGGCAGCTTGCTGGGCCAACTTCTCTCCTTCCACGGTGTGGGTCCTCGGGGTGAAGCATGGAGACCAGGCCCAGCCATGGAGACCAGGCCCAGCCACGGATCCCTCACCCTTGAGCCTTACTTTTTGTTTTAAGTTTTGAGACAAGATCTTACCCTGGCTGACCTCGAACACCTGTTTCTCCTGCCTCAGCCTCCCTAGCACTGGGGTGACAGGTGTACATGGTTCTGCCTGCCCTCTTTGGTTGATTGACCAATGAATCACGTTTCACTCTGTATCTTGACTAGTTTCAAACTCAGAATGAGTCTCCTGCCTCGGTTTCCCAAGTGCTGGGATCTCAGAGAGTGCCTTCATACCAGCTTTCTCTTCATCGCCCCCCAGTGGGGTGGCAGGCTGCTTCCTGGGAGACCTAGGCTGGGTATCAAGGACCAGGCTGACTCTGCCTTGTTTCTCCCTCAGTGGGGTACAGACGTGGTGACAGCCTGCCACCACAAGTCTAGACAGATCTGCTGAGGGTACAGCAAACAAAGAGGGCTTTGTGCTGGGGTCAGGGGAATCAATCGGTCAGATGCAGCCATGCCTGCTTTTGAGACAGGGTCTTTTCAGGTAGATGACCGAGGACAATGCCACAGCTGTACCCCTGCTTTCCAGGGTGCTGGGTACTGAGCCAGGATTCAGGAAGTAGGATTTGGGGCTCACAGCCCTCTTCCAGGAGGTCCGGAACCAAGTGTGTAGGGGCAAAAAGCAGAACCTGGTGAAGGGTGACGTGACTTTCTGCACATCTGCGACTGGTCCCCACTACACTGGCCTTTCAGCCATAGAGCCCTCACAAAAAGTGTCAGCACTGAAGGGCTCTAGTCTTCTGGAAGCTCCCAGTCTTCACGGGGACATTAAATACCGGCTCGCACTGGTAGAGCACTTGCCTAGGAAGTGCAAGGCCCTGGGTTCGGGGTTGGGGATTTAGCTCAGTGGTAGAGCGCTTGCCTAGGAAGCGCAAGGCCCTGGGTTCGGTCCCCAGCTCCGAAAAAAAAAAAAGAACCAAAAAAAAAAAAAAAAAGATTTCCTAGATGAAGCCCTGAGTTCCACACCACTTACCCTGTCCATATGTGAGTCCTGCGGTTTGAAGGTGCCAGCCATGGGATGAGGGTGAGTACTGAGCCGCCCGGCCAGATCTCAGCCATCAAGTTTGTGTATGGGGGTTGTCTTTGGTCTGTTTTTTTTTTTTTTGGTTCTTTTTTTCGGAGCTGGGGACCGAACCCAGGGCCTTGCGCTTCCTAGGCAAGCGCTCTACCACTGAGCTAAATCCCCAACCCCCTTTGGTCTGTTTTTTGAGACACAGTTTATCTGTATATCCCTGGCTATTCTGGAACTCACTATGTAAACCAGGTTGGCCTTGAAGTCAGAGATCCTTCTGTCCCTGTGTCCCAAGTGCTGAGTTTAAAGCTGTGTGCCACCATGCCTGGTATTTTGTTTGTTTGTTTGTTTGTTTGTTTGTTTGTTTGTTTTTAAGACAAGAGATGGTGAGCTGACAGGTCTATACCTTCATTAATATACTTGTGTCTGTCCTTCCATCTTGCCTTGGGCACTTTACTGAGGCCACCATTGGGAACAATGTGGGACCTGTGGGAACAGCAGGAGGAGTCTCTGGAGGCGCAGGCAGCCATTCGTAGCAGTGTTCACAGACTCCTGAGGGAGCCAGTGCCATTGAGTTTGTTCTTGGGGAGCTCCTCAAAGACAAGGTGGTGAGATAGCCCAGTGTGGTGGCCTACAGTTGCCATCCCAGCACTAGGGAGGCCGAGGCAGGACTACTAGGAAGCCTTCACTGGCATGGGACATACTTAATCCTGGCTAGAAACAGGAACAACTATTCCCTAACAGAAAATTTAACCCTTTTTTTTCTTTTGGAGATACTGTTGCTCTATAGCCCAGGCTGCCCCACACTCTGTTGCCCTGTCTCAGACTCCAGTGCAGGCATGACAGGTGTGTGTTGGCTCAGTCAGCTTCAAACTGTGAAACACTGTGGTCCCTAGTGCTGGTGAGGGCCGGTCACCTGGGGTGGCTTGATGCGTGTGCCCGTGGGTGGAGTGGCCCTGTCCTGCCCTGAGTGCCTCCCTAAGAGTTGGGATGTTGGTGCCTGGACTCTGGTTTTGTTTCCTGCTTTTCTGGACTACAGATTACACCCCGATTCAATCCAGCTTGTGGGAGCGACTGGGCATCCCCAGGGCAAACACTGAAAAGGGACCTGGGGTGAAGGCTATGGAGTGATTTAGTTATTTTAGTTTTTGTTTGTTTTGCTTTTAGTGCTTTTTTGGGATAGTCCCTCTGCATAGGCCTGGCAATACATGCTCTGTAGACCAGGCTAGCCTCAAATTCACAGAGATCCTCCTGCCTCTGCCTCTCAAGTGCTGAAATTAAATGCGTGCATTGCTACATCTGTTTTGTTTTTTGTTTTTTAATTTTTTGACAGAGTCTCATATAGCTCAGGCTGGCCTCCAAAGCCCTTACTATGTAGCCCAGGCTGGCCTCTAAAGCCCTTATTATGTAGCCCAGGCTGACCTTGAACTCCTGAGCCTCCTGCCTTCATGTACCTAATAGGGTATGGCATGTCCTTTTGTTTTATTTTGATTTTTTTACTTTAATTGTGCACGTGTAAATGCCTGCTGTGGGAGCTTCACAACTTCTGCTCTGCTGGAGGAGGCTTGTTTTGTTTTCCTGTTCATTATGAAGTTCCGGAGTCTGGCAGATACAGTTGCCATGGCTATGGCTTTGGCCCTTTGCCCCTTACCCACTCACCCAGCAGGTGGCGAACTTCCCCTGCCCCAGCACAAACCCAAAGAAACTAGTCCTTTGGGATTTTTTTTTTTTCTTTTTTTTTTTTTTCGGAGCTGGGGACCGAACCCAGGGCCTTGCGCTTGCTAGGCAAGCGCTCTACCGCTGAGCTAAATCCCCAGCCCCTGTCCTTTGGGATTTTTAATTTCTTCAGATTCTGTCTTTATGTTTGAGTTTAGGGTGTATGTTTGTTGAGACAGGATCTCTTTGAACTCCTGATCCCCCTGCCTCCACCTCCCAAGTGTTTGGGATGATAACCATGCACTGACACACCAGTTTTCACGGTGCTGGGAAGGAACTCAGACCTTCCCTGTGTGCTGGTTGAACACTCTCCCAACTGAGCTGCACTATGCTGGCCAGTTGAGCTTCAGCCCCAAACCGTTTTTGCTTTTTTGTTTCTCGTTTGTGTGAGACAGTGTCTCACTATATAGCCCAGGCTAGCCTGGAATTTATTTTGTAGAACAGGAGACTGTCCTTAATGTAGCAGCCATTCTCCTGCCTCTCAAGTGTTAAGACATTTCTCAGTAGTATGACAGTGATACCCTTCTTAACTTACTTTTTTGTAACTTGCCCTGACCCCAGGCCTTTGCCACCTTGCAGAGTTGAGTTAATTCTGACCTCCTCACACAGTTGCTGCGCTCCTGGGCTCTACAGCAAGGCATTTCCCAGGCAGCCCTGCAGTGGTCACGAGGAAAAGCCGCTGATGGACTGGGGTGCTCAGTGGGTTATGTACAGTCACGGCTGTTTTTTGAGGGGGAGCAGAGTCTCATGTAGCCGAGGCTGCCTTCAGTTTTTCTGTAACCTCAAACTCCTGATCACACGTGTGGTGTGACCCCCATGTGCCACACCCAGCCGAGCTGCCTGTCTGGTGCCTGGAGACAGGAAGGCTCCTCATAGCCCCTTCATCCTCATACCCGTCTTCTCACAGGAGCTGGAGAAACTGGGCCTTGGGGACAGCGTGGACCTGCACGTGTATGAGATCCCTGTGGAGTACCAAACTGTGCAGAGGCTCATCCCAGCGCTGTGGGAGAAACACAGCCCCCAGGTAAGCAGCCCTCAGGTGCACCCCAAAGCACTCCTCACTCCCTACAGCCTGGTCACTGTTCTGCCACTATAAGTGGGCACCATGGCCACAGCTATGGCCACTCATAAAGGCCAATATCTGACTTAGGGGTGTACTCAGTTTCTAAGGGTTAGCCCACACCCAATCATCATTTCTGGAAGCAGGCGGGCAGGCAGGCAGAGAGTGACACAGATTGGCCTGAGCTTTGGAAAATGCCACACACACGCCCCACTCCCAGGGACTCACCTTCTCCAGCAAGGCCACACCTCCTAATCCTTCCCAAATCTGTCCCACTGCCCGCTGCTAACTAAGCATTCAGATATATGAACTTCTGGGGCTGTTCAAATGACCCACCCAATCAAACCTCTGGGTGATTCTCATTCAAGTCGCCTTGCTACACCACCCCCATCCGCCATAAGGCCAGTGCCACACCACACATGTAAGCTTTTGTGGATTCTTACAGAAGGGAGGGAGGAAGACAGAGACCAAGGGACCTGGCAGGACGCCGAGCCCTCTGTGCTTGTGCACTGGTCAGGATGCGTTCGAGTACGGTACAGTTAAATAGGAGTGTGTGAGGTGCCCACCTGGAGTCCACGCAGCACCACCGAAGAAAATAGTAATAAAAAATAATTTTCAAAACAGACTTCAGGCAAGGCACAGTGGTAGCAGATAGCTAATCTCAGCAGTCGTGAATTCAGGGACAGCCTGGCCACATGAAAGACTGGGACTCTGTCTCAAAGGCAAAGCCAAATCCTGCTCTGGGCTCCTAGGTAGCCGTGTGATAGCTCGCTTTTAGCAACAACAGAGATTCACTGTGTTTATTCCCTGTGCATGGGTGGGTGTCTGCGCCTGCTAACGGCCCCCCTTGTCCCTAGCTCGTGGTGCATGTCGGGGTGTCAGGCATGGCCACCACAGTGACGCTGGAAAAATGTGGCCACAACAAGGGTTACAAAGGACTGGATAATTGCCGGTTCTGCCCCGGCTCGCAGTGCTGCGTGGAGGATGGTCCAGAGAGCATTGACTCCATCATCGACATGGACGCTGTGTGCAAAAGGGTGACCACACTGGGGCTGGACGTGTCTGTTACCATCTCCCAGGATGCTGGCAGGTAGGCTCCAGGGGCCACGGGGTTTCCTTTCCAGCAGGGGCTGGGGTGCAACAGTAATAACTTCCTCCATCAGCTTCACCTTAGGTTTCTCTGCGTAGCCCAGATTGGCCTGGAACTTACATTACGTAGACCAGGCTGGCCTCACATTGACATCTACCTGCTGCTGCCTGCTGAGTGCTGGGATTATCATGCCCAGCAAAATACGTCTTTAGAAAACGGAGAATAGGTGTCCAGGGTCACCCAAATTCCTGACCCCTAGGTCCTCCACTCCCAACTGCACCCCATAGCACAGAACTTTGGAGGGCTTTTCAGAGGCCTGGTGGCTTCGGCTGGGACTCACTGACTGGGACTTTTCCTCCTGTCTCTCTCAGATACCTGTGTGACTTCACATATTACACGTCGCTCTACCGGGGCCGAGGCCGCTCAGCTTTTGTCCATGTGCCCCCCCTGGGCAAGCCTTACAATGCTGACCAGCTAGGCCGGGCACTACGGGCCATCATTGAAGAGATGCTGGGTGTTCTAGAGCAGGCAGAGGGAGACATCAGCTGCTGCCACCAGCTCTGACAGCCATGTACATCTGGGTGCCATGCTGTGAGAGGGGACACAACTGGGCTCATGGAGGGTCCTGACTTACCTGCCCCTCTTGGTGGACCACAAGGGGAGTGATGGATATCATCCTGTGTCTGGGGACACTTCTGCTGTGCCCCGAGGCCAGGGCTAGGGTGAGATGACCAGAGGCCTGCACACCTGCCATGCCGCTACCCCCTGACACACTGTGTTTTCAGCTGTGTGGATGAGGAGTTGAAGCATTCTTTGTGGCAGGGGCCTCACAGAGTGTCATAAAGTAGATTGGCTGTAATCTCTGCCCCTATACCCTGGACGTCCCTACCAAAGCCACTTGGGACTCGGCAGCCTTTTCTATCCTCTCTCTGTCTCTGTCTCCCTATCTGTGTCTCTGTCCCTGTCTGTCTTTGTAGTCCCCACCTCCCCATCTGTGCTAGATTAGGGAACAGAGTAATTTATATTCCCATTGTTAAGACTTCAGGCCTAACCAACAAGTGTCTTTTCTTTCTCCTGGGAGGGGAGGCCTCTTTTGCCTCCTATCCTGAAATGCCATCATACTTTAGGGCTCCATTGTGGGCTCCCTTTGCTCGGGGAGCAGGCTGCTGTGGCCACCGAGGGCCTGGCCACAGTGGCCACCAGTGCCTGTGGGGAGCTGACCCTGCCGTGACCTTTCTTGTTCTCTTTTTTAGTTTTTTTTCCAGGTTTTCAAAGGCATTTTTTATTCACTATTTTTGATGACTATAAGTGTTTCCTGTATGGAAAAGAAAGTTAGCACAGTACATTTTCATGACTGGGGAATGGATTTCTGAAGGTCATGTTCAATGGTGTCAAAACTTGGAGGAAAAAAAAGTTAAAAAAAAAAACAAAAACAAAAAAAACAAACCCAAAACCTTAAGGTTGAAATTCAGTTCTTTATAAAGTTCCTTGTAGAAACAAAACAGAATAAAAACAAACCTTAAGGGGTGGGGCAGGGGTTGGGGATTCAGCTCAGTGGTAGAACACTTGCCTAGCAAGCACAAAGCCCTGAGTTCGGTCCTCAGCTCTGGGGGGGAGGGGGGGCTGAACGGGTGGGTCAATTTTTTAAAAAGGAAAGGAAAAAGTGGTTCGCTGCTTCTCCTCAGACTTCTCTTCAGCCCCGTCTCTGGCCTCCCTCACTGAAAGGGCTTCCAGCTTCTCAGCCGCCTTTTCGACATTGTCGTTTTTGCCTGGTCCTTTCTTTTCTCTCTCTTCAATTTCTTTCCTGCATTTTTCAAACTTTGTTTTGAGCTTTTGTGCATTCTCAGTATTTAGAAACGGATGGTGAGTGTCCGTCAGCAAACTTGGTGTGGGTATTCCAGACCCAGGAGAGGGGGTTTGGGTAGGGGGAAGTACCTGTCCGTCCAGCCCCAGACCCCATGTGGTTTTGACAGCAATAAGGGAAATGGGGTAACGACCCCAAAAAATAATGGTGTGTGTGGAAAAAAGGGGGTGCCGCAGGTGAGAGGCCATTTCACAACATCCAACCACCGTGGTTGTTGATCCAACCACCGTGGGTACCTTCTTTGCCCATCAGCAGGAGCATCTTGGCAGTCATGGTGCAGTGACATTGAAGGTGGGGGTTCCTCCAGTGCTCTTGGTATGAAGACCCATTGTAAATTCCCCGACTTGCAGCAGTGAGTCCTGGATCACAGAACATTTTTTGGCCCCCAAGCGTCAAGCTATTCATGAAAAAACTTGACCAGTCTTTGCCTACCATGAGACCAAACTCAGCAAGTGTAATGCTAACGAAGTTCTTCCCAGGGATGGCAGCCCAGATGGAGGGCAAATCCTTGTAGCCTACAATGGCCAATGGCCGTGTCCTGACAGGTGCCATCTGCCACCGTGCCATGACGCTGCAGCTGGGGCTGCTCTGCGGGCTGCTGCTGGGATCACAGGCTGGGATCAGGCTGGCTGACTGGGGGTAGAGAGAGCTCGTCAGGACACGTGCTGCTGTCCAGAACTCTGATTTTTTTTAGACTAAAAATTTAGAGACTCTAAAATTTTGAGAGTATTTGTTGTTGTTCTTTTTGAGACAGGGTCTCAGGTAGCTCAGGCTGGCCATTTGAACTCATTCTGTAATCCAGGTTGGCCTCATGTGAACTCCTAATTCTCTGGCCTCAGCTTCCTAAGTTCTGGGAGTCGGACAGGTGTTTGCCACACACATGGCCCACCGGGGACCTAGAACCTACAGTGAACCGTCACCCAGGCTCTGTGGATGTTCTGCATCCTGAGGTAGACAGCCTCTAATATCCTGTTAGGGACCTAGGACCAGAGCTGGGGTGCCCAGGCATGTCCCAACATGTCGCATCGGCCACAGGGATATCGGTTGAAGTGCATTTGGAAGTGTGTCTGGGACGCCAGCCAGCCTTTGTCTCCAGCTGACTTTGAACTTCCAGGCCAGGAGGGAGGGGCTCTCAGGAAGGGTGGGATGTGACATGTGACCTGGACTCCTTCCAAGACCAAGTCTAGTCCCTGCCAGTGAAGCCACAGTATTGTAGACACCACCTTTCTTTTATGGGTGGTCGGAGGCCTCGCTGTCCCCATGGGATTGATGGATGTGAATTCTGAAGCAACTTCTCATCCCTGGATCTTTTTGTTTGTGAGACTGGGTCTCCTATAGCCCAGGCTAGCCTCCAAGTCACTGTGTAGCTGAGGCTGACTCCTCCCTCGACCTACCCAGTGCAGGGCTTATGATCGCATGTGTGCTGGGCCCGGCTACTTTTTAAGCTCTAACGTTCCTTGTTCGGAAGCGGTCTCTTCATGTCATCTTCCTGTCGATCCTGTGTCTGTCGTCACATGGAGATCTGAGCAGTCTCAGGGGTAAGGGCACCCTGGAGTGCCCCGGGGTGACTTGCTGTCCCCACAGAAACATCTGTGGCCCACATGCAGCCACCAAACCCAGTCACTACTATGGACGCCAAGAAGTGCTTGCTGACAGGAGCCCGATATGGGTGTCCCCTGAGAGGCTCTCCAGAGCCTTAGTGACACAGATGAGGATGCTTGCAGCCAACCATTGGATCGAGCATGGGGACCCCAATGGAGGAGTTAGGGGAAGGACTGAAGGAGCTGAAAGGGTTTGCAACCCCATAGGAAGAACAACAACATCAACCAACCAGACTCCCAGAGCTCCCAGGGACTAAACCACCAACCAAAGAGCACACATGGAGGGATCCATGGCTCCAGCTGCATATGCTGCAGAGGAGGGCAGTGTCTGGCATCAATGGGAGAGGGGCCCTTGGTCCTGGGAAAGCTTGATTCCCCAGCATAGGGGAATGCTAGGGCAGCGAGGCTGAAGTGGATGGATAGATGGGGAGCAGCCTCATAAAACCAGGGGGAGGGCGATAAGATGGGTTAGGGGATTTTCAGAGGGCAAACTGGGAGGGGGATAACATTTGAAATGTAAGTAAATAAAATAACCAATAAAAAAAAGGAGCTACAGAATCCATTATACTGACTGGAGAAAAACTAAAAGTATTTCTTTTAAAATGAGTGATAGAAAATGTAGGATGATGTCATAACGCACTGTGATGGTTTGCATATGCTTGGCCCAGGGAGTGGCACTATTAGAAGGTGTGGCCTTGTTGGAGGGTGTGTCACTGTGGGGATGGGCTTGGAGACCCTCCTCCTAGCTGCCTGAGGATGCTCAGTCTGTTCCTGGCTTCCTTTGGGTGAAGATGTAGAATTCAGCTCCTCCTGCACCATGCCCACCTGTATGCTGCCATGCTCCCACCTTGACGATAATGGACTGAACCTCTGAACCTGTAAGCCAGCCCGAATTAAATGTCATCCTTTATAAAACTTACATTGGGGGCTGGGGATTTAGCTCAGTGGTAGAGTGCTTACCTAGGAAGCGCAAGGCCCTGGGTTCGGTCCCCAGCTCCGGAAAAAAAAAAAAAAAGAACCAAAAACTTACATTGGTCATGGTCTCTGTTCACAGCAATAAAACCCTAAGACAGAAGTTGGTTCCAGGGACTGGTGTATTTCTGTGATAGGCCTGACCGTGCTTCTGTTTGGCAGAAAGTGGGTTTTAGGACTTTGGATTTGGAAAGCAGTGGAACGATTTAAATGGGGCTTAATGGGCTATCTTAGTAGGAATGCAGAAGTCTTTGTTATTGAGAGTGATTTGAATTGTGCAGGCCTGGCCCAAGAGGTTTTAGAGGAGAAGAACCCCCCCCCCTCCCAGCAAACCCAGGGCCTTGCCCTTGCTAGGCAAGCGCTCTACCACTGAGCTAAATCCCCAACCCCAAGGAGAAGAATTTTGGTATGTGCTGTAAAGACTGCTTTTGTGGTGTTTTGGTGAAGAATGTGGCTGCTTTTTGCCCTTCTTTGAAGTGTCTGCCTAAAGCTAAGGTGAAAAGACTTAGATTAAGTGCATTGACAAGGAGGTCTCAGAAATGCCCATCATAGACTTTGTTCTCTGGTTAAGTCTCATGAAGATCATTTTAATGAAAAAAGGGAAGTTGAGAAAAAAAATACAAAACATATGGTTCGAGTTTTAAAGGGACACAGCTGAATCCTGTGTTCAAGAATATTAAATTGAATTAAGGGAGTAATGACCTTGGGGACAGATCTCACGCAGCTAAGTCAGCTCCAGGCAACTTAGTACAAACCTTTACTCCCGGGAGACAGGCACACAGCTCTCTAATTCAAGGTCAATCTACAGAGCAAGATCCAGGACAGCCAAGCTTAGGCAGTGAAGGAGTTAGAAAAGAAGAAGCTGGTGATAATGTAATGGAACAAGGAGGCCATGTTCCAGCTCCTGCAAGCAGCAGAACTCAGCAGCTTCAGCCATGTGTCTCTGGCTTTATATTCAAGAGGAGAAGGGGGCTACTGGGACAATTGATGCTGGTCAGCTGAAGCTAAGAAAGAGATAAGCATCACTGAGGGGAAATCTTCTGGGAAGTGTTTTTTGAGAGCTGTGTTCCAGAGATGCCAAGGTTGTAACTCATGCTGTGGTTTGACTTGGTTGTGTGTAAGAATCACCCAGGTGGTACTGGTTTTGAAGGCATGAAGGGGTCATGAAGAGCAGCTGAGGCTGGGCACTGTGAGAGGCCATGGAAGGCCACTGGTGAAGGTGCACCCTCAGTTGATGGCCCAGGACTGAAGGGGTCACGCAAAGGAGTTGAGGCTTGGCACCATGAAGAGAGCCTATGAGAAGCTATTGGTGAAGCCTGGTTGCAATGGGAGACCCCAGTGTATTGGAGAGGCCAGTACCCTGGGATGACCACCAGAAACAGCTGAGGCAGTGGAGTGGGTCAACCTGAGTGTCACAGAGGGCAGAGCTGGAGAAGTGAAGCCAGCCCTTTGGAGGATCCTGTGTGGATCCCAGACACTGAAACAAGAAGCTGTAACATTGAAGCTGCCTTGGAGACCCAAAGATGTTAAAGATGCCAGAGCCACCGGCTATCTGCTGAGGAAAGCTGCTAACAGGGAGTGGAACCGGCCCAGGAGAAAGAAGTTTGTTATAGTCAACGAAGATGAAAAAGGAGTTGAAGATCTGAAGACCACTTTGACATCAGATATGGAGATGGCAGAGTTTGGAATGTGCCCAGTTTGTTGCCTGTCTTAACTCGGTGATTACAGTTAAGTGATTGGATGGATCTAAGAAAAGACTTTGAACTTTAGACTTTTAACATTGTTGATACTGCTATAGACTGTGGAAACTGATGGTTGGATTAAATGTATTTTGCATTATACTATGTTTAGGTATGGCCGCCATAGACTCCTGTATTTGAAGAAGCCTAGGGAGGACAGGGACTGGAATGTGATGGCTTGCATATGCTTGGCCCAGGGAGTGGCACTATTAGAAGGTGTGGCCTTGTTGGAGGGTGTGTCACTGTGGGGTGGGCTTGGAGACCCTCCTCCTAGCTGCCTGAGGATGCTCAGTCTGTTCCTGGCTTCCTTTGGGTGAAGATGTAGAACTCAACTCTTCCTGCACCATGCCTGCCTGGATGTTGCCATGCTCCTCCTTGATGATGATGGACTGAACCTCTGAACCTGTAAGCCAGCACCAATTACATGTTGTCCTTTATAAAACTTATATTGGGGGGTTGGGGATTTAGCTCAATGGTAGAGCGCTTGCCTAGCACGCGCAAGGCCCTGGGTTCGGTCCCCAGCTCTGAAAAAAAAAGCAAAAAAAAAAAAAAACAAACAAACTTATATTGGTCATGGTGTCTGTTCACAACAATAAAATGCTTACTAAGGCTTGCAGCAAGGCAGATCCAGGATAAGGTGAAGCCTATTATTGGATGAGAAGGAAGGGTTGTCAAGGAAAAGGAAGGAGAGAGGAGGAGGAGGGAGAAAGAGGAGGAGGAACGAGAGAAATCAAGATGGAGACGATCCAGATCCAGGCGGACTAGGTCGATTTGGGTCGATTTTACCTTGTCTAGGTGGGCGGTTTAAGTCTTTATTAATTGGCAGTGAATTTATTGTGTGGATCTATTGTGGATTGAGTATTTAACATATGAATCTAATTGCTAAATTACAAGTTTCTGGAACTTTGACTTTACTCACCGAGGGGACAGTGTGTGAAAGCGGCTGGCAGAGAAACAGCTGGAGCGCGCGGCTCCCACAGATCTGCGCTGAATGAGGACTCCCGGGAACCGGTTCCTCCACTTTTTAATATTACTGCAACAAGAAACTATTCACTATTTATGAAATTACTGCAAAGCTAGTTAGTGGTGGCACACACTATAATCGCAGCACTCAAGAGATGGTCTGAGTTCCAGGAAAGCCAGGGCTACACAGAGAAACGATGTCTTGATGTCCCCCGACCCCACTTCATTAAGCTGAGTATAAGAATGTCTAACCATGTTTAAAATCTTTGGATGGGGCTGGAGAGATGGCTCAGCGGTTAAGGGCACTGACTGTTCTTCCAGAGGCCCTGAGTTCAATTCCCAGCAACCACACGGTGGCTCACAACCATCTGTAATGGGATCTGATGCCCTCTGCTGGTGTGTCTGAAGACAGTGACATGTACTCACATAAAATAAATAAATCTTTAAAATCTTTGGATGAAGAAGACAATAGCTTGCTTAGTATAAACAATGACTGGAAAGATCAGGCATGGTGGGGCAAACTATCATCCCAGCATGGGTGTGGTCAGCAGTTCCACTCCAGTCCTGTGCTAACACCTTCTCCCAGAGGGAGAGGCCCTGCAGCTTCCCAGCTAGCTGTGTGCAGGAGTATGGCTCTTCTGCCTGTGGGGCCCTGGGCTTTGGAGACATCATGTAGACAAGGCAGGCCTTGAACTCCTGGCCCTCTAGCCTCAGCCTCCCCGTGATGACAGAGATGGGTCTGATTTTGGTTCCAATACGCCTTGGTTTTTTTGTGTTTTGAGTCCTCCTGCCTCAGATGTACCCAGGACCTGGCACGACTTCCACAGGAGGACGATGGGCTGTGCTCCGCTCTCAATTTTCTTTTCTTTTTTTTTTTTTTTTTTCGGAGCTGGGGACTGAACCCAGGGCCTTGCGCTTGCGCTCTCAATTTTCTTAAAGTCCCGGGCAGGACCCTGGAGAGGAGGCAGGGGGGGTGGAGGCAGGAGGGCTGGGAGGGCACAGCCACTGCACCCCGCACCACAGCTCTGGCTTTCATTGGTCCAGCCCTGCTGGGAGTACCATGTTCTTCAGCTCAAGGACAGAGACCTCCAGGAAGGGTGGTCACAGGGAGGGCGTATTGTCATTTTCTAGTTCCCACTGTTGATCTGAGAGGGATCCTGGGCACGGGGCTGGGCTCGTAGTATTTATTTAAGCATTGTGTAAACACACACACCCCTTGCCCTGACCCAAAACCCTTTGTTTTCTCTCCTCGTTTCTTGGCTGCTGGGACTCAGGGTCTGTAGTTGCCAAGTGTCAGCCTAGGCTGGTCACATTGACCCTTAAGGTCCAGGTCACCCCAACCCTGACCTTCGTTTCACATTCTTACCTTTGTGGTGAGGTGGGTGGGGCTTCGAGGGGTAGATCACTGTGTGGGCGGGGCCTGACCTGGGCCTGGCTGACCCTTACCAGCAATGGCAAAATAGAAAGCTAGGCCAGTAGAGGAAGAGAGGCAACACTGGCATAAACCTGAAGCCATGAGCAGGGACAGCGAAGGTGGTGTCTAGGATCTCAGCCAGCCGGAGAAAGTGATTTACGCCTATCAACTTAGGCGTGGGAATGGAGTTTTCAGACTAACATGCTGTGCCCTGGGCCACTCCAGTGTTCCCCAAGGCCATGAGGAGGGCCAGACTGCAATCACCACAGTGGGTACCAATCTTTTGGATTTGGGTGGGCGCGGGGGTGGGGGGGTGGTTGGTGACCCAGGGTCTTGTGTAGTCTGGGCTGGCTTCACACTATGTAGCTGAGGGTGACCTTGAATCCCCTGCCTACTGTCAGTCCCAGGGATGACAGGGTTAAGCCTCCAAGCCTGCTCTGGAGGCAGATCTTTGAAGTTAAATTAATAGCTTCAGCGAAAATGGGGAATCTCGTGTGCTGCACTTGCTGGCATGGAAACCTTCAGGAAAGGAGGCTGGGGGAAGGCTAGAGAAGCCGACTCTAGGTGCTTTTGTGTGAGGAGTTTCGGCTGGAAGGCAGGCCAGCTGCCGTGTGTGTGTGTGTGTGTGTGTGTGTGTGTGTGTGTGTGTGTGTGTGTGTGTGTGTGTGTGTGTGTGTGTAAGTGTGTAGGCTGCTCACTCCTTTGCCCCAGGCATGACCTTGCTGTGTGCTAGCAGAGTGCCTCCATCCTGCCCCTCTCCCTCCCACTGTCTAGACAGCTTACCTTTGACCTCTCTACCCCTCGGAGTGTCTGAGCCCAGAAGTCTCCTCTGGGAACTTAAGAGACAAAGCCTTATTCTCTGTGTGGGAGCTGTGGGGGTCCCTATGCCAGTGCCAATGGCTTCTCAAATGCAGGCCCAGGCTGGTTGCCCCCCTCCCCAGCCTACCATCTCTCTGCACCCACAGGCTGGAGGGAACAAACAAAGAGAAGGGGTTTGGTATCCCCCCCCCCCCACACACACACACAAGAAGTACAGTGTCTGTGAGGAGAGAGGGCAGATGGCTCTTTTCCCTTTCTTTGTATGCAGCAGTAGGGGAACCAAACCATCTCAATGTCTGTGTCTGGGTTTGAAAAGCTAAATCTTGGGGCTGGGGATTTAGCTCAGTGTTAGAGCGCTTGCCTAGGAAGTGCAAGCCCTGGGTTCGGTCCCCAGCTCCGAAAAAAAGAAAAAAAAAAAAAAAAAGAAAAGCTAAATCTTGAGCAGCCACAGCCACTAAACATGCCTGTTGGTGGTGCCTGTGCCTAGTGTCAGGGACACTGGTCACAAGCTGTAAGGATTACATCATCCAGGCACTGGAAGTGGAGGCAGAGACTCAGGAGTTCAAGGCCAGCCTCCCCTACAGGTTGGGATCTGAGAGACTTTGTCTTAAAAAACAAAACATCAGGAAGAGAGTAAGAAAGAGAGGTGGTGGGGGGTTGGGGATTTAGCTCAGTGGTAGAGCGGCTGTCTAGCAAGAGCAAGGTCCTGGGTTTGGTCCCCAGCTGTGGGGGGGGTAGCTCAGTGGGGAGTCAGCTGCCACCAAACCTAAAAGCTGGGAGGTGAGCTGCCCCCTACCACAGGGCAGTGGTGGCGGCCAGTCTCCCTGTCACCCTGGAGCACAGCCTTCCTATCCCGGTCTGGTTCCGGAGACTTACAGAGCTGGGTTTAGAGGTTAGGATTTTGGTTGTGTTTTGAAGTTTTTTAGTGATTTTACTCTGTAGGCCTTGAAGCCCCTAAGCCCTCCTGCCTCTGCCCTCAGGGTAGAGGAAAGCTAGCCTGTGCTACCACCTCTGCTCTTCTTTTATAAAAGAGGTTTCACCAGTGCTGGGTGGCACTATTCCCTCAAAGCCCGGTGGGTGTGGCCCCACCCAGGGCAGCTACAGCCACACCTTAGGAAGTGCTTCCTGGTTGCCCTCCCCTCAGGGCCTGGCTGGTTTATGGGACCCCTCAGTACCTCAGGTATTTTATCCTCTCAACAGGGGCTCTTCTGCCCTCTGAGACCCTTCTTGCCCAGTGTGCCTTCTGTTTGACCCCAAAGCACCCACCAAACACCCTGATGGGTCTGGGACCCTGGGAATAGAAGGGAGAAGGGCCTGCCAGGTTGCACTCTGGGAAACTCCATACTCTTTACCCAGAAACCAATAAAGTTGTTGAAACCTGTCATTGTGCATCCAGTGTCACCCACGGGGGACTTACAGCAGGTTCAAACGACTGGGATCCCTCTACGTTCACCACAGCTGACTCTGACTACTGGCCTAAAGCTATCTTCCTACCTCAGCTCTCCTGGGCCTGCCGTCAAAGGTGTGAACCAACACCCCTAACTTCTTTTTGGAGTAGACTGGGATGGACCCCCAGCTTTATACAAACCTAGCATTATTCTAAGGGTCTGGAGAATCCCGAGGTGGAAGCCAGACCTCAGCTTCCCCATATCCTATGGTCCTCACTGCCTGAAATTTCTCTGGTCAGCTGATCCCTGCCTGACAAAAAGGAAGAAACGGGGTGTTTCTTGCCAAGCCAGGGCTTGTGACCCTGGCCTGGGAACACAGATTCCTGTCACCCTGTCACGCGCTGCAAACTTTTATAGTCATAGGAAGTCATAAACTAACAGTCAGCGGTAGGGACACAGGAAGGATTCCGGTTGGGTTTACAGGGGCCTGCTTACGTTCCCAGCTGGGCCATCAGACATTGTGAGACTTGGGTAGAAATGTGTGAAGGGCACCTGGGCCTCTATCAGAATAGTAAACAAGGGACCCCAAAACATTAGAAGTTCCCCAGGAGTCTCATACTGTAAGGAGGAAGGTGAAGCCCCGGGCAGTTGGAGCAGGAACTTAACTTGCTTCTGGCAAACTTTCCACACAGCTCCAACATCCGGTCAGACCATCTTGCTGGAGAGAAGAGCTGAGAGTGATAGGTTAGTAATGATGGAGGGTGTCCGTCTGGCTGGCACTGTGTGGCCAGGCACACTCTCCATCCATACTTAGCCCAAAGCCTCACATTAAGAACTTGGGGTGCGGGCTGGAGAGATGGCTCAGCAGTTAAGAGCACCCGACTGCTCTTTCAGAGGTCATGAGTTCAATTCCCAGCAACCACATGGTGGCTCACAACCATCTGTAAAGAGATCCGATGCCCTCTTCTGGTGTATCTGAAGACAGCTACAGTGTACTTATATATAATAAATAAATAAATAAATCTTTAAAAAAAAAAAAGAACTTGGGGTGCCTTGTGCCTCTGTGTCCCCCGCCCCCATATGGAATAAATCTTGGGCCAGTGAGATGGCCCAACAGGTGAGAATCTGAATTTGAACCCCAGTGAGTGTTGGGGTCACCGGGCACACAAGTAATGAGGAAAGGACATAGAACCTCAGAGATAAACCAAAAGCAACTGTTCACCATGAGGAAACGCTTCTCACTGGCTAGGGTCCTGAGGTCCAAAGGCCTGGACGGGCAGGAGCAGTCTCTTTTGAAGTGTAAACTAAAGAAATTTGTAAATGGAGGGCTAGTCCTGGGATGAGACCGTGTACAATGGGAGCTCAAGCCTGCTCTGCCAAGGCAGAGGTTTTCTCTGAGGTAGGCGAGGCGCTTTTTCTGAAGCTGAGAAGAGGCCAGGGTTTGAGGGTTTGCAGTAAAATGGAGTGCAGAACAAAGCCTGGAATTACCCTGGGTTCTTCTTGAATGCACAGAAGTCCTCTGCTTCCTGAGTGCTGGGATTAAAGGTGTGTGTCACCATGCCTGGCCAAGACCCTCTCTCAAACACAGGTTCACACTGTAAACTTCTGTATGACACTTAAAACCCCATTGGGAGGGAAAGGGCCACAAAGGGGACTTGTTTAATGTGATTGGCTGGAGTGGGATCGAGGGGGGACAAACAGTCTTCCCATGGACCTAAAACAGTCCTCCCTCCACCCCACAGTTCACCTTCAGGCGTCTGCCTCTGGAAACTTGTTTCCAAGGAGTATGCATCCTTTTCAAGTGTCTCAGACCTGCCCAGACATGTCCCAGGTGCCCAGGAACTGGAGTTGGGGCCAGATAGCCCTGGCCTCGCCTTGCGAGATACTGATAAGGGCCGTTGGGGGTTGCGGGAGGGGGGGCACAATAAAATCGAGCCAGAGACAGAGTTGGGAAGGCAGAGAGAGCAGGAGGATGTCTTAGACATTTATCTTAAGGATTTCATGACTTTTAAACTTTTTATATATGTATTATGGGTGTGGGTGCTTTGCCTGCATGGAGGCCAGAAGGGAACGTTGGATACTCAAGCTGGAGTTACAATGGTTGTGACAGTCCTAGTGAGGGCTCTAGCCAGCCTGGGGGCCCTTGTCTTCCTTTCCCAGTTACCCCTTGCTAATTGTTAGATTCCATTCCTAAGGTGAACCCCCAAGGTCTCTCCCCTTATCTCCCCTTATTGGGCCACTTCCTCCCCTGAGGCTGACCACCAAGGTCAATGCTACCAAATATGGAAGTCCAGCAACCAAAAGCCCCTTTGGCTCACCTAACTAACACACCCAATTAAAATTAGATCTCATATGAACCCAGGGGTTCTCCTTTATCACCATTTATAAACCTCCGTTTGCCTGCAGGCCAAGTCTGAGGTAAGGTCTGACTTTACCTAAAGGACACCAAGGGGCAGAGGGAGCCCTGTCAGTCGAGATGAGGATGTGGGATGAGGGGTGACCCAGGTCAGGTCTGGCCTGCTGTGGGTCTCAGTTTCCCTGATAACCACTGAGCATACATCTGCCTGCTGAGGTGTCGCTGAGTTCAGCCACAGCCCATTGCCAGCATGCACTTCACAGGGTGCACAGCAAGAGTACAGGAGTGGCCATGGGAACCAGGGTCAGGGAATGGGGGGCTGATGTTGGGAAATGCTTTGCTGAGGGTTCCAGCAGGAGGCATGTGGGGATCTGCGGCGACCGTTCCCCAATGGCCTCTGAGACAGGGGCTAGGCCACTTTCCCCAGAGTCTCTGCTGAGTCACCCACAGCCCGGGGAAGGAGTCTGATGGGCAGGCCCTGAGCTCCCTCCCTGCTGGAGAGCTCAATCCCTCCTAACTCCCAAGAAGTCAGCAGAGCCACTGAGAAGCAGTAAAAGTGCCCAGAAGATCCCAGAGCAGAAGCTCTCACAGTTTATTAGAGCAAACAGAATAACTCTTTTTTTACTCCAGGGGAGACATAATCTTTTACAGTAGCTCTGGCTTTCCTTTATGGCCCGTCGCTGATTTTTTTTTCCCCTTCTGTGAGACAGCTGGCTATAGACTCACTTTATTGCTGAAGATGACCTTGAACTCCTAATCCTCCTATCTCCACTTTGCAAGTTCTGGAATGACAGGTGAGCACCATCAGGACTGGTATCTGCAGTGCTGGAGCTGGAACCCAGGGTTTAAGGCAGACTAACACTCTAACAACTAAGCTACAAACACTCTAATAACTGAGTCACAAGCACTGTAACAACTGAGATACAAGCACTCTGCCCAGTGAGCTTCAGCCTCAGTCACGGCTCAGTTTCCCCCATTTGTGTGGTGCTGGGGAATCAGTACCCACCATCCCCAGATGACATAAATGTACTTTCTGGTATGAACAGAATTTTCTTCTTTTCCTAGTTGAATGCATTTTTTAAAACAGGAAACAATTTGGGATTTTATGACCAACCTTTCTGCGTCAATTAATGTGGTCATGTGAGGTTCTCCTTTGTGGTATTAAGGGCTGCATGATCGTAACTGATTTTCAACGGTGACTCACTTTTGAATTCCTGGGGTGATGGATCCTGGGTCCTAGGGACTAATCAAGCACACTAATCAGCACACAATGGTGCGCTGGTGGCTGGTTTAGGAAACCTGTATTGCTAGCGGTGGGGGCGTTGATCCACACCTCCATGCCACCCTGTCTTTCTTCTAGCTTGAAAATAAGAGCAATGATGGTAGTCCACACCTGTGGTCACTTGGAAGGCTGAGGCAGGAGGATGACCAGTTCTGGACCAGACTGGGCTACTTGCTGAAACCCTGTCTCAAATGAAATAAAAGGAAGAAAGGTAGTGGCAGCTTTGTTTGAGTTTCCCTCTGAAAAGAGTTCAGTCAAAGACTGGATATTAATTCTTCTGTAAAGGTTTTGTAAAATTCACCAGTAAACCATTCTTTTTTTTTTTTTTTTTTGGTTCTTTTTTTCGGAGCTGGGGACCGAACCCAGGGCCTTGCGCTTCCTAGGTAAGCGCTCTACCACTGAGCTAAATCCCCAGCCCCCAGTAAACCATTCTTATTTGAGATTTTTTTCCCACAGAGAGATTCTTGATTAGTGACTCCAGCTCTTTATTTATTATAGATCTCAAGATATTAGAAAAATGTTAAGACTCACTTGATTTGTAATTCTGTGTATATATATGTGTGTGTATGTGTGAGCCCAGGTACCTGCAGAGGCCAAGAGGGGGCACTGGGTCTCCTGGAGCTAGAGTTACAGGTGGCCAGCTACCTGACCTGTTGTTAAAAAATAAACTTGGGTCCCAGAGAGAGCTGTGAGTTCACCTAACTACTGAGCGATCTCTCTAGCTCCTCTAAGTATACTTTTGAAATTTCAACATTTCTGTTCTGTGAGACAGGTTCTCATGTAGCACAGGCTGCCCTTGAACTTAATGTGTAGCTAAGGGTGCACCACACTCAGACAGTGTTAGGGATTGAATGCAGTCCCTCCTGGATGTGAAGCAAGCACTTTCCCAACTGAGCTACAAGCACTCTACTGATCTATAAACACGTTACCAACTGAGCTATAAGCACATTACCAACTGAGCTACAAGCACTCTACTGATCTATAAGTACTTTCCCAACTGAGCTACAAGCACTCTACTGATCTATAAGTACTTTCCCAACTGAGCTACAAGCACTCAACTGATCTATAAGCACATTACCAACTGAGCTACAAGCACTCCACTGATCTATAAGTACTTTCCCAACTGAGCTACAAGCACTCTACTGATCTATAAGTACTTTCCCAACTGAGCTACAAGCACTCTACTGATCTATAAGTACTTTCCCAACTGAGCTACAAGCACTCTACTGATCTTTAAGTACTTTCCCAACTGAGCTACAAGCACTCTACTTATCTATAAGCACGTTACCAACGGACCTACAAGCACTCTGCTGATCTATAAACACGCTACCAACCAAGTTAGAGTTTCAGCCCAGGGTTCAGATCTTGATTATCAGCTCCAGCCCTGTATTTGTTTCGATACAGGCCTTGAGATTTTAGATTTGTTTATTTGTTTATTGTTTTGGAGACAGCCTGATTTACATAGAGAGTTCTGGGTGCAACTGACTGTCCCAGACCTCTCTATGTAAATCAGGCTGACCTCCAACTCACAGAGATCCACCTGTCTCTGTTCCAGGGTGTTGGGGTTGGAGGTGTGGCCACTAGGCTATGCCTGGCATTTTAGAATCTTGGTCTGTGATCCCAGCTCTATTTTCTAGAGCTTCTCAGGAAACCCTTCCCTTTTTCCCTGAGTCCTGTTAGGTAACAAGAGTTTCCAGGGCTGTGTCTGCTGCATCCTGATTTTTTTTTTTCCTTCCAGTCTTAGGGTTTCCCACTTTCTCACCTATAGAGTCGCTAGTGCTGGCTCCCTGTCTCCATGACTCTAGTTGTAACTCTAGTTATAATTTATGTTGTACATTTTCCTTCTCTTCAGTACTGGTCTAGCTGTCTGATGTGTGTTTTTGAGACAGGGTCAGATGTAGCTCAGCCTGGCCCCTGTCACTATATATAAGGGAATAACCTTGAACTTCTGATCCTCCTGTCTCAGCCTCCTGAGCCTGGCACCCTAGGCTTCCATTCCTACAGCTGTTTCCCCACACTGCCTGTAGGGTGGCTCTGCTGTGTCTCCCACAGGATCTTTAGAGTCTCCTCTCTCTCCTGGTTCTCCTTCCACTTCCTCTAGATAACAGGTCAGGCCACAGATTTCAGATCTCTTCTAATATCTGTGCTGTGTTACCTGTAACACCTGTGTGTGTGTCACCTGTAACACCTGTGCGTGTCACCTGTAACACCTGTGCGTGTCACCTGTAACACCTGTGTGTGTCACCTGTAACACCTGTGATACTTGTATTCAGTAACGTACATGTTTGTTGCTGCTGTTTTTGAGACGGGGTTTCTCTGTGTAGTCCTGCCTGGCCTGAAGCTTCCTATGTAGACCAGGCTGGTGTCCAACTCTCAGAGATCCTCTTGCCTCTCCGCTCCTCAAAGCCTGAGGATAAAGGCATGTACTACCACACCTGGACTGAGTTTGTTTTCATTCATAGTTAAATCCTTTCCAATCTACCTCATGATTTCTCTAGACCCTCCTTCCAGTGTCACAGCACTATTCAGGTATTGTGGAACGTTGTATTCGCTCCTCTGGTTTTTTTTTTCTTTTCTTTTCTTTTTTCGGAGCTGGGGACCGAATCCAGGGCCTTGCACTTGCTAGGCAAGCGCTCTACCGCTAAGCTAAATCCCCAACCCTCTCTGTTTTTGACACAAGGTCTCATGTAGGCCAGGCTGGCTTCAGACTCCCTATGTAGCTGAAGATGACCTTGAACTCCAGATCTTCTACCTGTACTCCAAAGTGCCAGGTGTTGGGTATGCACCACCATGCCTTCTGCTGGTTTCATTCAGTTGAAACCAGAGACTATATTTCCTATGATTTTGCTATTTTTAAATTTATTAGGACTTGTTTTATGGCCTAACTCGTGGTCACCCCTGGAGAATGTACTGTGTGCCCTGAGGAAGCGTAGGTGCTCCTCTCTGATACATGGGAGGTTCTGGATGTGTGTCAGGCTCTCACCTTGCGACTGTCTCTGTGACCACAGGGCCAGCTCAGTAACGATCTTCCGGGGAAGGGGAGGGGGAGGGGAGGGAAGGAGGGAGGGTGTTTCTGTACTTGGCTCAGACTTTGGAGTCTGACTCTCAGTGCTTTATTTTAGGCATGTATGAGCACAATTTATGGAAAACTTTCCTGGTGATCACTAACTCAGTTCTGTGTGCCCAATAAAGACACAGTAAACCAAAGCTGTAAAGGTCAGGTGTGATTACATCGAAGCTCTTTGTAAAGTACATGTGACACCTTCCATAAAGAGGGCTGCTATCTACTGAGGAAACCAAGCTCATGGTAAGGGTCTGGGGAGGGAGGGTCCAGTGTGGTCTCCTGCCAAGGTCACCAGGCTGTTAACCTCATCCACTCCTGCATTCTTTCCTTACATTCCAAGTTCCTGGAGCCTGCCTGTGCTTCCTACATCTGACTGGATATCGGTGGCCTCCTCTACCAGACTCTGACCCATGAAGAGACCCGAGAGATCCTAGCCTGAGCACTGACCTCTGAATCCACACATGCACCTCTCCACACAGTAAATATGTAAACATAAAAGAAAATAACTGGGGGTTGGGGATTTGGCTCAGTGGTAGAGCGCTTGCCTAGCAAGCACAAGGCCCTGGGTTCGGTCCCCAGCTCCGAAAAAAAAAAAAAAAAGAAAAAAAGAAAATAACTGATATACTGCTGAACCATGTGGGGGTGGGGGGATGTCTCCCAACTTCCAGGAGGCTGAGGTAGAAGGATGGTGAACTTGAACCCAGATTGGACTGTATAAGGAGAATCCTGTCTCAGTAAAACAATGCAAACACCAAGGCAACAACAATAGGCTTGGAGTTATAGATCACCACCTGGGAGGCAGTGGCTCTCTCTGTGAGAAAGAGGCTAGCCTGGTCTACAGAGTGATACCCTATGGCAGTGTAAACGTAAGAGGCTGAAGCCTTCAGTATGAGTAGAACTATTTATTTTCTCCCTCCAGGCCTGAGTGTGCTCTCAATAGAAGGCCCTAGTAACCGCGTATGTGTTTGTTTTTATTTATTTTTAATTAGGTGGGTTAGTTTGTGTGTCTGTGCAGATCAGTGCACTGGAGCCATGAGTGCAGGTGTCCTCAGAGCGTCAGAGTGCCTAGAAGTGTCAGATCTGCTGGGGCTGGAGCTGCAGGGGGTGTGAGCCACTTGATGTGGGTGCTGAGAACCAAACTCCTGTCCTTTGCAGGAGCAGCCAGTGCTCCTAACTGCCGCATGGTTCCTCCAGGCCCTAGCGTGCCTGTGGAGGATGAACCCGTGACCCCCCCTGCATCCGCTCTCCCGAGATAAAAGACAGGAGTGTACCACACCCTGTTTGCAATAACAGAGGATTGGCAAGGCCCTGTGCAGGCTAAAGTAAATACTTAGCTATAAAAACTCCACCAAGCCAGCTAGCTACAAGCACTCTACCCACTGAGCTGGCCTACAACTTACAAACTTTTCCCTTACATTTATTTGGCCTGGCGGAAAACTTGCCATGAAATAGATGTAAAGATCAGAGGACAACTCGCAGAAGTAGGTTCTTTGCTTCCACCGTGAGGTCTAGGGCTGAGTCCAGGTGCGCATGCGCAGTCCTAGCGCGCCATCTGGGCCGATCTGGTGTGTTATGAGGGCTGCGATGTCTACTGGTATGTACATTCACAGGTCCACGGTCGCAGACAGGATTTCAGGCCATAGAGGCTGTGCCCGGCTGGCTTTGGTCACGGATATTTCTGGTCCTTTTGCCCTGAGGAGTTAATGTTTCCACAGAGAGTTTCTACAAATGCCAGACGCCAAAAAAGAAAACAAATAAGAATATAAGCCTAGGGCTGGAGGGGTTGGTTCAGTGGTTAAGAGCACCGACTGCGGGGTTGGGGATTTAGCTCAGTGGTAGAGCGCTTGCCTAGCAAGCACAAGGCCCTGGGTTCGGTCCCCAGCTCTGTAAAAGAGCACCGACTGCTCTTCCAGAGGTCCTGAGTTCAAATCTCAGCAATCACATGGTGGCTCAACACCATCTGTAATGGGATCTGAGGCCCTCTCCTGGTGTGTCTGAAGACAGCTACAGTGTACTTATATATCATAAATAAATAAACGTTAAAAAAAAAAAAAAGAATGTAAGCCTAGCATGCAGGTTTCTCCGGTCTCTGCCAACCTTGGTGGCTTATTTTTTTTTTTTCTTTTCTTTTTTTTTTTTTTTTATTAACTTGAGTATTTCTTATATACATTTCGAGTGTTATTCCCTTTCCTGGTTTCCAGGCAAACATCCCCCTCCCCCTCCCCTTCCTTATGGGTGTTCCCCTCCCCACCCTCCCCCCATTGCCGCCCTCCCCCCAACAATCTAGTTCACTGGGGGTTCAGTCTTAGCAGGACCCAGGGCTTCCCTTTCCACTGGTGCTCTCACTAGGATATTCATTGCTACCTATGAGGTCAGAGTCTAGGGTCAGTCCATGTATAGTCTTTAGGTAGTGGCTTAGTCCCTGGAAGCTCTGGTTGCTTGGCATTGTTGTACATATGGAGTCTCGAGCCCCTTCAAGCTCTTCCAGTTCTTTCTCTGGTTCCTTCAACGGGGGTCCTATTCTCAGTTCAGTGGTTTGCTGCTGGCATTCGCCTCTGTATTTGCTGTATTCTGGCTGTGTCTCTTAGGAGCGATCTACATCCGGCTCCTGTCGGTCTGCACTTCTTTGCTTCATCTATCTTGTCTAATTGGGTGGCTATATATGTATGGGCCACATGTGGGGCAGACTCTGAATGGGTGTTCCTTCAGTCTCTGTTTTAATCTTTGCCTCTCTCTTCCCTGCCAAGGGTATTCTTTTTCCTCATTTAAAGAAGGAGTGAAGCATTCACATTTTGATCATCCGTCTTGAGTTGGTGGCTTATTTTCTGAGTCAATCTCAAGGCCTCGGACTCTCAGCGCTGCTCCTCGGCCTCCTGGGTACACACTCCCAGGGAAGACAGACTTTTGGGTAGCGGTTGTCTTTACCTCTTTCTACATGTTACTTTATCTGATGAGTGTTGTGTGCATGTCCGTGCTCCATGTGCATGAGCAATGCCCACAGAGACATGAAAAGGGTCTCAGTTACAGCCGGTTGTGACCGCCTGTGAGTGCTGAGAACTGAACCTTGGTCCCAGCAGGAGCAGCAGGCAGTCTTAACCACTGAACCATGGCTGAAGCCCCACTCTGAGGCTGGACTCTTCCATTTGCCTACATTGCTACCCAGTGAGCCCAGGGCCCCGCCTGCCCTGCAATTGTGTACTGGGTCCTTTGCTTCTATCCGTGTCTCCCTGCCCCACTCCCCTGCCCCCAGCTTTCAGTCCACAGAAAGCGTCACGCCCACAAGAGAAGGTACAGGGCCTGGTCTGAGAGCCTTTGCGTGATAGCTGTTGTGTAATTGGTAGAAACATGGGCCTTATTTTCATAGAGACGTGGGGGAGGGGCTGTCAGACATGTTGACGCCTTCCCTCTGCTAGGTAAGGTACCCTCCTGTGGACCCCGGTTCAATTTCCCCCTCCCACAAGTATAACCCCAGCTCCAGGGAGCCTGATGCTTTTGCTCTTGCTGAGACACAGACACGCATGAGGTGCACAGACATGTACACAGGACTCCAACATACACTGAAATAAAATAAACATAACCAACAAGCACCCTCAGCCTCCACCTTCTGATGTCTCCTTTTTTTTTTTTTTTTTGAGATACTATTCAGGCTGGCCTCCAACTCACTCAGTGTCCAAGGATAACCTTGTACTCCTGATCCCTGAGCCTAGCCTCCCTGGTGCTGTGGTGACAGGTCTTCAGGACTAATCCTGGTTTATGTGGTGTTGAGGATAGAATCTATGGCCTTGTGCATGCTAGGCAAGCACTCTACCCAGAGCTGTATACAGTGTATACAGTAAGAGGGGTATAGAAACGGCAGTATAGGGGTTGGGGATTTAGCTCAGTGGTAGAGCGCTTGCCTAGTAAGCGCAAGGTCCTGGGTTCGGTCCCCGGCTCCGGAAAAAAAGAAAAGAAAAAAAAAAAAAAAAAAAAAGAAACGGCAGTATAGAAACTGCCAAATGGCTGATTTGTTATGGGGGGCAGGTTTGTATTGTGGGCAAAGGAAAATATATCCAGAGGCATCAGGAAGAGTGCAGAGCAGAGAGAAAGAAATCTATCCCTGGCCAGGGCTGTGCAAGAGATCACGAGCTCGAGTGGGCAAACTGGCGATTATAAGGGACTCCTTTTGGGGACAGAAGACCCATTTTACAAGTTCTTAAGGAACCCTGGCTTTTGTCTACCAGCCAGAAGGCCTGTCTTCTATCCTGAGCTCATTTCTGGAGGGCCTGAGACTTAGAGCAAAGCACCTTTCCAATTGAACTATAAGCACCCTATCAACTGAGCTACAAGCGCCCTTCCAATTCAACTACAAGCACCCTATCAACTAAGGTACAAACACCCTATCAACTGAGCTACAAGCACCCTATCAACTGAGCTACAAGCACCCTATCAACTGAGCTACAAGCCCCGTATCAATTGAGCTACAAGCACCCTTCCAACTGAGCTACAAGCACCCTTCCAACAGAGCCACAATTCAAACTGAGCTCTAGGCCCTGTACCAGCGAGCTCCAACCTTCTATTTAGTCTATTTTGAGACAAGATGTTGTAGGTTAGGTACTATGCGTGACCTGGCTGAGCCCCAATCCTCCTTCCTCTCTTCCTAGGGGCTGTTTTTCTCTAACTGTTCACTCTTGCATGCCTGGGTGCTTTCACAGGAGCAGCAGGCAACAGTTCTTCCGTCTCCTCATGACACAGCATTTTCCCCCTCAGTGTGCCCAGCACAGGAGGAGTAGGCTCACACTCACGGTGTCCTGGCTGGAGGAAGGCTGGGCACTACAATCCCCACAGGGACAGTGGCTATGTCGCTCTGGGGGGACAGAGCAGGCAAAAGGGCCAGAGGACCAGTGTGGCTGGACTGTGGCTACTTTGTGGGTTCTTTTTTCTTCTATCCTAACACCAGAGAGGAGAGAGAAAGAGATAGTGAGGAATGGGGTGATCGTGTTAGACTACTTCCTGCTGGTTAGGGGCATTGAGTTCATTGAGGCAAGGTTGATCTTTGTGGTCAGGATATCTAATTTCTTTTTCTTGGTGTTTCTTCTTTACACAAAACCACGACCAACGACAACCAAAAACCTACTCTTGGACCCTAGCATTTTTATACCCTGTGAAGGGTCCCCAGAATTCCAAATGTCACACAGGCACAGACACTTATCTGCAGCTGCAAAACCAGACCCCTGCCAGGACACAGGGCAAATTCATGGTCAGCTGCTGTGGACAATCTGTGGGCTGGTCCCAGCTCACCTGCCCCAGAGTGTGGCCTTGGGACCCAGGAATGCTGTCTGTGGAGAGGAAGTCAGGAACCATATGTGGAAGCCGTCTGATCTCCCACGGCTGGGATTAAAACGAAACATATTCTTACAATATTTCTGTGGTTTTCAAAGAAACCAAAATTGTCACCACATGAGGGCACCAGCTTTGGAGGAGCCTGGCAGGCAGTGGTGGGCAGGCAGGATGAGAGTGCTGTTCTTTCTATGGGATAGAATATTCTAGAACCCAAGAGGGGAGATGTCTGCATTACATAAATAGTACATTTATGTGTCGTGTGCTTAAGAACAACAAAACAATTTCAGTAAGTAAAGCCATGCCTCAGGAAGTCAGCTCAGGATGGGGCTCAGTAGCAGAGAGAGTCCCCTCGACTGGAGGGGACTGAGGAGCAAAACTCTCAAGGCTTAGACAGGAAGGGGCACTGAAAGTGGGGCTTAAGAGATGAATAGAAATTCAACATGGAGTTTGCCCAAACCTATCTGAACTCTGACTGCCTGAAACCAACATCATTGCCAAGACTTTAATCACCTTAGTTAGTCAATCCTGGGCTAGCAGCGCCATTGAAGCCTCAGCTACTCCCCCGGAAGCAGAGATAATCTAGGATTCTGCTGACTCCCCGAGGTCATCATGGGAAGAGGTCAGCAGGTTACCCTGTCCTCTGGGGACTGTCATACATAACGTTTCAGATTGATCTGCAGGGGTCACAAGGTGCTGTCCTTGGGGCAGGAAGGCCAGTGCCTTCTCGTGTTCACGAGGATGGGGTTGGCCCAGCAGCTGGTCAGGGTCCCAGCCTGCTGAGGTCATGGTTGGCTGGAAGCCCACAATCAGGCCACCCTTACACGGCTCTGGCCCCGGGACCGGTTATGAGGTCATCAGCTGAGGATTTTGAGGAAAGAGGAGCCAAGTTGGCACAATGCCACATTCCAGAGTTTTGTGAACCAGAAATCTGTGTTTCAGGGGTGATGATGCTTATCAGAGGATGGGGGACCCTGTCTTGCTGTTGGAGAACATTCCATGAATAAAGTAAATGGCTGATTGATCTTGATCTTAAAGAGACAGTCGTCACAATGTAGGAATCGTGGAATGCTATATAGCAAGGAAGAGCTTGGCCGCTCATTCTGTCATCTTGACACCCAGGAGACCGAGGCAGGGGGATTATGGATTTGGATTCACAAAGTGAGAGTGTTATGGACCTGGAGGAACTGTCCCCTAGGCCTCTGACATACGTATTTCTGCCCCCAGATGACACCCTGAGACTTTGGACCTGGGTCTCCATCAACAAGCAGCTGTGAGTTAGAAGGGCATCAAGGTGCATAGGTGCATTTACTGAGCGCCTACTGTGTACTCAAGTCACATGGGCGTCTTTAGTTCTCTACCATAGCCTGTAGTGGCCCAGTTGGGATGAAGCTGGAGGTATGGCTGGTCACACAGAGCAGCGGCTGTGTGTTGAAGGAGGATGGAAGCCTGAGGGAGAGAGAGCCTAAATAGGAAGCCCCAGCGACTTTTTTGAAGGGGCCAATGTATGCTAGGTAAGTTGGGGCCCATCACAAGGAGACGCCGAGGGTCAGAGAGGCAACCTGGGCTGGCTGAAGTTGCATCTGCAGCCTTCAGGGTTGGGTGGGGCACAGAAGTGCTGAGAACATCAAGGCATGTCCCCACCATCTGCCTCAAAAGGTGGGCCCCAGGGCCACCGCACATGGCTCCCCCACCCCGTGGACCTGAGCAGCCGCTTGGCTCATTCCCATGCCCCACATCTGTGCAGCCACACAGCCTGTATTCCAAGAGACCCTGGGCCATCCCCCAGCCTCAGTTTCCCCACTTGTGACTCATAGGGGTCCTACCTCAACCTCTCATCTCACGCAGAGAGAAAGCAGTCTCCTAATCCCTGGCTTTTGCTCTGTAGTACAGAGAGGCTGAGGAACTTGCTCGAGGTCACATGGGACCATCGGATAGTCCCTCAGTTTGTATCGTGAGTCCCCTGCACCGCCCCCCACCCCATACTCCCACCCTGGAGATGTAGACGACAGTAGCCTTTCACAGGGACTGATGGTCGATGGTTGGCCTGAGATCCAGGCCACCGATCAGAGGTCAGCAGCTTGCCCACAGCAGAGAATCTGACTCTGAGACTTAAATTTGGGGGAAAAACGGGGCTGGGGATTTAGCTCAGTGGTAGAGCGCTTACCTAGGAAGCGCAAGGCCCTGGGTTCGGTCCCCAGCTCCGAAAAAAAGAACCAAAAAAAAAAATTTTGGGGGAAAAACGTTCAGAGATGAAAATAATCCCCACTCTCACCGGCTGGGTGTCCACCAAGCTGCCCCTCCCCACGGGAGCACAAGGGCAGGGTCACCTCCCTTCATACTGATCATTTAGACAAAGGGTCCTAGACCAGACAGGTAACTTTGGGGGCAGGTCTTGGGTCTACAGGAGGAGGGGGACTAGTGCATAAGGGGCAGGGCTTAGATCTGAGGGGGGGGGGTCTGGGATCAGCAGGAGGTGGGTTCTGGGGTCAGCCCGGGCTTCTACCTCCTGTCCAGTGAGCACCAGGACAGAGGGACAGAAGGGATGGCGGCGGGTGAAGACTTACCATGCACCTACCTGGCCTTCACAGGGGGACATGGAGCCCCATAGTCAGTCATAACTTGGAGTCACCCCACAGGTCAGAGGCCACCCAGCAGTACGTAGATATTGGGAGGGAACCCTAGGTGCTCCAGATCCCAGCAGGAGAACTTGGTGACACCTGGTGCCCTAGATGCTCACTCTGGTCTCACTCAGAAGTCCCGGCTACAGCCACTACCCTTCGGAGGCTCAGGCTGACTGTGGACAGGGCTCCTGGCGACTTCGTCCTCATCTATCTTCCTTTGGAGCCTGAGACCAACTGCCCTCACCCTCCAGCCACCTACCGACTCCCGACTGGAAGGAGACCCATGGGCAGATTTCCTCTTGCCTCTCTCCCCAATAGAGACCCCTGGTCTGGGGATACTGAGGCAGGCACAGGGCAGGCGTGTGTGAGCACCCAGTCATCCTGGAAATCTAGTGAAGGTTCCTGAAGCAGGAGCTGTTCGCACAGGGTTTTGAAGCATTAGTAGGAGTTCCGAAGAGAACCTTGAATGGGTGCAGTACTCCCTGGTTTGCTCTTCTGTCCCAGCCCATTTAGACAGGGTTGTAAAGTCTACTCCTGGGACACTGAGACGTAGGGTGACTTGCCTGAACTTGCCTTTTCTAGATTTTCCTTGGCTTCTTTACCTTCGATGGGGGTGGAGAAGGGGAGGGAGGGAGAGAGGAAGAAAGGGAGAGAGAGCCCTGGTCCCAAGGGGAAGGAAGAAGCCACTTGAACTTCAGTCTGGACTACATCACATGTTCTGTGGGGACAGTCAGCACTCACTCAGGTCACAGTCCCCGCATTTTCCCTCGTGAGCTGAGAGGTTCCGCCCCCGCCCCCCTGCGGAGCCCTGGGATTCCCGCCCGGATTAGCCTGGTCACCCGAGTTGGCATCGCACAAGGGGGCGGGGCGGACAGAGTCCAGTGGGTATAAAGGCAGCTGCGAAGGCTTAACGCAAAGTCACACTCAGGACACAAGCGACATGGCCCTGCGCGCGCTCCATGCCCAGCCTACAGGCGGTCCTCAGCTGAGGTTCCTGCTGTTCCTGCTGCTCTTGCTGCTTCTGCTGTCATGGCCATCTCAGGGGGACGCCCTGGCAGTGCCTGAGCAGCGACGCTCCCTCTCTGAGTCCCAACTCAACCCGGACGAGCTACGGGGTCGCTTCCAGGACCTGCTGAGCCGACTGCATGCCAACCAGAGCCGGGAGGACTCGAACTCAGAACCAACCCCTGACCCAGCTGTCCGGATACTCAGTCCAGAGGGTAAGTGGCAGCTGGGGACCCACTTCAGCAACACCCTCTCCAAGCTCTAACCAACACACTCAAGTCCACGAGACCCAGTCAGTCCAGCTTCCGAGCCTCAGTTTCCCCTGCTGTGACCTCTGGAGTTGCCAGCAGTCCCCCGTGCAGTGGGCTCAGCCAGAGTAGGAAGGACGACCGTCCTCAGACCGGAGCTGGACAAATGATGTCCAGAGAGGTCGAGGTCTTTCCTGGAGATGCACAGCACTCTAGTGGGAGAGGACACGGGGGATGGTTAGAGGGTACTGGAGAGGGGAGGTAGGAAAGAGAGCCAGGTTGAGAGCCAGAGGGAAAAGAACCTGCGGGAACTGGATCCGGAATCTGACGCAATCGCTGGTCAAGAATCTGCTACTGTAACAAGTGACAGTGGCCTGGATGGGAGGGAGGAGGATCCCTGGGCCTCGGCTCCGCGTTAGGACCCAGGCCGATCTGGCCCCGCCCCCTCACAAATCCGCTTGGGCACGCCCCTTCACAAATCCGCTAGCTTTGTGTGAATCCCAGTGAACTGTCACTCTGACGACCTGCAAAGTCTTACTTGGATATGGTAACTACTCCAGAGGTTGAGGCAGGGAAATTGCCGTGAGTTCAAGGCCAGCTGGGACTACATAGTGAGAACCTGTCCCAATTTTTTTTTTAAGATTTATTTATTATATGTAAGTACACTGTAGCTGTCTTCAGACACACCAGAAGAGGGCATCAGATCCCATTACAGACGGTTGTGAGCCACCGTGTGGTTGCTGGGATTTGAACTCAGGTCCTCTGGAAGAAGAGTGCGTTCTCTTAATCGCTGCGCTATTTCTGCAGCCCCCGTCCCATTCATTGTTTTCCTCTTTTTCTTTTTCCATTTCTTCCTTCCTTTCTTTCTAACATTATGTATACATCATACAGCTTTCTGCCTGCATGTTTGTCTGCAGGCCAGAAGAGGGCATCAGATCCCATTACAGATGGTTGTGAACTATCATGTGTGGTTGCTGGGAATTGAAGTCAGGACCTCTGGAAGAACAGACAGTGCTCTTAACCTCTGAGCGATCTCTCTAGCCCCCTTTCTTTCTTTCTTTCTTTCTTTCTTTCTTTCTTTCTCTCTCTCTCTCTCTCTCTCTCTCTCTCTCTCTCTCTCTCTCTCTCTCTCTTTCTTTCTTTTTGAGATAGGGACTTTGTAGCTCAGGTTGACTGCAAACTCAGGGCAATCCTTCTGCCTCCATTTCCCAAGTGTGAAAAGGTGGCCACCAAACACTGCTTTAAAGAAAATCAACTTTTGTTTGTTAAAACACTTTATTCAGAGGTTTGGGGAAAGGTTTGAGAAGTACTCCACAGGGCAGACCTTAGAGATCTCCCTGTTGCTAAGAGCAAAATCAGCTTTTAACCAGAAGGTGCTGGTGGAAGTCTTTAATCCCAGCACTTGGGAGACAGAGGCAGGCAGATCTCTGAGTTCGAGGCTAGCCTGGCTTACATCGAGAGTTACATTTATTTAACTACACTGAGAACCAGGGCTACCCTGAGAGACCTTGGGCTACATATGTTTAACATCTGTGCAAAGGCCCTGTGGTGGGTGGGAGTGGCACATTTGCACACGGACACACCTGTGCCTGGCACATACTGAGCACATGAGTAACGGGCGTTCTGGTTTCTTCTGCAGTGCGATTGGGGTCCCACGGCCGGCTGCTGCTCCGCGTCAACCGGGCGTCGCTGACTCAGGGTCTCCCCGAAGCCTACCGCGTGCACCGAGCGCTGCTCCTGCTGACGCCTTCGTCCAGGCCCTGGGACATCACCAGGCCCCTGCAACGTGCGATCAGCCTCCAGGGACCCCACGCTCGCGCACTGCGCTTGCGCCTGGCGCCGCCTCCCGACCTAGCCGTGCTGCCCTCTGGCGGCGCGCGCCTGGAACTGCACTTACGATCGGCCGCCGGCAGGGGGCGCCGAAGCGCGCATTTGCACCCAAGAGACTCGTGCCCGCTGGGTCCCGGGCGCTGCTGTCACCTGGAGACTGTGCAGGCAACTCTCGAGGACCTAGGTTGGAGCGACTGGGTACTGTCCCCGCGTCAGCTGCAACTGAGCATGTGCGTGGGCGAGTGCCCCCACCTCTACCGGTCGGCCAACACGCATGCGCAGATCAAAGCACGCCTGCATGGCCTGCAGCCCGACAGAGTGCCGGCCCCGTGCTGTGTCCCCTCCAGCTACACCCCGGTGGTTCTTATGCACAGGACAGACAGCGGCGTGTCACTGCAGACTTATGATGATCTGGTAGCCCAGGGCTGCCACTGCGCTTGAGCACTGGGCCCTGCTCCTTACCTACACTCCCCTTCCATGATGCTATTTATATTTTTATTTAATAATATTATTAATTTATTGGGGTTGGGCTGGGTGGGTGGATTGTGTATTTATTTAAAACTCTGCTAATAAAGGTGAGCTTGGTTTCTATGCGGCGTCTCAGTGATCTCGGCATGATTCCCATCACCCTAGCCTCAGTTTCCCTTGTCACCTGAGAAGTGGAGCAGAGGACGGGCCTCCATTAGGCTGGCCTGGGGTGATTTTATTGACTGACAGCTGATGTGAGTGACCAGCCAGGGCCTGGTGGTCCTGCCATGTTTGAGCCGCAAGGAGGAGCAGGACAGTCAGCAGTTCATTGCTGCAGCCTCTGCTTCAGCGCCCTTCTAGGTTCCCTCTGGACATTCCTCCCATCCCCATTTCAAGCCAGGCCTAACATCCCAGAATCAGGGGGCCTCTGCAATCCAGATAGTCCGACAACGGCTGGCTGGGAATGAAAAGTGTAAGAAGCCAGTGGCTGCTCAGTCAACAAGACTGGGTGTCTCGGCTGCTCTTCAGTATGTGCTGGAGTCTTGAAGGGAGCTCCAGTGCCAGTGAAGGAATGGATGTGCCAGCAAGCAAAGCGCAAAAGCTCTTCTTCCATTGTCCTTATGTAGGTTCCCAGCCGAGGGTGAGGCCCAGATTAAAGGCGAGTCTGCCCACTTTAAAAATTCAGGATCAAAAGCAGGGCATATGCTTTCTCTCAAAGGTCCAGACAAGAAGTGCATCTTCCACCGTCAGTTTAGTCTGAGCCCGGAGTAGAGACAGGACGATCTCTGTGAGTTCCTGAACACCCAGGGCTACACACACACACACCCACACACCCACACACACACACACACACACACACACAGAGAGAGAGAGAGAGAGAGAGAGAGAGAGAGAGAGAGAGAGAGAGAGAGAGAGAAGAGATTTTCCCATTTTAAAGTAAGCAGAAGTCGCTCACAGGTGTGTGTGCGCCCTCCAGTTTTGGGTTTAAATCCAGATTCTGTCAAAGTAACAACCTGGAGCCACCACAGCACTGAAGGAGCCTTAAGTGTACTCTGGTGAGCAGTAAATCCTGGTGGGAAGGACAAAAGGAAAGAAAAGGGGACACAGGGAGACAGAGAGGCAGGGAGAGCCACATAGGCTGGAGCCCAGACCTAGGATCGGGAACCCGGGAATCTTGAGGGTGGGGAAGGGAAGGAAGATAAGGGGTGGGAGGAGGAACGGATGAAGACCATGTTGTGACCTCTCGGGGCTTCCGGATGACCCGAGTAGGAGAGAGGAGGGGAGTGAAGCGGAGAGGAAGGGAGGGGAAAGATCCCTAAGGGCTGAGAAGGCAGGAATGCCTCCTATGGAGTCTGAGTGGCTGGTGGGTGAGCAGCAGGCAGAGGGGACACAGAGCGAGCAGAACTGTGAATTCAGATAAAGTTCGGACTTTCCGGAAATCACCGGTCAGTCCTGCTCAGAGTTCCACGTGGCCCAGAGCATTTATGGAGCACCATCTGCATGCGCACTGACCGGAGGGTTGTTGCTGATCTTTCTTCCTCTTTGGGAGTCTTCCTGCTCCCTGTGATGTTGGGCGTGCGGGAGCGGGGCGGGGGGTACTGCGGGGAACGGATTCTCAGGTTAAATGTCTGTCCCTGTGGGCCAGACCCGGCTCAGCGCCAGGAAACCACACGCTCATCGTCCTCCAATGGGGCCCGCCCCAGGGACTCCAGGTTGCAATAGACGGGCTGAGGGTCCAGGTCGACACTCCTGTAGTTCATGTAGCAGTCATTGTCTCCAGAAGGGCAGCTTCTGCGGAGGCAGATGTACATCAGAGGCGGGTGACTGAGGCGAAGAGACAGGGGCCAGTGACAGGGTCTCATCGTGTAGCCCAGGCTGGCCTGGCTCTCACAGATAATATGCTCCTGTTCCGCTCCTACCTGTTTTTCCAACTTCCTGTGTGACTCCCACTCCTCTGAAAGTCACCGATTCAGCATGATTAAAATATGTGTGGAAGACACACACCTGATTTGACTTGTATATGTGCACTCGTGTAAGCATGGGTATGAGTGTGTGCGTGTGCATGCATGTGTGTGCAAGCATGTAAGCGTGTGTATTTGTGTTGTCTGTGCGTGTGCATGGGTGTATATGTGCATGTATGGTTCGTGCATTTATGTGTGTCTGCGTCCATGTATGTGTGTGGACGTATTTGTGCGTGTGAGTGCATGAATAATTCATGCATGTGTGTGCATGTGAGTGCATATATGTGTCTGTGCTTGCGTGTGTGGGTGTGTGTGTGTGCGCGCACACGCGTGAGTGTGCATCCATATGTACTAGTATGGCTCCTGCATGTATGTGTGTCTGGGCATGCACATGCACGTGCCTGTGTGGGTATACTCATGTGTGCATGCACATGTGCCAATATTTTCTTTCCAGTGCAGAACCCAGCTTCTTGTCCTTGCGGTTTTTTTTTTTTCTTTTTTTTTTTTTTTCTGGAGCTGGGGACCGAACCCAGGGCCTTGCGCTCGTTAGGCAAGTGCTCTTCCGCTGAGCTAAATCCCCAACCCCTTTGTCCTTGCGTTTTGAGACAGGGTCTTGTGTAGGCCAGGCTAGCCTGAACTCGGATTTTACATCCCCCACCCTCACCCCAGATGGTCTGGATGGCGGGGACGGGATGTCTGGGAGAGCACTCCAGCTCCAATCCAGCCCCACCTCCGGTTTACTTTTAACTTTTTTCACTATCATTTGCCTGTGATCGCAGAAGAGGTTGTGACAGGCTCCGTGAAGTACAAGGAAGAAAGAAACCCCAGTTTTCGGTTTTTGGGAAGCTGAGCAGGGCCTAGAACAGGGCCAGTGAAGCCAGGGTGGGGCCATCTCTCCTTTTTCCTGACTAACTGGTTCGGCCTACATTGGTGACCTTCCCCATCCCCCTCCACCGGTCACTTCCCCTTTCTCAATATTTGCATATCATTTGCATACATTTCTTCTCAACCGAGTTACACAAATCTCCTACCTCAGCTTCCAGCAGACTTCCCTATTCCATATTCTTGGTCAGTCCCCCCACAAACTTCCCAATTCTCTCTCTCTCTCTCTCTCTCTCTCTCTCTCTCTCTCTCTCACACACACACACACACACACACACACACACACACACACAGACCACAGAGTCTCTTGTGGTCCCCAACTCAGAATCCTTCTGCCTCCACCCCATAGGGCTGGGAAGATAGGTGGGCACACCATCCTTACTCACCTACTCAGTTTTAACCTACTGTGCATCCCAAGTGTCACAGGGAGATGAGGGTGTTGTCCTCTAGCATGGGGACACAGACATCTGTGAGCCAGGAGACTGGACTGCTGACCCTTTGCCAAGTCCTACTTGACCTGGAACCCTGGTTCCTTCAGAGGTATGAGCTGGGTTTACAGCTCACAAGATGGCGGCTGGCCCCTTGGGAACTTTCCAAACTCTTATTCTCCTACCTCTGGAGGTGAGGTGAGGCCTGCAGCCCTCATCTGAACATGTGAAGCTTCACGAGGCCCAGCTGACAGTTTCAGGCCAACTATATACTCATGGTGACTCCACTCTCTCAGGCCTCCATGCTCTCTAAAGCAGAGTAATTGCTCATTGTGGACAGGGGTCACTCACCTGGCTGCAGACCATGAACAATCCTCGGCTGCCTGGCCAATGAAGACATTCTCATAATCCATCGTGGACCTGTTGGGTGGCAAGTCTGGGGCCTTGGGACGAGGCTGCCGGCTGCTGTACCTTGGCAAGAAGTCTGTCACTGGTGTGGGGCCATCGTGTGAATTCTGGACTTTGCTGAGACCCTGCTTACCGACATGTCGGCGACGAAGCCTCCAGGCCAGCACAGATCCACCAACAGCCAAAGCCAGGAAGATAGTCCCAGCAACAAGGGCGCCAATGGACCCCGGGGCCCAGCCTGGGGGACAGCTGACCTGGAGGAAGGTGGAGAGGTTCCTGGGAGCTGCCGTAACTGGGTGTAGACACAGCTGCTGCTGCCCAGAACAGTTGTTCTGCCGAACATTTTGCCAGGAGGCCAGACCACAGCTGCAGTCTGCCCTGAGCTCCAGGTCGCAGCGTAGGGCCAGCGACCCGTCCACACTGTCCAGATGGTTGTGGGTGACAATCAGGGTTTGCAGCTTTTCCAGGTTGGCAAAGAAGACCCCAGGGAGCACCCGAAGGTTATTCTTAGACAGGTCCAGGACCTGTGCATGCCTGGCCTTCAAGGGCTGACTCTGTGGCAGGGACAGGCCGAGGCCGCTGAAATTGAGGCAGGTGTCATTAAATGTCTGAGTCCAGTCCACGTTGCTTGCGTAAACCGTGCAGGTAAGATCTTGACTCCCTGACTCGTGCAGGAGGGCCAACAGCATCGGGAGGCATGACCACAGCAGCCCAGCTCCCGTGCTCCCCATTCTAGCCACCTGTGTGGTAAACACTGTGGGTTTAAATGAGTTAAACACCATGGGTTTAAAAAAGTACAGATTAATTAATAATTCAAACCAGGCTATATGTGGTGGCGCATACCTTTAATCCCAGCACTCGGCTGGCAGGGGCAGGTGGGTCTCTGTGACTTCGAGGCCAGCCTGGTCTACATAGTAAGACCCAACAAAGCTCAAATAAAACACCCCAATCAGTTTCCTGACATGAAAGCTCATGACCCCTGGCTGAGCTGTTTCCCTGGTCCCTGAGTCTCCAACTACTGGTCTGTGAAATGGGTACATCCCGCACCTGCCCACAAGACTAGACTACCTGCCCGGGCTTCCCACCATCTGCAACACTCCTATTGGCCAAGGCGCAACTATGTGCAAATGAGTTGTTGTCCTGGAAACAGCCTAGCCCAGGTCCTGGCCATCTTTCCTGCAGACCCTGCTATTCTACATCGCCCAACCCTGGAGTGAGGCAGACATGATGCTGTGAAGGATCCGTGCCAGCTGCCTGAGCCCTGGGTCTCACCTCCTGATCTTTGCGGTGTCCCAAGCCTCAAGGGCCTAGGGGTTGGGGTTCACCGCTTCTGGCGCTCTCCACCTGTGAGTCCAGCACCTGAGGGAAGAGGAGCAGGTGTAGGAGTAGAGGGGTCAGCAGAGAGACCTCTGCGAGCCTCAGGCTCTCACGAGAGGAGGAGGGGCCGAACTGTCCCACTTCTCTCTTGCTGTGACCTCACTCTGAGCTCCTTGGCCCGCAGCTTCCCCTCCACCCGCTTCCTGACCTTTGCTGGGCTCTACAAATATTCACTCAACGAACGATCACTTAAAATGCCTCAGCTCTGGGCAGGTACTCAGGGGCCATCTGGTCCTGGGAAAGATCAGAACTGGACAGTGATCAGAAGTCCAACCCCCGAATGGAGAAGTGATCAGAAGTCTGTCCGCATGGAGGCAGGACAGAAAGAAGGGACAGACTCTCACAAGGCATCCTAGAAGAGGAGGCATTAAGGTTAGGGTTTCAAGGGGTTGGGGATTTAGCTCAGTGGTAGAGCGCTTGCCTAGCAAGTGCAAGGCCCTGGGTTTGGTCCCCAGCTACAAAAAAAAAAAGAAGGAAAAAAAAGATTTATAAAAAAAAAAAAAAAAGGTTAGGGCTTCAACACATAGTTAGGAGTTGCCACAGAGTCTTAAAACCTGTCCTTAATTCTCCGAGCTCTGTGGAAGTTTCTGTGGCAGGCTGTTGGAGAGGGGCTGTGGGGACCAGCTCAGGGAAGGCATATAGCTGATAAATACCTGGCAGGCAGGAGCGGTCCTCAGCAAGGCAGCAGGAGCTAAGACCCTGAGGTCTGAGGAGCAGCTGGGTAAGAGGAAACTGAAGGAGGAACTGGAAGTGTTGTCCTCCCACTGGTGTAAATGGGCAAGCCAGCAAGTCCCAGGACCAGTGGGAGCCCAGCTGGTGTGTGCTCAGGGGAAGGGAGTGTGAAGACAGAATCCGGATCCCTGAGGCAGAGAGACATTCCAGGCTGTGGGAGAGGACCCCATCCAGGTAGACTGAAAGAAGTGGCATGGTTGTGTGGGTTCACAGGATCAGGGGGCCAGCTCTCTCCTTGACCCCCTTGGGGATGCTAACCACATAGGCTGGCAGGGCCGTGGGGTACAGGAACCCTAGCACTGAAGGGGGTAATGGGGACCTGGCTTATGCTGGTATCTGGGGTCAGACACAGGGGTTGGGGATTTAGCTCAGTGGTAGAGCGCTTGCCTAGCAAACGCAAGGCCCTGGGTTCTGTCCCCAACTCCGAAGAAAAGAAAAAGGAAAAAAAAAAAGTCAGACACAATGATGTGACATGAGCAGCCTCCCTTCCCTAGGCTCCAGCAGCCTCAGCTCATGACCTGAGGCTCCTTTTGGGGGAGTGGAATACTCTGGGAGCAGAGGTGACAGACACAGAGGACAGACGACAGCTGACAAGAGTCTATTCTCTCCTTCCCCCGTGTGTTCTCAGAGGATGACCTCAGATGTCAGGCATGGATGGTGACAAGAACCAGTCTACAGAAATCTTTGAATGTAATCACAGCCAGAAGCCAGAAGAGCCCTCGGCTCATATACCCAGACATAGCAAACTTCCCAATGACCCTTAGGAGTACCCAAATAACCATGCATGCTCATAGACACCCCAAAATATCCAACGACTCTCAGAGACCCCAAAGCCCTCAAAGATATTGGGAGACCCCCAATGTCTCCGAAATGCCAGTGACACACACATAACCCCCACGATCCCTAGAGACTCAGACATGCAGCCCTCAGCACCAAGGTCCCCAATATATGACACCCCACAATTGAGCTCTGCTGTCCTAATGCTTCTATGCTGGAGCAGCCTGCATCCCCCAAGTGCCCCAGTCTCTGAGGTCAGCTCCACCTGCTGCTTGTCCCCTACAAATGTCTGACACACCAGAAATGCCCAGGTCCTGCACTCCAGTGACCCCTTTCCTGACTCCCTGTGATGGCTACAGGGCCCATGAAGACTGTGCCATGGGCATACTCCATTCTTTCCCACAGGAAGGAGGAGGGCTGCGCACCAGGCTGCTGGCCAAGCAAAGACCAGGGGATGGGCTGGGTGGCAGGGGACACTGAGAGTCACTGAAGTTATCAGGTTAAGACTGACAATTGAACTCTGGCAGCATTGAGCCTTTGCCCACTCTCAGACCCGCAAACCCAGTTTCTAGTTCCTGGGGAATTTAGAGGCAAAGCAGTTCTGAGCTATGATCTTTGTGTGTTCAGCCAGTGTAGCTTAGATTGTGCTGGAACTGTCATCCTCCTGCCTCTGCATCCCCAGTGTTGGGGCGGCAGAGGCTGTGCTGCCACCCAGGATGGGGTTTTATAGAGAACTAGAGTGCCTGTACTCAGAAGCACTCAGGAAATGTGAAACAGTGAGCTAGTGTCTTGGACAGAAGCTGTGTATGACTGTTTCCTACCCAGAATGTGGATGTGGTTAACAGCTTGGTGACCTGTGTTGTCTGCAGGGCAAGGCCGGTCAGTCCTTCCTGTGGACATTTTCCTCTTGGTCAACAGGACTGAGCCATCTTTATGGAAGTGACCATATGTACTCAGTAAAGAGCTTCAGTATAAGCATGGCTTAAGCTTCCTTGTACACAGTTGGGTTAATTATCAGCAGAATGGTTTCCCCCCAAAATTGTGCGTATGGCTACAATAAACCATCCTGTATCAGACTCCAGGTGCAGAGTCATGTAGCTTAGGGTTCCCCTCCTGCCTCACTAGGGTTTTTTCTCTGCCGGCCCTGGTGTTGGCAGAGACCCTCACAGAATTATAGAAACCACTTATAGAGACTAAGTACTAAGTACTAAGTACTAAGTACCTAAGTACCTAAGTACTAAGCCTGAGATTTTATGTCTGGAAAGGTTTGATTTTGTTTTTTGTTTTGTTTTGTTTCTTTGTTTGTTTGTTGTTTTGAGACAGGGTTTCTCTGTGTAGCACCGGCTGTCCTGGAAGTCACTCTGTAGACAAGGCTGGCTTCAAACTCACAGAGTATGAACACTTACTGGACTCATACAAGATTTAGCAAAATCTCCACTATTTGGCTAAAGGCAGTATAATGGTAATAAAAATAGTCAATTCGTATCCCATTTGCTTTTATTTCATGTGTACTGGTGCTTTGCTTGTATGTATGTCTATGTGAGGGTGTCAGACCCCCTGGAGCTGGAGTTACAGTGAAGAAGCAGTGTGACTCCATCCTGGGCTTGAAAACCATCTTATAGAGAAGACGAACTAAGTTCATTCCCATTTATAATTATATTTGTTTTCTCAAGGCTTGGGCTATGCCCTGAGGGAACTGAGGTAGCAGAATAAACTCCGTTCTGTTCTTAAGACTCCATTCTAAGGGTTGGGGAGATGGCTCAGCAGTTAAGAGCACTGACTGCTCTTCCAGAGGTCCTGAGTTCAATTCCCAGCAACCACATGGTGGCTCACAACCATCTGTAATGGGATCTGGTGCCCTCTTTTGGTGTGTCTGAAGACAGCTACAGTGTACTTATAGATAATAAATAAATCATAAAAGAAAAAAGAAAAAGACTCCATTATAAGTTAACTTGCCTTTAGAGAGGCATGGCCCCCTCCCTTGAGGTCTGAGAAAAAAAACTGCGAAATGTCCCTGGCAGTGGCAAATAGACAGAGCAGCTGCTGCTGGCTGATAACCAGAGTGGGCTCAGGAAACCTAAGTCTTTCCCAGGTCAGGTGCTCCTTTTTGATGTAGTCTCCCTCCTTGTGGTTTAACCAGATGCTGTAAAGCCATAGCTGAAAGACCAACACTCCTTTACCCTGTCATGTAATGCCGAGGTTGGGGGCTCCCGTTTGCGGTGTTTTTCTTTACAAACCCCCTTCACTTAGACCTGGGGTGAACTCTCCTTCCTGTTCCATCAGGAAGGTTGGTGGCCCAGTTCCAACTTGAATAAAGACCCTCATGCCATCGGGTTGTGACTCCTGGTGGTCTCTGGGGTGTTTACAATCTGGACACAACATTTGGTGCATTGGCCAGGAACCCCCAGACTTCTAGGACCCCTGACCCAGGGAGTCTGGCACCAGCTGGTGTCTGTGTCTTTGTGTATTGCCTGTTTCTGTTCTTGCTTTCCGGTTTTGAAAAAGGCCTCAAGGTGTCTGTATGAGCAGCATGGAGAGGCTAACAGTTGGAGGGTCGCAGCCTTGGAAGACAGACAGCCCTACTGTCAGTTGCTTTTGGTTTCTGGAGTGGGAATCTGTGAATCTGTGAGTCTTAGTCTTTGGATTAATTTTTGTTTTCAGTCAGTCGTGGAGTGGCTATTTTGTGGCTGTCTTATTTGTTGTGTTGTTTGGTCTTTACTTGTATGAACTGTGAGGGACGCCAAGGGACAGATTGTTTCTCACTTTAATCTTATTCTGACTCAAGGAAGTTAGGGCTAAGGACCACTGACTAAAACTTGGAGTGGCCAGCTTTTGATGTTGGATGGCCACCAGAGGGGAACCTGTAATCTCCCCAGGGTGTCAGCTGTAGAGGATAAAGTGCTTCAAAAGTTCCCCCTCTTTCCCCCTGCGGACACTTCTTCATCAACAGGAACAGCAGCAGAAATGGTGGCATCAGCTTCAGGGCTGGAGAGATGGCTCAGAGGTTGAGAGCGCTGACCGATCTTCCAGAGACCCTGAGTTCGATTCCCAGCAGTCACTTGGTGATTCCCCTTTTTCTCAGGACCGGCTCACACAGGGCTTATCCCCTCTCCCCTTCCCCCTCTGCTCAGTGCAGGCACAGTGCCCACTGGTATCCAGGGCCCCTAGAAGGTCTAAGACTGGGCCCTCCTGTAGACCTAACCAGGCTTTCCCTGAGTTGGGAGGTGAGTTCCCGGAGAGCAGGGCTCCACGCCTGGACACACTGGACAGGAGAGTCCCCAAATGGGCCCAGGTCTCCCTCACCAGAGCTTGCAACTGACTCCTGGCTACTCATTATTTTCAGTAAATGGCTACCCTTCTTGCTAGGAGAAGTGCTCGCTCCCTGTCTGAACAGATATGGTCTCTGAGCGGTTGGGGATTTAGCTCAGTGGTAGAGCGCTTGCCTAGCAAACGCAAGGCCCTGGGTTCGGTCCCCAGCTCCGAAAAAGAAAAAAAAGATGTGGTCTCTGAGTTGTAAAGAGAGGTTCTCACTGACAATATCCAGCCACGTTCAGCCCACTGAGAGGCAACAACCACTCGCTTCCATGCGCCTTAGGGTACTCAGGGCAGATGCCTTCCCCACCCCCAGACTCTCAAAGCTCTTACAGGTTCTCCTCACCATAGACAGAGGCCAAGAAACTGGCTCCTGGCCCCACAGGGAACCCCCCCAGATTGGGACTTTAATGTGGTGGAAGGAAGGAATCTCCAGATTCACCACCAGGCTCTTTCTGCAGATCTCAACAGTAATTTGGCCAAGGTTTAGATATGATATTAGATGGGAAATTGAGAAAAGCGTTATTTCTTGAACAGGTCATAAAGACTATGTGTAAGGCTATACACACGTAGACCCTGAGAAAACAGAGTTCTAGTCCGGGAGCTCTGGCCTCCATCAGTTAGTGCCAGACATGAGGAAGAAGTTACAGATTCAAGAAAGATCAAGAGGAAAGTCGTTGCGGGATCTAGCAGAAGTTGCAGAGAGTAGGGAAAGACAGGAAAGACACTGAATTGAGCTCTGGATAGAGTCCTTCTAGGAGAAAGGAAACCCAAGCTTCAACAGACTTCTGGAGGAGTAACTAAAGGGGTCTTGACCCAAACTCTAGGACCATGGAGACGGCCGGAGGCTTATTTATCAAAGAAACTGGACCCAGTGGCAGTAGGATGGCCACCTGGCTTGCCTGCATATTATTGTAGCCACAGCACTGTTGGTTAAAGATGTAGAGACATTAACTTTGGGACAGAATTCGATTATGACTATCTCCCATGCAATTAGAGGGGTACTCAGGCAGCCTTCTGATTGATGGCTCAGTAATGCCTACATGATTCATTATCAGATTTCACTAAGCAACCCTGGCTGAGTTATTTTTCCAGCTGCCTGTTTCCCTGAACCCTGAGACTCTCCTCTGTCAGAGACAGAGCGGACCTGGTTTACGGACAGAGCAGCTTCATCCATGAGGGTCGGAGGAGAGAACAGGGGCAGCAGTGACTACAAAAACGGAGGCAATGGTAATCTGGACTCAGTGTCTTCCTCCAGGCACTTCTGCTCAAAGGGCCAAGCTAATAACATTACCACAAACCCCCATCATGGGAAAAGGACTGGCTGTTAGCATCTGCAGGGACAGCCAGATATTCATTTACTACTGTTCATGTGCATGGAGCCATTTCCCAGGAACGTGGGTTCCGAACAGCAGAAGGAAGAACTGTCAAAAATAAAGACAAAATTCTACAGGACATCCAAAAGGAAACAATGGCTAGAGATAACAGCCTGGCTGACAAGGCTGCTTAGGAGGTAGCCTTAAAGGAAACAGCCATCTCTAGATTGGCCACTGTCCTACCAGAACCATCCAGAGCAACTGATTTATGCAGAAGAAGAAATTAAATGGGCTGGTGGTGATCGATTGAATAATTCCCACCTCTTTAGCAGGAACTGTTCTCAGAAAGATGCAGAGTCACTCACATGGGAGGGAAACGAATGACAGAGCAGTGAGACAATCTAAGGTGACTTTCGAGGCTGTACAGAGCACTCTTGAGGATATAGTGACAAACTTTAAAGCTTGCCAGCTGAGAACACCCCCAGGAACGCCAAACATCCAAATTCCTAACTGCAAGGTGAGAGACTGGGGGCTCACTGGGAAAACTGATTTTACAGAGATCAAGCAGGGACGGTATGGTTCTAAATATCTGCTGGTATTTGTGAACATTTTCTCCAGATAGATGGATAGATGGAGGTGTTGTTAGCTAAGACTGAGACAGGAAAGATAGTGGCCAAGAAATTACTAGAGGATATCTCACCCAGGTCTGGATTTCCTCATGGATAGGGTCAGACAGTGAACTGATTTTCGTGTCCAAGGTAAGCCAGAATGTAGCAAAATTCATTGGGGCAGATTGGAAATTGCATTGTGCATACTGACCCCAAGGTTCAGGGCAGATAGAAGGAATAAATAAGACATTAAGAGACCTTAACTAAATTCGACACTGGTGGGGACTGGATGATGCTTCTTTACCCTGTATCAGATAAAAATATTCTCCTTGCCAGATGCCCATCCCCCACTGTCCCCAGTCTACAGTTGGCAGCCATTACAGAACTGAAAGATAATGATTTAATATTCGGGGTCAGAGTTACCCAGTGGGCTCATGAATATGTTTGGCCTGAATTATGTGCCCTGTACGAAGCAGGCCCAGTTCCAGAACCACACAAGTCAAGGAGACTGGGACTATGTGAGGAGATGTCACCAAGGTACACGGAGACACAGGTGAAAAGGACACATCATCATCCTGTTGACCACACCAACTGTAACCAACTGGATGAAATCACTGACTGGGTGCACTCCAACCACACCAGACCTGCTTCCCCACTAAGGAAGACTACCTGGCTCTAGCTGTACCAAAACAGAGGGTTCAAAAGGACGCCATTTTCCTCAAGTTAAAGATGGTAGGATGTCATACAGGTGAAGGCAAGTTCAAGATAGAACGAGGCCTGTCATTGGACGATGGGTGAGAGAAAAGTTTTAGGAAGAGGAGGAGACGGGGCGGGAGAGATGGCTCAGAGGTTAAGAGCACTGACTGCTCTTCCAGAGGTCCTAAGTTCAAATCCCAGCAACCACATGGTGGCTCACAACCATCTGTAATGAGATCTGATGCCCTCTTCTGGTGTGTCAGCAATAGTGTGTTCATATACATAAAATAAATAAATAAATCTTAAAAAAAAGAGGAGGAGACTGGACGGAGGGAGACTGGAGGAAGAAGCTGCCAAGAGAACGTGGAGGCCGATGTTAAGATTCCACTTTGTACCTTTAAAGGTTGTTATGAATGTTCTTTTTTTTTTTTTTCTTTTTTTTTTTTGGTTCTTTTTTTCGAAGCTGGGGACCGAACTGAGGGCCTTGCGCTTCCTAGGCAAGCGCTCTACCACTGAGCTAAATCCCCAACCCCGTTATGAATGTTCTTAAGGGATGGATGTGTACTGGACTTTGTATGTTTAGGTGGGCAATTATATCTTATCAATTGGATCAGAGGTTATTGTGTTGTGTGTTCTTTTTGTGTAGGTTTGAGTTTGGGAGAGTGTGTGGCAGCAGAGACACTGAGCCGCCACGGAATTGAGATGTATTTTTCTGGCATGGTGGTGCAGCCTGCCTTGGGAACTGGATGAGTAGAGAGATTGTTGCCAGGCTCAGAGAGAGGCCATTGGCAGTGTGATATGGGATGGAGCAGAGCAGGTGAGAGGCTTTGCTGACTGAGATGAAGATATCCACCAGACATCTTGGGGCACTGTGGTGCCGGACCTAGTGGGAGTAAAAGACAGCCATTATTTTTAATAATTTTACAACAACAAAGGATGACTTGGTCTCAGTCCTGCGTCTACTGTCCCTGCTATATGTACAGTGTCTTACATTTCCCCTTTTATGAAGACACCGAGTTAATAGTTAAATAGTTATGTATAGATGGTTGGTCACAGGAAGGTCCAGTTTTAACCCTCCAGACTGTATTGAAACAGGATACCTGTCTGGGGAAAAGTCCCCTTGTCACATCAACACATCCGCAATCGAACCGTTCCCATAGTTCATTCCAAACAGATTATTTCCCTGGAACAGACATGGTGGGCCTGTTCGACAGGACTGACCCCTTGCGAGGATGGAGTGATTCTTAATTCTTGGACCCCAGATGGGTTCTGTATTTTGGTTCAATTAGTGCCCCCACATAATCTATTATTCAGGGAAAATGGTATTAAGAGCCTTAGTTCCTTATCATTAGCCTTAGGAAGACAAATTGAGGGAGACCTTATGAGACAAAGGACAGAACCTATCTCTTTGACTTTAACATTAATTCTAGGGGGAGGGCTAGCCCTGATTGGCATTGGGATAGCTGCCCTAACATTACAAAAATAAAACAAACAAAACAATTGCCCGACCTCCAGGGGTTCAGCGGAGACCTGGGAGCAGACAGGAGGCCAAAGAAGTAGAGCAAGTCTGTGCTCTGATCGAGCTCTCAAACTTTAATTAGAAAACAGCGGCTTAGGGTTGGGGATTTAGCTCAGTGGTAGAGCGCTTGCCTAGGAAGCGCAAGGCCCTGGGTTCGGTCCCCAGCTCCGAAAAAAAGAACCAAAAAAAAAAAAAAAAAAAGAAAGAAAGAAAGAAAGAAAGAAAACATCGGCTTACAAAGACAAGCAGGTGGGAAGGTCACCTAGGACCCAGGACCAATTCACTACCGGTCACCACCCTCCCTATAGCCCTAAACCGTAAGTTGCAGGTGTAGACTGATAAGAACAGATGGCTGGAGGCAGAAGCTGTAAAAGTGATAAGAACAGACAACTGGCGAGGTGTCCCAGAGGGTGTAAGTGGGCTTGACATTCCTGAAACACTCCTCAGACAGAGGGTGTGTAAGCGGGCTTGGCTCCCGGGATCTCCTCCCTATAGATAAAGACATCCAGTGCCTAGAAAGGTCTGCTTCCCACCTGGAGCACAGCGGACATTCTCTGGCTGAATCGCTAGCTAAAGTTAGGGAATGTATAGATAGATGCCAGAGAATACGAGGAAATTATAAAAGTTGGTGCCACTCACTGTTTGATTCCTCCCCCTGGTTAACAACTTTTATTTCTACCCTCGTGGGACCATTAGTTACTCTTTTACTTCTTACCTTTAGACCGTGTATCATAAACAAGCTTTTACAATATATAAGACAGAGACTGGGGGCTATTCAGCTAATAGTAATGAGATCTCACTATCAACAAATTAGCAGTCTGAACCTCAAGGAACCCAAGATTGGCCTCCAAGGCAACTAGTAGTGGGGGGAATGAAGAGACAGAGAGAGCAGAATAAACTCCATTTTGTTCTTAAAATCCCATTCTAAGTTAACTAGCCCTTAGAGAGGCATGGCCCCCTCCCTTGAGGTCTGAGGAAAAAAATTGCGAAATGTCCCTGGCAGTGGCAAATAGACAGAGCAGCTGCTGCTGGCTGATAACCAGAGTGGGCTCAGGAAACCTAAGTCTTTCCCAGGTCAGGTGCTCCTTTTTGATGTAGTCTCCCTCCTTGTGGTTTAACCAGATGCTGTAAAGCCATAGCTGAAAGACCAACACTCCTTTACCCTGTCATGTAATGCCGAGGTTGGGGGCTCCCGTTTGCGGTGTTTTTCTTTACAAACCCCCTTCACTTAGACCTGGGGTGAACTCTCCTTCCTGTTCCATCAGGAAGGTTGGTGGCCCAGTTCCAACTTGAATAAAGACCCTCATGCCATCGGGTTGTGACTCCTGGTGGTCTCTGGGGTGTTTACAATCTGGGTACAACAGTAACTTGTAACCTTAACTACAATCCACTCTGCACTGCCTGCTCCAGGAATGGTAACCATGTTTTTGCTTTAAAAAGTTACAAGCACCTTGCAGTCCTCCATTTGTCTCAGGTTCCGGACATGTGTGACTATCTTGTCACTAGCACGTGTTTTTGTTCAGGAGCCTGTAGGACTAACTCCTTACCCCTATGTTCACCCATGCACCCCACTTATTTTATCCGCCAACTCCCCCATTTGGAAACTCCCTACTCCTGGGCTATAAAAACCTTGTCTTGGGTTGGGGATTTAGCTCAGTGGTAGAGCGCTTGCCTAGCAAGTGCAAGGCCCTGGGTTCGGTCCCCAGCTCCGACAAAAAAAAAAGGGGAAAAGAAAAAACCAAAACCTTGTCTTCCTCAGATTCAATTCTGTCTTCTCGAACCCTGCCTTATGGGGAGGCAGCCTATGTACATGAATAAAAATGCGTGCTTTAATTTTTTTTTTCTTTTTCTTTTTTTCGGAGCTGGGGACCGAACCCAGGGCCTTGCGCTCTACCACTGAGCTAAATCCCCAACCCCTATGCCTGCTTTAATTATTGTGGCCACAATTAATTGGGTCGCAGTTTTTCTCCTCCAATGTTTGGGACTAATAACAGTTGTGAGCTGCCATATGGGTGCTGGGAATTGAACCAGAGTCCTCTGGAAGAGCAGCCAGTGCTCCTACCCCTCCTCCCCCGAACAAAACAGCTAATTAAGTCAGGTTGGTGTCACAGGCCAGTGATCCCGGACCTCGGAGGCTGAGGCAATAGATGGCGAGTCCCTCTGTCGTGATATAATCCATCACATAAATATGTAATGTCCTTTTGAAGGGTCACATGGGAGCATGTGCCTGGCCCAGTGTCACCAGGACCCCGAATCGTTCGCTACTGCCATCACGTGGCCACAGCTGGAACTACAGTTCATAGCTGTTTTAAGGGGCAGGAAACCCAGGCCCCACGAGGGGTCAGGAGAGAATGGGGTGCAGGTTTATCTGCTCAGCAAATACTTATTGAGTTCTCTTCATGACGTGAGAGTCTGTGAGAGGAGCGTGCTTTACTAGCTCCCCCCAAATGAGGCACCGGTGTTTGGTCCCTGTTGTGCATCCTCAGGCTTGTTGCTTTGTCACTCTGACACTGCTCTATTCACTGCAGATGTACCAACGCCGGGTGGAAGGACTCAGCAAAAGATGAATTCAGCCCTGTGCTTGGCGCTGAGTTGAGGATCCGAGGTCGGATGGAACGCGGTACTGCTGGACGACCGCTCTCGGTCTTGCGGGGGACCTGCACATACCAGTAGTGTATCCTGTCTCAGGATTGATGCGGCTTAGAAGTTCTCAAGCGGCGGGAGCAGTCTAGTGAGGGCGAACGTCTCTCCTTCCTTTCCTTCCTCCCGCGTGGCTTCGAGAGGGCAGCGGCTGCGTTGGTACCGCGGCACAGAACAATCAGCGTCCAAACTCGGGCTTCTGTCCCCAGTAACTCTATTTTGGGAACTCTGCACCCCGAGAGCCTGAGGCACAGGTCGCCCTCAGGACTCCTTCCCCCATCCACCGCAGGTCCACGCCCCCGGGCTTGCCGCGTGCACCAGCTGCTCCCTTCCCGGTGTTGTTTGGGTTTTAATTTTTGTGTTGCACTTAGAAAATTACCCATAATTACAGCTGCGGAGAGGAAACAGTCTCCGAGTACAGCCGTGCTCCAGCTGTGCCGGCTCCAAAGCACAGCTGGGGCGGGGCCGTGGCTCCGGACGGAACGGGAGGGAGGAGCGTATTGCAGGGTCTCCAGCGGTTCGCGCTTACCCGCGGGTGCCCGGGGCGCGGGGGTCAGGAGCACCTGTGTCAATAATAGTGACAAACGGGGCGTTTGGGAAAATCTAGAGAGGGCATCAAAGGCATGGAGGACAGAGTAGAGGAGAAGGGTGAGGAAGAGGAGGAAATTGAGGAGGGAGAAGATATGGAGGAAATAAGGGGAAGGGAAGGGTTGGAGGGCGAAGGGGAGGAGTGAGGGGAGGCAGCCCTGCAGTCCCGGTACTGGCCACACGGGGGCGCAACAGAACCGGCTCCACTGGTGGACAGGGGCAGGATCTTCTAGGGAAGAAGTTTAAGCCTTCTGGGTTTTTTTCTGTTCGCCTGGAATGGAGGTCTCTGCGTGCTTTGGGAAGAAGGGATCCAGTTTGCAGAGCCTGGCAAGCCGCTTAGGGAAACTGGCAATCTGGTCCCTACTGCACCCGAGAGAAAGGGGAGCAGGTGAGGGCCCCCTCAAATGCCTTCCATCCATCCCCGTTAGTCCAAGTCTGTGACCCGACCACTTTATTTGCGATATACTTACTGTTTGTGTTTATGCGTGGGAACACACGTACCATTGTGCGTGTGGAAGTCACAAGAGTAGTCAACAGTTTCCAGTATCTCCCGCGGGTTGAACTTAGGTCATCAAGCTTGGTGCCAAGCGCCTTCACCTGCTGAGCCATCTCACACACCCAAGGGAACAGTTTTCTGAGCCCAACACCAGACACTCATAGTGATTCCTGAAATAAATCTTTCCCACCCGCGCGCTGCTGTCGCCAGCACCTTAACCGCATTTGTGCCCCAGGGCCCTTGCACTGGCTATGACTGGTCTAAAGGCTCTCTCACTCCTTCCAGTCCTTCAGTGCCAGCCCTCTTTCTCTCCCCGATGTGGGCGGGCCGCTGTCTATACCCAAACTGGGTGTGTGTGTCCTGTGAAGCTCAACTCCCCCGACTTTCCTAGCGGTGTTTGGGAGCGCCTCGGTTGCCATGACGACGGTGCAGTTGCTCCCGCCCGCAGAGCCTACCCTAAGCAGCCTTCAAGGGCTGCGGGCGCCCCCGCCTCGTTCTTTCCTCCTCCCTCCGTCCGCCTCCACCCTCCTGCGGGACTCCTGCCGCCTTCGCCGTCGCCGATCCTCCCTCCCTCTATCCGGCTCCTGTCTCCTGCTTTCCCTAGCGGATTCTTTTCTCCAGGAGTCGTGGCGAAGTGTCTCCACTGGGTCCCCAGACCCCGGTAGACAGCAGGCGCTCAATAAATATTTCCAAGGGGTGGGTGAAGACATTGAATCAAAACTGTATGGCTGAGAGAGGGGAAACCGTACATCCTGGGTGGGACACAATTGAGGATGGAAGGAACCTCGGTGCTGCGTGCTGTGCCTCCCGGCTGCACCCGCACCGCAGAGAGCAGGGCCTGCAAAAAGGTGCCGTGCTCGGTGGCCCAGGGGCCCCGACGGCCTTCCAGGCACCCTGCAGTCGCCAGCCCCGCGGTGGGGAGAGGAAGCTGGGGGAGGGGGCAGCCGGCCAAGCAGGAAATGGGAAAGGCCGGCGTCCGCCCAGCCGGGCCCTGGGGGAGGAGGCGGGGCGCGCCCCGGCTGCCTTTCCTGAGCGCCTGGAACCTCGGCGGCTCGGCTTCCCGCCCGCCGGCTAGGGTGGGGGCGGGGAGGCCCGGGCTAGGGGATCTGCCTGCACCCGGGACACCACGCGGGACTTAGGGCCGCTGTGACCTGCAGGCTGTCACGCTCACACTCCCACAGGAAACCCGAGACCATGACCATGCCACCCCGGGCTGAGGACCCACCTGGGCGCAATCTCCAGCTTGTCTTTAAACTGTCGTGCCCAACCAGGGACACGTGCAGCGAAAGGGAGTAATAGCCTGGCTGCCTCCCGACGCCCATGCGCCACGACCACTAGTGCTTTCACGGGGCCCGTGTGTGCATGGGGGGAAAAGCTTGCTCTCAGCCCAGCGTGCACCCAGAGTTGGGGGCAGGAGGACCACCTGTTCAAGGAGAGCCTTAGTGAAGTAGAGAGCTGGAGGGGTCAGCCTGGACTGTTTTGTTTCGTCCCGACTTTTGAGACAGGGTCTCACTGTATCTTTTACTGTACTGGAACTTGCTCTGTAGACCAGGCTGCCTAGAACTCACAGAGATCCTCCTGCCTCTGCCTGCCGTGTGCCTCTTAGGCACTACTTCAGAAAAACAAAACGTGCTTGGTCTGGGGTTAAGTCTTCCCAGCACTGGCACGCACAAAAAACTGCGTTGGACGCACAGCACATAAACCAGGCTAAGTGGCACAAGTCTGTCATGCAAACACCGGGGAGGCCGATATAGAAAGATTAGAATTTCAAGGTCATCCTATGTTTAATGTGTTCGAGACTAGCCTGGCCTACATGAAACCCTCTCAAGACAAAAAGACTTGGGCCCCTCACAGCCGGAAACGCTATATATTGGCTCGCGTGTCCAGGGAACAGAATGTCATGGGCGCATGTTCTGTGAACCCAGGAGATTAGTGCAGATCCTGAGTCGAAACGGAGATACACACAGCGCCCCCTCGCCCCCCATATCTGTACAGCTGGGAGTCTCGCTCTGCAGTCGAGGTAGGTATGGAACTCGCGGTCATCCTCCGGCCTCAGCTTCCCAATTGCAGGAATAGCAACTGCAGGAGCGCCTCCCCGGCTTGAGTGTCTCTGCGGGAGATACTGTAGCCTGTGCTTATCGGTGGCAGCCTATTGGTGGGCAGTGCCGCCCCCACGGGCTCTGCGCGTGCGCGCTCCCAGCACGGGGCCCACCCGCGCGCCCGCCGTTGCCGCTTTAAGAGCGGCGGTGGCGCGCTGTGGCGGAGGCGCGCTTCCCGGAACAGCCCGCGGAGGGCAGCGCGGCGAGAACCCACCCGCGGCCGTAGCTCCCGCGCGGACATGGCCGCGGGGATCGGGGCGCGGGCAGCGATGGCCACGCGCGCCTGACAGGTGCGGAGCATGTACGGCAAGGCGAGCAAGGGCTGCGCGCCCTCGGACGGCCAGGCGCGCGAGAAGTGAGTGCGCCGTGCGGGGGCCACGCGGGACCAGGGGCCGTGGGGTCACGCGAGACCAGAAGGGTGCGGGATTTCAGGGGGACACAGGAGATCCGGAGGGCTCGTGGAGTTACTGGGGATCAAAATGGTGCGGGATTTCGGGGGGACACACGAGATCAAGGGACTCATGGGGTCACGCGAGACCAGAATGGTGTGTGACTGTGGGCGTGCGAGACCTGAGGGTCCTTTGGGGTCATGGAATACACAAAGGACAGAATATATTAGGGTACTCGAGTTCCAGGGGCTTTGGGTTCATGTGAGATTGAGGGCATGGGCATGAGGTTCGAGAGATCCAAGGGGACTTGAGGTCTCAGGATACCTGAGGGGACAGGAAATTAAGGGGTCAAACTAGAGCCAAGGAGTTGTTGGAGTCACGTGGCAGTTGGTCGGGTGCGGGATCAGGAGCTCACTCTAAGGAGTCAGTGGTGTATCTGAGAGCAGAAGTAGTTAGGACTTGAGCCGTCACAGGATGCTCAGGGCAGGCACAGCATCTGAGGGTTGCAAGGCCTCAGGAGTTCTGGGGTCATGCAAACCTGACAGGTGTGAGCTTTTGGGGTAGGCTGTGAGACCTTGGGGCTCGTGGAGCGCTGCAGTCTTAGGGCCGCAGAGCTCCACATATACAGCCTGGAGATTTTAAACAGGACACGTGGGTTCATTGTGGCTATGAATTTGAGGAGGTTGGGTCAGACCCTAATGCCATGTTGTGAGTTGGGGTTCTGAAGGTCGTGAGGTTTGCGTGGATGTGTGTGACACAAGCTGGACTCTATTGTCGCTTGTGAGCAAAGGTGCCGGTACAAATCCCAGAGGAACAAATCCCAGAGGAGAGGCGTGGACTAATGGGCTGGTGCCTGACCATGGCCGTCCCGGGCCACCACTAGAACTCCCAGGTGAGCCTGAGTGGTTCTGGCTCTCACTGCCCTACATTGAAGGTACTGGATGAGTAGCTCAGGTGGGCAGGCTGTGCCCTAGCTTCCAGAGAGCACATACCTGGGCTGGCCATCCTTTCCTGGGTGCCCATGTGGAGAAGTAGGTGAAGGGGGGCATTTGAAGTGTGCTGGGACTCCAGCACTCACCTTTGAGCTGTGCGTATGAGAGGCACAGGATTGCAGGAAGGCCTGGGAGGCAGCTTACATAGAGGCTGAGCAGTGCAGCCTTGGGTATGGGACAAACCACCTGGCACAGAGAAGTCTGGTCACTGGGCTGCCATGTGAGGCTGGCCCTGAGGGCCTGCAGTTAGGACTCATTTGTGCTCAGTAGATAAAGTGACCTATCCTGGCATCGGGCTGCTGCCCATGTGGGAAGCAGGGGCTGCTGGTTCCCTGACACCTGGTGAGTCCCCAGCCTGGGGAATGGTTTACATAGTCAGCGGTCCTGTGCTATGTTGGGGATTGGGTGTGGGTATGATGACTTGAGGCCTGTGTGAGAGGAAGCTCTCATTCAGGAAGTAGGGATCTAGTCAAGCACCAGTGAAACAGGCAGGAGCCTCAAGGTAGGCTGTGAGGGAGCAAAGGGGAGAGTGAAGAGGTGGGGTGGGGTGGGCTCAGTATGTGCAAAGGCCCTGTGGTAGGAGCAGGCAGGGAGCACATCTAGGCCATGGATTGGCAGAAGTCCTGAGACCGAGTGTGGACCACAGGGAGGCTTCTTATGCTTTTGAAAAAGGTATACTGGAGAGCTGAGGCAGGAGGATCTCCCATCCAAGTCCAATACTTAGTAAGCCTTTGTCTAAGAAACCATGTACCTGGACGGCACAGCTCACAGAACTGGAAGGAGGCCAACCAGGCCAGGAATAGCTGAGGCCAGAGTCCGGGAGCTGCGGTGGGCTGGAGGTCTGAGCAAACCAATCTTGGTAGATGAGGCCTGGGTCACATTGCTCAAGTGGGGCTGCCCCACCTTTCTCATGCCTTTCTGGAGTCAGAGCTTTCCGCTCCAGTGTCTCAGTTTCTGACTGGCCTGGCCTTGCTTTTGTCTTCTGAGAAGTAGGGTAAGAGCGATGTATCCAGGCCTCACCTGCTTGTGGCCTCCACTTTCCTGGCCCCCTTGTCCCCTGTCCTCTGCCCTGTGTGTCTAGGCCTGGGCCACCAGCAGCAGGAGCAGGCGATGTCTGACCTGCTGGGTGCCTACTTGGCAGTGGAGCCCCTGCATTTGGGTGGTGAGGGTAGGACTAGGGCTTGAGTGGACATTGTGTAAGTCGGGGTGTGTGAGTGTCGGCCATGGGCATGTGCTTCTGCTAGCCTCGAGGTGGCTTCTCTGAACAGCTTTCAGAATGGCACACGAGCCTCCTTCTCCTGGTACCCCACACCTGGGGAGGAAGGACTGTGGGAGACAGGGTCACTAGAAGACTGGGGTAGGACCTGGTGACAGGTTAGAGGGTGACTGGAGGGTGACTGTTGGCTGCCAGCAGCCTGTCTGAGGGGTACTTGCTGGGGTGGCCTTTACAATAATTTCCCCATAATTATGGTGGCTGTGGCGGTGATGTCATGAGCCGCAGGAGCCAGCTAACAAGCTGTGTGTGCTGCACAGCCCTAGCCTGTACTCCAAGCTACTCAGCCCTTGTAGCAGGAAGGGCACTGAGCGTGCCCTGGCTTCTCATGGTCCCTCTGTCCACTTGCTTTCTGCTACGGGGAACCTGGGTCTCTGGGCTGACCCAGGACGGGGAATGAATGGGTGGGGTCTCCTTCCCCCACAACCCCAGTGCAATCAGAAGACAATAGGATGAGTAGGGTCTTGGCGACACTGGAGTCAGGGGAGGCCAGGCAAAGGCCCTGGGGCAGGAGGCAGGAGGTAGCCAAGGGAGGAGTGGGAGTTCTGAGATTACAGGGCCTGGAGTAAGCGGCTATGCCAGGTGTTGCAGATCTGAGATATGAGGGGAGAGGGGACAGTATGCTTGAGACCTGGCCTTGGTGTCTCCCTCTAGTTTCCCTCTGGACCTCCCTGTGACTGGGTCCACAGGGGACTCCCCATAGCCCCAGCCCGTGTTGGAGTGCTGTTGGAAGCCTGCTGGCTCTGCGATGCCCAATCCCTCAGTTTCTTTTGGATGTGGGGGAGCTGCCAGGGAGCAGGTGGCTGAGAGGCCAGGAGGAGGGGCTGGGGAAGGCTGGAGGCCCTGGGCCTCTGGCCTCTGACCACAGTGCCTCCCGGGGCCACGCCGCCATCCTGCACTGATGGCTTGGCACTTGCTAACAGCTTGGTGCAAGTCAGGATCTGGGGATGAGGGATGGCCACTGTGGGGTGACAGGGTGGTAGTGTGATGCCTGCCCAGTAGCTGTCACAGCTCACGTGCAAGCGTAGCCCTCATTTTGGACCAGTCCACCCCGATTCTGTGTGCAATCTCAGCCCTTGGTTTGCTCTGTCCTTGGTGTGTCTCAGTGAGAACATGTTCCCTGGGAGGATGGCCCATATGCCACTGCACAAGGACGACAGACCAATGGATGGATGGATGAAGGGATATAGGAATAATTTCAAGGGGGTACAAGGTACCTGCATTCATTCCCACCTCTGTCCTGGGACAGAAAGACAAGGACCTGGAGCAGACAGGAGGCATGCTGGGATGTGAGGGAGGGGAGGAGAAGCCAGCAGGAGAGCTGGGCCTGAGTCAGAGGCAGGGAGGGTGGGGCAAGGACAGCTGGGGGAGGCCCTGGAGCCCTCCAGGTCTGCTTCTCCAGCTTCTAACATATTCCTTTATCCTCCTATCCCTGTGGGGACTGGTGGGACAGTGGGGGACCCAGAGGACGTACATGTGAGCTAGAGAGAGACCAGTGTCCAGTGACTATGTGATCCTGGGGATGGGTAGCTGTTGTGGAAGGAGGCTGGCTGGGTAGGATGGCTTAGCACACCATGTTAACCCATGGAGCAAGGGGTTCCCAGAAAGCTGTAGGTTCTGGTGAGACATTGATGTTAGGGCAGTGGCCCCATAGTGGGTATGTGGCATAGTAGACCCTGCCTGCTGTCTCCCCACTCCCTAGAGGCAGATTACTTGCCAGGGACCAGCCTCTCTTCAGAGGGCCCTGGAGTCCTAGATTGATACAAAATGACAGTTCTGTTCTACTCAGCTGCTCCCGGACCAAGGCCCAATGTTTTATTCTGCATAAGCCTTTTCCTTAGGAATTGCCTATCAATTCAGTTATTTACCCCAGGTTCCCTTTCGATTATCCCACGAATCAGCATTATATGACCTTAGCCCTTGACTCTAAAGCCAGAGCCACATGGCCAGACCTGCTGAGTTCTGGTGCTTGTTGGATCTGGAGCATGGCTCTGTTGTTTTATTATATTATCACCAGCTTTCTGTTTTCCAAGCCCTAAGCTTGGCTGTCCTGAAATTTACTCTGTAGATTGACCTTGAGCTCAGAGGTCTGCATGGCTCTTGGGTCCTGAATACTAGGATTAAAGGTGTGCACCACCTCACCTGGACCTAAGTTTTTCTTCACCTAAAATTTGATCTGTTCCAGGCTGGCCTTGAGCTCAAAATACTTGCCTTTGTCTCCTGGGATTAAAGGTGTGTACCACCCTTCCTGGACGTAAGTTTTCCATGGCCACTATTCCTCAAGATCCAGATCAAAAGTCTGTCTTCCAGCATCAAGATCTGGATCACAAGTGTGCCCTCCACTTCTGGATTGTAGTTCACTCCAGATTAATAGTCCAACTGCAAATACAAACAATAAGCTTACCTGGGTGGGATCTTGCCCTGACTGAGATCACACTCCCTAAATCTCTTTATCCTTAATATCGTTCTGACAGGGCTGGCTCATTATTAGTGTAGCTGCCTCTGTTCTCTCAGGTCCATGAAGCCCCTCATACAGTGCATATTGCATCTTTTATTTTGCATAGTTGAGTAATGAACAGTTCTTACATTGATTTATAGATTCTTGAACTCATGTTTTCAGAAATTTTCCCCACAGCCTTAAAGGTTGTCCTGAAGGTCACAGTGTTACCATTTTCTTGAGGAACACCAGACACATTCTAGCTTCCTGGAGTCCTGCTGTTTTTGATTACCATGGAGTCATTAACCTTGGCAGGGAGAACATTCCCCACAGAAGGAACCTCAAGTAAAATATATGCGTTGTGATACAAACAAGCCTTATGCCTACAGCAAGCCAGCACTAGAGAAGACCCATGCCCTGCTGGCTCTGTGCAGGGGCAGAAACGGTGTCCCTTCCCTGGCCATACCAGATCTGATAGTTCCTTATCTGTGAGTAGTCTACAGGAAGGGAGTCAGGGCTACCACTGGATACCAAGGAAGAAGATGAGGCCCTTGGGAGGACGTAAAGTGGAGTGTTGATGGATGCATAGGAGCTGGTTGCCACTGATGGATCAATGAATTGAAGATGCTGTTTTTTGTGATTGGCGGAGCTGAGGATCTAGTATGGGGCAGTGGATGAAGCTTTGTGAATTAGATGGAGGATTGCCTGGGGAACCTGACCACAGCCTCATGTCGGGCCAGGCTCCTGGTGCTCATGTGCTGAACAGTCTGACCTATTTACCACCCTGCCTGTAGGCTTGCGCTGTATGTATATGAGTATCTACTGCATGTGGGGGCACAGAAGTCAGCACAGACCTTCCTGTCTGAGGTGAGTCAGCATCTGTCCCCTCCCCTAGGCCTCCCCACACTGTCCTGTGCTGTCCAGCTTGTGGGTGGATCCCTCCTGCGTGCCCGCTCCTCACTCTGCCTCTTTCCCATAGATCCGCTGGGAAAAGAACATCACCTTGGGCGAGCCTCCTGGCTTCCTGCACTCCTGGTGGTGGTATGTGCCTGCGTGGGAGCAGAGGGAGGGCAGGAGGGACCTGTGGGGGCATGTGGAATCATTGTGTTCCCTCCGATGCCCACAGCGTCTTCTGGGACCTGTACTGCGCAGCGCCAGACCGCAGGGAGGCCTGTGAACACTCCAGTGAGGCCAAAGTCTTCCAGGACTATGTGAGTCTCTAGGGCTCTGGAGTCTAGACCACTTCTTTTGTTTTTGTTTCTATGTTTTGTTTTTTTTAAAATTAGGTATTTTATTTATTTACATGTCTTGTTTCTATGTTTTGAGACTGGGTCTGTGTGGCCATTTCTGCCCCAGGACTTACTCTGTAGGCCAGGCTGGTCTTGAATTTACAGAGATCCACCTTCTTCTGCCTCTGAAACTCGGATTAAACTTGTGTGCCACCACGCCCCTCTTGACTATTGTTTAAAATCATTTTTATTTTGTGTGTATGAATGCTTTGCTTTGTATGTCTGTGTGCCATGTGCATGCCTGGGGCCTGTGAGCTGCCACGTGGGTGCGTGGGTGCTGGGAACCAAATCCGGTCCTTTGGAAGAGCAGCCAAGGCTCTTAGCCACAGAGCCATCTCTCTAACCCCCTGGATTTTTTTTTTGTTGTTTATTTGAGACAGAGTCTCTCTCCCTAACTAGTCCTGGTTAGCCTGGAACTCCTATGTAAAGCAAGTTGGCCTAGAACTCAGGAAGCTCTTTCCTCTACCTCTGGTGTGTGGCATGTAGGTTTAATGCCTGGCCAATTTCGGGCCTCAGTTTCCCTTTGGCACAGTGGGCTCCAGGCAGCCACTAGTCTTTGCCTGGACCCCGCAGTCCCTAGGCGCCGGTTGCCATGGTAGCATGGGCGTCGGGAGGGCGGGGCCAGAGCTAGCTGGTCTTAGGCGCCCCACAGCTCGCCCCGACCTTGGCGTCTCCTGGAAACGCTAGCGGGCCTTGCCTGTCGTCATGGTAACGCGGGCGGGCGCCAGTGCCTCCGTGGGATGATTGACGGGGCGGGGGCGGGGAGAGTTACTGCTCATGCTGCCCTCCCGCAGTGCCAGGCTATTTTGCACCGGAGGAGCCTTGCATTAGGGATTGGGGACCGGACAGGCAGGCGTCGGAGGCTTTGGCTCTGACATCCCCTAAATCATCGGAGATTACAGTGATTTTTGGGGAGGTCCTTGCCAGTGCGTCTTCACTGTCATTTATTCCTGGAGCTAGACCAGAGTCTTAACTGGAGTCTGGCTTGCACCAACCTCAGAGAATGGGAGAAAGAGGTCACCAGGGACCTGGCTCTGAGCTATGGAGATGTCTCTGTTTCAGAGATCAAGCCAGGAGCCCCCCAGTATTCCTGTGCTAGCCAGCACAGTGCCGGGGACATATGTCTTCCACCTGGGAAGACAGTGAGAGGAGGGGGTCTGCAGAAAGGACCCTGTCCCCTTCTTGAGGTTAGCCCTCTGCACCCACTTCCTGCACTGTGGTAGAATAGGAGCAGGCAGCGGAAGTGGCCTGTAAGCACCACCCCTCTTGACACACACACACACACACACACACACACACACACACACACACACACACACAGTGCCTGTCAAGCCTGACCCTTGACCTTCTAAGGCGGTTGAGGGCTGGAGACCCTATCCAGAGTACTGCTCATTCCTACTGTAGGGGCAGGTGAGGATCTACACTGCAGGTGATGGAGGGAAGGGGCCCTTAGGGCAAGGATTGACTGCATATATTTGGAGTGTGGGTCAACAGAGGGTGGTCATCCTGCCACCAGAACATAGGCCACTTGAAGATAAGGTGGAGCCACAGAAGTCTGGGGTGTGGCTATTGCTGTCCCTCCTTCAGCCCCCCCTTTCTCTGGTCCAGATTGACATCCCAGCCTGACCACATGGCAGCAGTCCCCCTGCTGTGGCTCTTGTCCCACCCTTGGTGTCCTGTTTTTGCAGAGTGCAGCAGCAGCAGCTCCCAGCCCTGTGATGGGTACCTTGGCCCCTAACGATGCAATGGCAGCAGGTCCTGTGGCACCAGGCTTCTTTCAGGTATGGGTGCCTGCGGCTTCCCTTGTCCCCACAGCTGAGGTCGGGGTATGCTGCAGGCTCGAATTCAGTGGAAGGGCTGTCGTCACCACACTGGGTGTGAGCATGTGTGTACCTTGTCCCAGCCAAGGACAGGCATGGGTCTGTGCTCCTGAGTATTAGTGACCCTTCATACCATCCCCTGCACAGGCTGTGCCCCTGTACCCCTCCCAGGTCAAGCTTCATAGCTTTTCCCACCCACCCTCCTGGACAAGATGTGTAGCCCCCAGTGGTGGATCCCACAGCTAGGTAGCAGGGTTCATGTAAACTGACACCTTGACCTGCTCCCTTCTGTCGTAGCTGTGCCAGCTGGCTGTGGTTTGCAGTCTGGATCTGCAGCAGGGGACTAGCAAGGTTGGAGGCCCTAGCCCCCCACTCTCCCCACAGGGATAGTAAGAACAGGGTTTCCTTAGGGCAAGGATGAGATGAAGGTTATTTATTCCCATCCACCTCTTCCAGCCCTTCATGTCACCAAGGTTCCCAGGGGGTGCCCGCCCAATCCTGAGGATGCCGGGCCAGGTGAGAGAGGGCCGGGGGTGGGGGGAGCAGTTGCTCGATGGGGATGTCTCCCAACTCAGTACTGTGCCTGCCCCACAGCCTCCTGTGGGCCTCCCTGGCTCCCAGCACCTCATCCCTGGTGCCATGGACCCCTCCCCACGTGCACAGGGTGAGTAACAGATACACGCCAGCTACTGTTGCACAGAACTCCACTCCTCCCATACTCCCCATTGGGTATGCTGTCAGACCAGGGAATGCCCAGGCTTGAGCCCTCTTCTTTGTGTCTCTTCCCAGGGCACCCCAGCCTGGGAGGTCCGATGCAGAGGGTGACCCCTCCGAGGGGAATGGCCAGTGTTGGGCCCCAGGTAAGGGGTGGCCCAGCCTATTGGGGGGACAGAAAGGCCATACCTGGGTTCTCTCTGACTAACCCTTTGCCTCAACAGGGCTTTGGAACTGGCATGCGTCCCCCACCCAATTCCCTTGCCACCAGCCAGATCCTGCCATCCATGAACATGTAAGCTGCTAGGGTTCCTGAAGACTTGTGGTCACCCAGCCAGTCCCCTCTGCTGGTTTATGTGTTCAGGGAAAGCCTCGTTTATTCCACTAAGTATTTGGAGGAATAACTGAGGCCAAAAGAGTCACTGAGCTCTGGGAAATGAAGGGGTTACCAGGCCCCACGGTGCTTGGTCTGCTGCAGGGCCGCCATCTCTTTCAGGGGTCCGGGAGTGCGTGGCCCGTGGGCCAGTCCCAGCGGTAACTCGGTGAGTGGCAGGCAGGGTGAGTTGGGGAAGGATGGCTGGGGCCAGGTGCCTGCCACTGACTGCTCACAGCTGTCCCTGCCTGTTCCCAGATCCCGTACTCTTCCTCATCTCCTGGCAGCTACTCGGTGAGTCTGCTGCTGTGTGGTGGGACCTGCAGGCTACTGGCCTGAAGAAACCCAGTCTCACAGTTTTCCTGTCTCCATGCAGGGACCGACAGGAGGAGGTGGCGCCCCCGGAACACCCATCATGCCCAGCCCTGGAGGTAAGGAGCCTGCCGGTTGGGGTGAGTCCGAGTCTCCATTCCACACACCCACCCACGCAGCTCCTGCTGTTCCCCCCAGACTCCACCAACTCCAGCGAGAACATGTACACCATCATGAATCCCATCGGGCCGGGCGCTGGCAGGGCTAACGTGAGTGGGGGCCGGTGCGCCTCACCCGATGGGGACCTCGCGGGGGGCGGCCGGCCCGAGCCCCACGCTGCCCTGTGCCCGCAGTTCCCGCTCGGCCCCAGCCCGGAGGGCCCAATGGCCTCAATGAGCACGATGGAGCCGCACCACGTGAACGGATCCCTGGGTGAGTGGCTGGGCGCCACCTACCGGTTTCATCGGTCGGCACCGTGACCCCCAGGCGCCGGGACAAGGGCCTATTAGGTTACCGGGTTGCTGGCGCCTACACCAGCTAGTGCTACGAGGAGGGGCGACTCTGAGGGACCCCTGTCCCCAAACTCGCGGGTGGCCCCTGGGTGTAGCCCCTACACCTTCCATCGCCCCCAGGTTACAGGAACGAAAGTCTCTGGGGTATCCAGCCCCTGAGCCAAGTGTCTCTCCCTGCAGGCTCGGGCGATATGGACGGGCTGCCGAAGGTGAGGTCGTGCACACTAGGTGGGCGGGGGCAGATGGCCTGGGTCGGGGTGGGGACCTACGCGCTGACCAGCGCCGCCCCCAGAACTCCCCCGGCGCCGTGGGCGGCCTGAACAACGCCCCGGGGACCCCGCGCGACGACGGCGAGATGGCGGCTGCCGGGACCTTCCTGCACCCGTTCCCGAGCGAAAGCGTAAGCGCCTGCGTCGACTCCCCACCCGCGGCCGCGGCGGGCCGGAGGGGCCTGGCGGGCAGACCCCGGCGGGGCGGCCGCGGGGCCAGAGCAAGACCGTGACCGCGGCGGGCCAGGTGGGGGGGCGGCCGCGGCACCTTCCCCTCCTTCCCATCCTCCCCGGGTTCCCCTTGTCCCCGGGAGGGCGGGCCCCAGCCTCGGCCGGAGCTGAGCCGCGCTCCGCGCGCCACCCTCTCTCCGCAGTACTCCCCCGGCATGACTATGAGCGTGTGATAGCCCCGGGTCCTGCTGGTGAGGTCTCGGGTCGCGGCAGCACCCCTGCCATCCGGACTCCTGGCTAGCCCGGCCGGCCGGCAGGACCCCCACGAAGGACTTTTCTAAACACACATATATACACACACACAAACTCAAAGGACCTCAGAGAAGTGCAGGCCTTCAAACCTGTGAGCTATCACAGGGCTGGGGGGTAAGGGCAGGGGTTCTGCCAATAAATGCCATTCAGTTTTGTCTTTGGTACTACTGGTGTCCTTTACTTGACCTGTGACTATGGCCTAAGTCTCTGCTTAGTTGGGATGGGTGAGGATGGAGCTGGGAGCCCACCGTTCCATGGAATGCAAGGCGTGAAGTTTGAGGCCAGCCTAGCCTCATCTACATGGCAAATTCCTGGTCAGCCAAGACTAAATAGTGACACTCCTGGAAAAAGCACACAAGGGAGGCTTGCTTGGTGGGGGACCCTTTATTGTCTTTGGCAAGGTCTGAAGTACAGTGGTTGGAGGCATTGGGGTAGGAGGGTCTGGGCACTTGGTTTAAGCGGTGGACAGCTCTGGTGTTGGTGCCTGTGTGTGCCCATTGGCATCACCGGTGCAGCCATTGGTGGCCGGTGTGGACTCTTTCTTGCAAGGCAGTGGGCTGGTGGCCTTCACCTCTTCTGGCTTGATGCCTGGGAAAGGGCGCTCCATCTTGTGCTCTAACAGCATGTGGTTCTGGGGTGGGAGCCCCACGCAAGCCCTGAAGGGGACAGTGTAGGCTCATCAGGGTCAACTCAAGACTGTCTTTGCCATCCCTGAGTCCCACCCACCACCAGGCGCACCTGAAAATATTCTCAATACAGCTGCGCTGGCGGAAGAGGGCATTCACCACAGGGCTGCCAGGGGGCACAAGTGGTGCCTTAAAGAGGAAGCTGAGCACCGACAGCACTGGGTGGAAGCCCTGAGGCTCTGGGTCCGAGTCTGTGCAGAAGCTCACACGCTGACACAGCTCTGTGAGCAGCACTAGGTCCAGCATGATGGGTGCGGCCAGCAGCGAGTCCTGAATGGGGGATGGTGCACGATGTGATGAGGGCCTGAAGGACCAACGCCTATCCCACCCACCCACCCACCCACCACGTCCGGCCCAACCCACCACACCTCGCAGGTGTTATGGAGCACCAAAGTGTTTGTCCCACCCAGCATCAGCTCTGAGGTGTACTCATCCAGGGCACGCTTGCTGTCGCCAACATAGGGTACATATTTGATCACCACCTGTGGAGATTTAAAAAGTCACACAGCCCCACACGGCACCAAGCCCCTGCCCTGGGTGCCCGCCTGCAACCCCACGCACACAGTGATCTGGCTCCTCTCCAGGCGCGTAGAGCACACGGTTGCTCTGAACCATGTCATCCACCACACTGCTCTTTGTCACTTCCTTGGAGCGGAACTGCAGTGGTGCAGACAGGTTCTGCCCATCGTTGTTGCCCAAGTGGTTATAGCTCACGATGGACATGGTCTGTGTAGTTAGAGAAATGGTGGGCACTCTGCGGTACCCTCACCCTGGCCTCCTTCCTCCCGGCATCGCATGAAGCCCGAAATGTACCTTGAGGCCAGAGCCAATGAGGAAGTCGACCAGAACAGATTTGACCTTAGTCTGCCCTGACTTGAAGTCATCGCCACCTACGAACACATGGCGCTGCGAAGCCAGCTCCAGGGCTCCGGGTACCAGTGTGTTCTGTGGGGACCCGTTGAGGAAGGCGCAGCCCTCCAGGATGCTGGCCACAGCAAAAAGTGTGGATGGTGAAACCTCCAGGCCAAGCTGAGGGCAGAGAAAGAGTTGGCCAAGGATTTCTCCGGACTGGCATTGATCCCCGGGAATCTTGGGTGTGTGCATACCTGGATAGTACGCAGCAAGTTTTCAGCTGTGTCATTGCGACCCGGGACCACTTCACAGAAGCGCTCTGTATTGGCGGTCCACAGCACGATGACCTTGTCCAATCCCGCACTGGATCGGAAGTCTCTAATATCCTTTCGGATCTGCTCCAACTGGGAAAGGAAGGAGGAAGAGTAGGTGGAGGTTGTCTAAGCTGTCAGAGGCTTGGGCAGGAAGTGTAGGTTTTGCCAAAGGGAGAGACCATGTGGCCGGTTAACAGGTGACAGTAAGGGCTAGGAGCGGGTTGAGGTCCCCACCTGTTGGGCGCGTGTGCCAGGGATGAGGTTGTCCGCACGTGCTGTCTGGTTGGCAGCGATGAACTCAGGAATGTAGACTGAGGGCCGTGGACGCAGGCTCTCCATGTGGGGCCACAGCTGCTCCTGCAGACCGCAGTCCAGGACCTGCGCGCGCCGCATCGCCTCCGCCAGGTTCAGCGACGAGATATCCCAGCCTGGGTTGCGGGGACCCTTAACACCAGACCCATCCTGGACCCTGGGCCCACCCATACTTACCCCCATCCCATCCCGAGGCTTTGCCCACCGTCAAACACCAGGTCGTTGGGTGCCACCATGGGTAGCAGCGCACTGAAGGGCACAAACACCTCCCGGCCGTCCCCATCCAGACCCAAGTTCACGGTGCCCGCCTGGGTCAACGAGCCATAATAGTTTGCCTCCTGTGTGTGAAGGGGGTGCGGTAAGCAGAGGAGGGTGTTGATGGGCGGAGGTGTCCCACTCACTGAGACTCGCTAGCCCCTCAGGTCACGCGCCCCACTCCAAGCGCCCCCCGCCCAGATCTGCTCGTCCCTCCGTGTCCTCCTGGCAGCCACGCCCCCTACCTTGCGACCAGTGCGCGTGGGCCAGGTCAGGCGTAGCCGGTTGGCCAGAACAGCCGCAGTGAGCGTGGAGCCGTTGTTCCCGCCCCAGCCGACTAACATGACCCCAAGCCGGGGCACCTGCCGGGCTGTGCGGAAGGTGAAACGCGTAGCCGTGGGCCGCACCTAAGGATGAGTAGGGAGTGAGTCGCGGGACGTCGGGCTCCCAGTGTCTGCCGCCGCCCGCGCCCTGCGCGCACCCGCAGCACGCCGCCCTCGCGGCTGACGCGCGTTGTCCGGTACTCGTAGCGCGCCTCGATGGCTTCGGGGCCGAAGATCACGTCCGGGCTGTCCACCAGGATCTCGGCGGCAGGCTCCATCGCGGCGAGCTGCGGGCCAGAGTCAGTGAGCGCGGGATCGCTGCCCGGGAGCCAAGCCTACGGCCCAGGACAGGCTCGCACTTACCGACTAAGAGTTGGGTCAGACTGCGGCAGCCGACAGCGTGGGCCCTAGGCCCGGGGCAGCGAAGAAAAGCGCTGAGGCCACGCCCGGCCACGCCCCTGTTGGGCGTGGCTTAAGACCGGGGTTCTAGGTGCTGTAAACCCAGGTAGCAGGGTGCAGTCTCTGGCGCGAGCGCCATGCGCATTTCCTCGCTGCGCACCCTTGTAGCAGGATGCAGCCAATGGGCGACAGCCACCGCCAGGGAGGTGGGGCATGTCTGGGCGGGGAGGTGGGGGGGGTCCCAGAGCTGCAATATTGGTTGTCCTGCCTGCTCCTAATCCTACTGGCCTGCATGGCCCTGCCTGGAGGAGGAGACTGGATGGCCAGGTCAGAGCGGCCTCCCCCTGGGCAGGCAAAGTGATAAGGAACTTAGGCACCCGGCGGGCAGGCGGGGGGAGGTGCCCCCAGAACTTTCCAAAACAAGTGGCTTCCTCCTAGCGAAAACTTTCCACCGCTGGAGCTGGGCCAAAAGGTGGATTGCCCGAAATGTCTGCACGAAAGTAAGAGGGGCCACACTTTTTTTTTTTTTTTTTTTGCCGTTGCTTTTAGCTAACCCGAACCAGCCCAACTGAACTCATCGGACGAAGAGACCCAGGCAGGGTTCCCAGAGGAGGGAACTGTTGGGGAGGGTTTTGATGTATGAGGAAGAGTCTGTCAAGGGAAAACTACAGGCAGAACCCATTGCATCTCCCAAAGTAAAGCTCCAGGGAGCAGCTCAGAGGCAACTGAGGCTGACCTGTGAGCAGAGGAGCATCATGGGGAAATAGAATGTGCTTTAGATTGCAGGCTCTTTTCTGTCCTCTTGTTGTGTACTTTAATAGAAATGGCAGATGATTTAATCAGTCTCTTTTAGGTAATGAAACTGCCTGGTGGTCAATGTCAGTCATCTCAGCATTTGGGAGGTTGAGGCAGAAAGACTGCACTGGGACATTCATTTTGCAAGGGGCTCAGAGCTGGGAGCCAGCAAAGTCAGAGACAGAGGATTCAGTCCCCAGAAGGTCCCTTCTTGCCAAACATCCTTGAGCAGGGTGGAGTTGGGGGTGGGGTAGATGTAGCAGACTGCTCTGGTTGGGAGGAGGGACAAGGGGTCAGCCCTGGGCTCCAGGAAGGCGATGAGGAGCATGGTCAAGCTGTTCCTAGATGGGTACACAGTGGCCTGCAGGGTGCCTGACTCTCCTTCCACCCCCTCAACTGCCTCAGAACTCCTATCAGAAGTCCGGCCAAGGCTTCCCGCGACAAGGCTGACTGTGCCCGGCCCTCCCTCACAGGCTGCCTTTGGCTTTTCCCTTTGAAAACTAACATGCTGCCTTGGATGCATGCCCAGCCGGTGCTGTCTGCTTGGATCAGGGGCCAATGGTGCTCATTCTCGGCCTCTATGGTCTTACATGCTAGCTGGACAGCTCTAAGAGACAGGTACCTCTTGCTGGGGTCTATTTCTTTTAAAGATTTGTACACTGTAGCAGTCTTCAGACACATCAGAAGAGGACTTCAGATCCCATTACAGATGGTTGTGAGCCACCGTGTGGTTGCTGGGATTTGAACTCAGGACTTCTGGAAGAGCAGTCAGTGTTTAACCACTGAGCCATTTCTCCAGCCCGGGTCTACTGTTTTTAGAAACGGTGTCAGGCTCAAGAAATCTTTCTTTCTGTCCCATCCTTCCTAGTAGAGGGCACCACCTCACCTGGCTCCACACCCAGAAGCTTTGGTGCTGCAGGGTGCCTGCTCTGCCTTTGCCCCTCTGCAGTAGCTCCTTACTACTTCAGTCTGCCTGGTGGGACCACACGGGGCTCTGGGTCAAGCTCTCAGTTGGGGCCACCCCACAGCCTACAGTGACATACTCAAGCCACAGCGAGGTTCAATTCCATCAAATTTATTATAGACTTTGAAAGTTGGCGGTTCACCTGCTTGGTGTACAGAAGACAGACTCTAAGAAAGGATCTGGAGGCACCGCCTCTTCTGTCAATTGTAATGTATTTGGCAAAAGTGAAGACTTTGTAAACACCAACTCCATGGCTCAAAGCAGACTTTCTCCACAGCACAGTTCAAAAGCCAGGAGAATGCCAATAAGTTAGACCATGCTCAACCTGCCAGCCACCACCTGCGGCCTAGAGTGTGGCCCTGCTGTTCCCAAATCAGACAGACAACAAAACAACCCAAACAGACCAGTTCAACCAACAGCCCTGGATGGAGTTCTCAGGGCAGGAGATGGGCAACCTGGGGTCCACCCTAAGCCTATGCAGTGTAGTTGTGTGGGAAGTGCACCATGCAGAACTTGGCCGTGCCCCCATTTAGAAACCAACCTCTATTGAAACACAAAGGCTTGGTTCCTCTAGGGTCTGGGCACTAGAGCTAGGCTGGCTGGGGTGGGGCTGGGCCAGGCAGGGGCCTCCAGGCAGCCAGGCTCTTTGGAAGCCACCCAGAGACACCCTCATGGTTTAGAAAAATAGACCTCTGTGTTTGACATTCTCTCTCTGCCCTGCAGCTATGAGTAGCAGCAAGTGACCCAATGGACCCTACCATTTCCCAAAATGGCTTCCCTCTGAATGTGCTCAGAATCCACTCACGCCACATGCATACGCACACCACAGATACATGCACACCAATGGCCCCTTGGATTTGGATTGGGGGTATGAGACGAGGCACAGTAAGAAAGCAGCAATTGGGGGCCACAGGCCTGCGCCCTGGAGAAGGCAAGCAAGGTGCCACCCTCAGCACCCCCCCCAAGTGGGAACCCAGCCGGGAGGTGATCCCAGGACAAACAAATGGAAGGACAGACAAGGCCAGCAGCACGGGACCACACAACCACAGTGTGACACGAAGGGCAGTGTGGGGACTGAGGAGCACATGCTGCGGAGGCCGCTGTAAGGGCTTTGGGCACAGCCAGGAAACTGCAGCAACCTTGTCAGCCGGGGATCTGAAGGCAGCCGGGCCTGGCACTCGCTGCTCACTCTCCCTGGGGCTCTAACACTTTGAGGCGTGGGCCTTGGAGGAGGCACGGAACGGAGTAGAAAAGGTACAAAAATAGACGGTCTCTGCGGCAGCTAAAGGGCCGAGTTCATAGAAAACTAGAAAAGGCAGGCAGAGCCTTCGCGACCGCCTGTCTGCTAGGGCCAGGCCTGGAGCTGCCGCTGGTCATACTCTGCGATGAGCCTCTTAATGTGCGCCAGCTTGCGGTGCAGGTACTCACAGCGCCGCTTCTCTCGGCTGTAGTTGGTGTTGGTCTGCGACAGAAGGAAGGGCAGGTGAGACACATCCACCAAGTCAGTAGCTTCCCTCTCAGCACCACCCACTCTGCCTCACGCACCTTTTTGATTTTCCTATATTCCTGAAGAATCTGTCCGCGGGTTGTCTGGGGGAAATGCCAAGAATTAGTGATGTCCCACTTAGAGAAGCCCCAAGTGCCAGCCCTCTCTGGAAGTGACCAGCTAGATAGACAGAGTATAGCCGCAGGTAACCTTCCTGCCATTATTCTGGCCTGTCTATTGCTCCAGGAGAGCAGGGGACACCATGGGGGAAGACACACTGAAGCAGCCACGCTAGGGGAAGGGAAATGGTCATCCTCGAAGCCTGTGTGCTACATCCTCCTGAAGTTAGCACCCAACCCTGTCCACACATCCTGACCCTGACCTAGGCCCCACTGCAGGGCTCATTGGCAAACCCTGTCCATGAGTCACTACCAGCTCTAGTGGCCTACAATACCTCGTATTCCTCAGAGCCCTGGCTCAGCTGTCTGAGCTGTGCATCGAGCTGTGTGAACCTGCGAGTGATCTGCTCGATCCGAGCATGCAGACTGCGGTACTCGCTGTATTCAGCATTGAAGTCATTCTTGTAGCTCTGACGCTGCTCTGATGACGAGATGGCTGGGTATTTCCTGAGGAACAAGAAGGGTTGCAGGGGCTCAGGGGCCATAGTGGGTGGCAGTACCTGGCTCAGGCAGGGCCTAGATGGGCCTGGAATGGGGCACAGCCTAGGTAAGACACTCACAGCAAGTAGTCCGGAGTCTCTGATGTGGATGTGGGGACACTGGCACAGTCTCCATTCAGACCTGCAGAGCAATGTATTGTTATTCTAGGGCTAGTGTTTGAGGGTGCGAGCTATGCTGGGCGGTCACAAGTTGGCACCAGCAGTAGACCATGTACCAAGACCAGCTGGTTACAGTGGGGATATACTGTCCAGCTCATAGCCACATAGCCCAGTTATGCTGTATCCAAGTGCCCTTTAGGCAGGCCCACAGAACTCACAGTGTTTGACTGTGTGGGACAGTGGCACTAGGCTGGACACAAACCCCAGCTACCCAGACAAAAGGGCAAAATGGTGGGACCTCTGACAACAGATGAACTGTAAACCTTGCTGGCACTGGTTTTTACCCGAGGCTCCAGTCAAACCTGTCCTTTGCACGGCACACACTGCAGGAGGGTTCATCTACATAACCTCCCTGACCAAATGTAGCACTAGGAGCAGCTGGAGCATAAGAAGGGTCTGGGCTGGGGGCTAGAGAGATGGCTCAGCGGTTAAGAGCACTGACTGCTCTTCCAGAGGTCCTGAGTTCAATCCCCAGCAACCACATGGTGGCTCACAACCATCCGTAATGGGATCTGATGCCCTCTTCTGGTGTGTCTGAATTTACAGTGTACTCATACATATACATAAAATAAATAAATATGTCTTTTAAAAAGAAGGGTTTGGGCTGGGGCTGCCTGCCAGGTAGAGCAACTTCCCCGTCATTTAACCCATTTATTTGGTTCTCTTGAGCCCGGGTTACCAGGGAGACGGGGTACTTGCTGCTTTCCTCATTCAGTAGCTTTGAGGTCCCCACACACCCTGTTCCAATCAGATCCTCTCAGCCTAACCCACTCCTGCTTCAGGGCACCAACTCAGCGTGCTGGTCTATAAGCTGCTGGCTCAGTGGCAGGTGCTCACTGAGTGTGAGCCTCGGGCCTGTCACCAGCAATGCAAATGATTGAAAAGGGTTGGGAAACCTGCACTATGGAGCTGACCCAGCTAAGAATGGTTCTTCAGGTACAGAGACAGGTGGGGAGGGGGAGGCTCAGGGCTCTGCTGAGGAGTTGCTGACCATGAGCAGAATCATCCCAGGGGCTGGGCCTGGATGGAAGGAGGGAAGAATGTCCTGTGGCTGAAACATCCGGCCTAAGCATATGTGGGCCAGGTGGCCATTTACCAGTCTGACACCTGGAACCCATCTGTGTCTGGGATCTGTCACAGGTGTGTCTGTAATCTGTCACAGAAGTGTACTGTGGCTGTGACAGGCCTGACCATGCTTTTGTTTGGAACAAAAGATGGGTTCTGGGACTCTGGAAAGCAGTGGAATGCTTTAAATGGGGCATAGCGGGCCATCCTGGCAAGGATATGGGTGACACTGTTACTGAGATTTGAACTGTGCAGACCTGGTTCAAGAGGTTTCAGAGAGAAAAAAAAATTCAGTATGGCGGAGAGACTCTTGTGGTATTTTGGTGAAGAATGTGGCTGCTTTTTGCCCTTGTTCTGAAGAGTACCTGAGCCTCAGGTAAAGAGATTATGTTAATTGCAAAGGAAGTCTCAGAAATGCCCAGTGGAGACTTTATTCTCTGGTTAAGTCACATGAATAGCATTTTGAACAAGTGTAGCAAGCTTAGAAAGGAAAAATAAAATATATGGTTTAAATATTAAAGGGGCAGTAGGAAGAAGAATGGAACTGAATCCTGTGTTCTAAGAGATAACAGATTAAGGGAATGGGACTTTGGGGCAAGATCCTGTCCAACTAAGTTTAGATCCAGGCATGGTGGTAAAATCCCAGGAGACAGGAATGCAGATCTCTGAGCTCAAGGTCAATCTACAGAGCAAGATCCAGGACAGCCAAGCTTAGGCAGGGAAGGAGTTAGAAAAGAGGAAGCTGGTGATAATGTAATAGAATACACGGGCCATGTTTCAGCTCCTAAAAACAGCAGAACTCAGCAGCTTCAGCCATTTGGCTCTGGCTTTAGAGACGAGAATAGAAGGGACTCCTGGGACAATTGATGCTGGTCAGCTGGAGCTAAGAAGTTAGCAGTGATTAAGAGGAGACCAGCATCACTGGGGTGAAATAATCTGGGAAGTCTTTTCTGAGAGCACAAAGAAGTTGTGTTCCAGAGATAGCCAAGGTTGTACCTCATGCTGCAGCTGGACTTGTAAGAGTCACCCATGTGGTACTGGTTTTAAGGCATGAAGGGGTCATGAAGAGCAGCTGAGGCTGGGCACTGTGAGAGGCCATGGAAGGCCACTGGTGAAGGTGCAGCCTCAGTTGCAGCTGACAGCCCAGGACTGAAGGGGTCATTGCAAAGGAGTTGAGGCTTGGCACCATGAAGAGAGCCTGTGAGAAGCTATTGGTGAAGCCTGGCTGCAGCAGAAAGACCCCAGTACATTGGGGAGGCCAGTCCATGGGATGACCATCAGGAACAGCTGAGGCAGTGGAGTGGGTCAGCCTGAAGTTAAACTGTCACAGAGGGCAGAGCTGGAGAAGTGAAGCCAGCACTTTGGAGGATCCTGTGTGGATCCCAGACATTGAAACAAGAAGCTGTAACATTGAAGCTGCCTTGGAGACCCCAAGATTTTTAAGATGCCAGAGCCATGGGCTATCTACTGAGGAAACCTGCTAACAGGGAGTGGAACCGGCCCAAGAGAAAAGATGAAAAGGAATTGAAGATTTGAAGACCACTTTTCCATCAGCCATGGAGATTCAGAGTTTGGAGTTTGCCCACCTAGTTTCCTGTCTTGATTCGAGGATTAGAGTTAAGTGATAGGGTGGAATCTCAGAAGAGACCTTCAACTTGGGGCTTTTAACATTGTTGAGACTGCTACAGTTTGGACTTTGGAAGTTGGACTAAATGTATTTTGCATTATGCTATGTTTAGGTATGGCCTCCATGGACTCCTGTATTTGATCAAGCCTATGGGGGCCAGGGAGTGGAATGTGATGGTTTGTACATGCTTGCCCCGCTGAGTGGCACTATTAGGAGGTGTGGCCTTGTTGGAGTGGTGTGTCACTCTGAGTGTGGGCTTAAGACCCTCATCCTAGCTGCCTGGAAGGCAGTGTTCTGCTAGCAGCCTTCAGATGAAGATGTAGAGCTCTCAGCTCCTCCTGCACCAGGCCTGCCTGGGTGCTGCCATGCTCCTGCCTTGATGATAATGGACTAAACCTCTGAACCTGTAAGCCAGCACCAATTAAATGGCGTCCTTATAAGAGTTGCCTTGGTTGTTTAGTCATAAAACTTAGTCGCATAATCAAATATTTACAAATAGTGTTCTTCCCTATGATATGTAATTGAAAATGTTATATTTTATGCTTTATTTTAATTTCAGATTGTAATGGCTAACAATCAATATATCTAGTCAAATCTTAAAGTAGTACAGTATAAATCTGGATAAAATTTTAGAGTTTCTGGGGTATTCCCATTTTACATATATTCTGTCATACTTTCTAAGTCATTTTTGTGGGAGAGATGGAAAATTGCAAAACTAACAAAAATAAATAAATACTCATAAAAAAAAAAAAAAAGAGTTGCCTTGGTCATAGTGTCTCTTCACAGCAGTAAACCCTGACTGAGACAGGTGTCAGGAGCACAGGGCTGGGACACTGGACCCATGCTCTCACTAAACTATGGACAGAGGAGCCGCTCTCAAGGCTTCTGATACACAGAGATTCCTTGGACTGACTCCCTTCTCAGAGTGTCTGCCAGTCCCAGCAACCTTTGCTCCCCGGACTTAGTGTGCCTTGGCCTGGATATATCCCTGCATGCAGTTTTTCTCTCGACTCTCTCGGCCTCTCTGGCTCAGGGCATCTCAGTACGCTCAGGAAGCGTTGCTTTCCATGTTTCCTCTGTCTGGGTCCTTCAGCTCCTAGCCCCAAGCACTGGGTAGGCTGGTGGCCTGCCACGATGGCCCCAAGTCCTGATCCCAGTGGTGGTCTCATACCCCACATACCAGAGGAGAAAACCAAGTGGCACTGACCTGGGGCATCTGTGGGCAGTGCAGGGGCAGTGGATGAGTCAGGCTGTGGGGCGGGGGGCCTTTCTTCAGGGGGCCGCTCCTTGTCTTTGTGCTTCTTGGACTTCTTCTTGGGTCGGCTATGGACATGTGAGGAGCTAGCAGGTTGTTCAGCCTGAGGAAAGTCCGTCAGCAGGGGAAGACCGAGGCGGGAGGCTGGAGCTGGGGTGGCCTCCTGGTGCTTATAGTCCTGGGTACTGTGGCCCAGGTCATTACTGACATCAGCCAGGGGGTCGTGGGTCCGTGGCGGCTCCAGCCGTGGGGGCAGATGGCTAGAGCTGAGGGTGTCTGATGGGGTGGGTACTGGAGCGGGCAGCAGAGTCTCATGGCCATTGGGGGCACCCAGTCTTCCATTGAGGATGGGTTGTGCTCGCTGTGTGAAATGTGAGATCCGGGGCTTCTTGCTGGCCAGGGGATCAATGAAGTCTGTCTGCTGTGACCGTTTCTGAAAAGCCAAGGGGACTAAGCTGAGCAGAGAAGTATGTGGGAACTAGTAGCCACCTGCAGGACCTGCTGTGGCCACACGGGGGTGCCCACACACAGAGCGGGCCACACACAAGCACCCAGACAGAGAAGACTGCCTCGAATGGACAGTGGAGGTGCCTGAGGCACACGGATACCCAGAGAGATACTCCCGCCCCCAAAGACAGCAAGTCCCCCAAGGGAGTGTGGCTCAGGCAGTGGACATTAGCTAAAAAGGGCTGTGCGGCACCAGTGAGGATCCCACACTCAACCACCCCTAGGCAGGTACCTGAGAAGGTGAGGCGGAACCCCTGTGCTCCCTGGGCGGGCTGGAGTCTGTGGTGGCACTCTGTGGCTGACACAGCTTCCTGCAGAGGAGTGGTAGAGGCACTATGGTGGCATTGCCACTGTGCCTCGGGGACTATGTCTGCACAGAGAGGGCCAGGTTCTCAGGACCAAAGCTGGGCTGTGCACAGGGCAGCTGCCGAGCAGAGCCCATGTTGGGGCTCAGGGAGGACCCCCTGTTTGGCATGCTGAGGTGCATGCAGTTAGGGTCTGGGCTTGACAATGAGATGGAGACTACAGGCCAGATACGAACACATACCTTGCCTGCAGCACATCAGGATCCCACCAGCACAAAGGCCATCCTGTGACCTTGTGTGTGGTCCTGCCACGCTCCCATGTCACCCTCACTCCCACTGTGATCTGGCACAGAGCACACAACGGCTCACCACACAAAACAGGGGCATGGCCTCGGTGGTGGCAACTGGCCCAGGCATGCTGGCCCTGTACACCCTTGCTTGTGGGGCAGTGACAGGCCTTATGTGGACACCTTCAGCACTTGGGTGTAGGTGGCCCTGAACACAGGGCACGCGCTTGTCAGCCTAGCACTACGGGAGGGTGGAGAAAAAAGATGGGCAGGATAAGGCCTGTACCGCTCTGTAAGACACCGACTCACAAGGAAGCCAGGCATGGAAACACACACCCTTGATCCCAGCACTCAGAAGGCAGAGACAGGCCGATCTCTGAGTTAGAAGCCAGCCTGGTTTACAAAATGAGTTCTAGGACAACCAGGGCTACACAGAGAAACCCCGTCAGGAAAAAAGAAAACAGAAAAAGACGAGCAAGTAAGCTGTCTTTATTGCCAGGAAGTGTGCGGGGTGGCAAGCCTAGGCTTCTGCTAAGAAGTGCCCCCTCCGAGCACTTGGACCCCCAGGCACCAGCCGAGGCACAGGTTGGAGATGAGCCCAGAGTGCAGTGGTATCCCCAAACTTGGAGAATCCATAGCAATCTCTCAGAGAGAAATCACTCAAGAACCAGCACCAGCACCAGCACCAGGGGAAGAGAGTGCTGCTCCTTTGGAGTCTACCTCACACACTGTGGGCTCCAGAGGCTCATAGGAAGCCACGAAGTGGGACATGGAGGGGACACCCTGGCCCAGAGGAGGCTGCATAGTTGGTTGGGGACAGCCATAATCGTGAGCCATCTGGCAGGCTGAGGCTAGAGCGCGTAGGTCAGCGTGCTGCCCCCAGTACGTGACTTACCGCATGAGCACACGCTTCAGCAGCTGCTGGTCACCCTCAGAGTAGCCGGGCCAGTCCTTCTGCACGTTTTTGTACATGCAGTCCTGCAGTGTGCACGTGCCGTCCTTGGGGTTCACACTGGCCACCTGCAACACACCCAGTTCTTACTGACTGTCACTGCGGGGAGGCAGCAGGGCTGGGGGTGAGGGATGAGTGCTTGGGGAGCATGGGACTCCGCAGGGTAGTGGTGGCGGTGGACTCATGCCACACCACCTCACATTCCCTTCAGTTGAGTTGCTGAAGGCCCAGAAAGTCCTGATGAGGTACAGCATGTCATCCATATGCTCACAGTCCCCCCCCAGTCCCCACCCTTTCAACACTGGCCACCCGCCAGCCAGTCCTCTCTCCCCGCCACAGAGCTACTTCATCTCAGGCTGTCTCTCAGGCTCAAAGAATCTGATGAGAGGCCTTGAAGGGACCAAGGCAATGTCTGTGCTGGCCTTGCTAGGTGCCAGAGTACAGCACATGCACACATCGGCCATTCAACTGTGCCGAAGTCACAACCTGTAAGAACTGAGAGGAATGAATTATATTTAATGGGCTTTGAAGACATAGCCTTGCCTTATAGCCCAGGCTGGCCTTGGACTCAGAATTTCTTGTCTGAGGATGCTGGGACCACAGGTATGTCAGCATGATGCCAGCATGCCAACCTGGCAGAACCTTTTACCTACTAATAGTCTACTTCCCGACAGCACTGGGACTTTAATGGTTACTGCCCTTCACTCATGGCTACTCCAAGCAGCAACACTTACTCCCATCTGGAGACTTCCACGATGGTGTGTGGTTCCACTGACCAACACTACCTAAGGCATCTCACCCTAGGGCAGGTTTCCGCTCCCCTGGTGCCTCTAACGCCCTGGGCCGCCCTCCTACATTGAAGGCATAGTCATGAAAGCTATGGCTCCTCCCTGCAAATGCTCAGGGACTCAGATGAACTGTGGAGATTGCAAAGACCTGACCAGACCTGGTGACCCATGCTCAAGATAGGCCCATTTTCATAATCTGTGGGGTCCTGCTGCCCCCAAAGATGAATCACACACTCAAGAATGCCAGGTTAATAGGACTGGTCAAGGTCAGCCCTAGCATGGCTGATCAGAGGTCCTGGGAGCTGCACAGAGAGCCTCAGATGCCTCTGGCTCCATAGACCACTGCACTCATGTACTTCATGGCCTGAGGCAGAGCCTAACCATGGTCTCTCCTGATTCCAGAGTTTCTCTGATACTTGATATTATGTTGACACCAGAGCACAGGGGCCACCCCAATCTACCTCTATGCTATCCCCAAAACCTAGCCGGTACTGGCATTTTATTTATTTTTTTCTTAAAGATTTATTCATTTATTATATATAAGTACACTGTAGCTGTCTTCAGACATACCAGAAGAGAGCATCTGATCTCTTTACAGATGGTTGTGAGCCACCATGTGGTTGCTGGGAATTGAACTCATGACCTCTGGAGGAACAGTCGGGTGCTCTTAACCGCTGAGCCATCTCTCCAGCCCCCATTTTGTTTATTTTTGAGACAGGGTTTCTCTGTGTAGCCCTGGCTGTTCTGGAACTTACTCTGTAGACCAGGCTGACCTTGAACTCAAGAGATCGGGCTGCCTCTGCCTCCCAAGGGCTGGGATTAAAGATGTGGGCTACCACCATGCATGTCTGTCTATAAGAGCAGCCAGTGCTCCATCTCTCCAGCAACACTTTTTGCTGACTGAACTCAGGTCACCAGACCGCAAGTTTCTTTTGCACTGAGCAAGCTCACCACCCTTCAGCCAGGGCATGACGTCTCAGCATGAGTGCTCACTTTTCAGAGCCCCAAGATGTCTTCAGGGTAGAGAGAGAGCAAGAAGACATGGCCCAGATGTGCAGTGCAGGGCTAACAACGAGCCACAGACACAGGCTCTTAGCAAGTCTCCAGGTAATGGCCACTGGCCAAGTTTGTGTACCATGTAGGTCTGCGGGTATCACCCCACTAGGGGGGTGAGGCATTGAAGACCTCAAGAGGATAAGCCTGAGGCTGCCATGAAGCTGGGAAGCCTGGAGAAGCATTTTGCAACACATGAGGTCAGGCTGGTCTGTACCCACCTGCTGCAGCAGGCTGTCCAGGGTGTCCTTGTCTGCCTGTGTCAGCCCATCCTTCTGCAACCGCAGCAGCAGCTCAGCCTTCCTGTAGGGCCTCAGGGCCAGGAGGTGCAGCACCCGATCTCGGAAGGGCCTCTGTACCACACTGCTGGCTCCACCCCCACTGCTCTTTCTGATGGCACTTGCCAGGTTAATGGGGGTGGCACGTTTCCGGGAGGGCACTGCATCAGCTGCCCCTGGCGCTGGCTTCCGAAACTGAACCTTTTTCCCTGAAATGAGAGCCTGGATCAGGACACAGAAGCAACCACATCCCATGCCATAGGAACAGCATCAGTGGTCTACAGTACACAAGCAGTAGGCAGTAGGAGAGAGGTGGGGAGAGATGAGAAACTGTGAATGTGTGGGCATCTTGCCACAGCCCACAGGCAGAAGGTATTAGGGGCTGACACAGTCACAGGCAGGGCCTGAGGAACATGGAACACCAACCACCACATGTAGACCCTTGCATGCAAAATCCGAGCCTGGCCTGAAGCATAGGTGCCCTCAGGCAGGATTCTACCTCGGCTTGCTTCTGCAACGTTTGAGGTAGCATGAGTCACAGTGCCTCGACTATGCTGCAGAGAGACCTGGGTGTCTTACGGTCTCACCCAGTGCTTTGTGGCAGCTGTAATCATCAGGAGGCCATTTTGAACAGCTATTCAGGACAGAGCAAGGTGGGAACCTGGAGGCCTTGGTCCAGGAGGATTCCCTCCAGTACCAATACTTCCCTTCACATCTGCTTCAGAATGATGTGCCTGGCCTCAGGTCAGAGGGGTGGACTGGGGCCAATGAGACACTCTGGGTAGGGGTGAGTACGTCCAAGGCTATGAAGGTTTGGGTGGTTTAAGACAGGTCTCTTTATATAGCCTAGGCTATCTTGATTCACCATCATCCTGCCTTGGCCCCCTGAGTGCTGAGACAGCAGGTGTGCCTATTTATTATATTTGATAGTCTTAGAAGTCACCATGGTACCCAACAAGGTGTGACAAAATGAGGTTGCTAACCACAGATTCATTCACATGTGTGCGTACCCCATTTGGCTTTGAGAAAGCCTCTGTCACCAGGGACAGCACAAGGCCCTAATACCAGTGCCATGGCAGTGCCTGTGGTAAGGTCTAGCCATGTCTAACTACTGAATGCCCACATAAGCATGTGGTGCAGGGCAGGAGCAGTGTGAAATTCCCACTCTTTATTTTATATGTATGAGCACTTTGCATGTTTGCTATGTCTCTGCACATGTGTGTAAGGAGGCCAAGAGAGGGCACTGGATCTCCTGCAACTAGTTACAGTTGTGAGTGGTCACTTGGGTATCTCAAACCAAACGTAGGTCGTCTGCTGAGCCATCTCTCCAGCCCCTACTTCCCACCCCCCAGAGTGAGTCTCAGTGGACCAGGCTGGCTTCAAACTCACTAGACATGCTAAAGTAGACAGGGAAAGACCAGAAGGCCTTAACCCTACACAAAGAATTACAGGAAGCTGAGAATTGATGAACTCCTGAGAAAGAGTCCTCCATGGGGCAATCATTCAACGCATAGTGGTCAGCCTTGAAAACATATTCTACGAAGAGGCAGGCAGATCTCTGTGAGTTCCAGGACAGGCCGGGCTACACAGAGAAACCCTGTCTCAAAAAAAAAAAAAAAAAAGTATACACACACACACACACACACACACAAAATCAAAACAATTTTAAAGACAGGCCCCTTTCCTCCCCCTGGGAACACTTGATTGATGGATTGTCCCCGTTACCAGAGTTTACTCAGTTCACAGCCTGCAGTTGTGGCCACAGTGGCCTATAGAGAACACCTGCAGTGCCCTGAACACCCCCACCCCCAACCTCGTGTTCCTGTTCCTCTTTGATGAAGGGCAGCAAAGCCAAAAGCTGGGAGAGGGTGGCTGAGCCAGGGCCTTGTCTCGATTGGGGCTCACATGTCGCCCGCAGCCACAGCTCCCACCTCCGAGGCTGGACAGACACACCCTGCCAGGGTGCATGCTGCTTGCCGCTCACCCATGTATCTGCCTCCAGCTTTAATGACGATGGCGCTTCGGCTCCGAGTCTCCTCTTCTGCCTGTGCCATGCTCTGTCGTGCCTTCTGGTAGGAGTCATCAGTGGCGCATACTGTAACCTTGTCCTGGATGCTGCCCAGGCAGTCCAGGTGTACATCCCCATGGCTGCAAAACAAGAGGAAGTGTCACCATCAGGTGCCACTGGAGCCATGCCATGCCAACCTAGGATACTGCAGGAGAGGCAGCAGAGAGGTGGTTTGGGGCTCCCTGGGGGCCTGAGGCCAGGTAGCCTTACCTGGATACATATTGTTGGATGCAATCAAAGCTGCCCTGAGGGCTGTCACGGCCAATATTGGAGAGGTAGAAGGAGAAGGCCCGCACCTCCTCGGGGCAGTCGGGCTGGGGTATGGAGATGTGCTGTAGGGAGAAGGGGTATCACTGTGACCCTTGGCATGGGGAAGCTACAGCAGGAACCACACTCACCCCTCACAGATGGCATACACCGCTTACAACATGCAACCTGCATAGCAGAGACACATGGGCACCTTCCTCTTTGGCATCTTCTGGCATAAAAGAGGATGGTCACTTGATCAAGGCAAGAGCTCAGCCCAGCCTCTGGGCTCTGGAGACACCTTTATCTTGGCTGTCTGTCACTCAGGCTTCCCACCTGGCCAGTGCAGCTGCACTGACCTGCGACATCCATGAAGGTAAAGCTTGTCCAACTGCAAGAGCAGCTAGCAGGACAGCTTGCACTCTTCCAGCCTGACTGCAGACACAGTGAACCCACCCTCCAAATGCACAGCTCCATACCAAATTTGAAAGGCCCCTATTGCTTGTGTTACCTTAATGCAAATGCATGTGGTGCGTGCATACCTGCGTGTGTGCGTGTGTGCAGTTGTGAGACAGGGGTTCTCTGTATAGTCTTGGCTATCCTAGAACTCACTGTAGACCAGGCTGGCCTCGAGCTAATAGAGATCCACCAGCCTTTGCCTCCTGAGTGCTAGGATCAAAGGCGTGCTCCACTATCACCTCCCAGCTTAAATATGTTTTTTGAGAAAAGGTCTCTAGCCTAGTCTGACCTCAAGTTCAACAATGTGGCCTAGGCTAACCTTGAACTTCTGTCTGTCCTTCTGTTCACTTCTTCAGAGCTGAGATGATGGATGTCATCCCATACCTGGTTTGCTTGGCACTGGGGATGGAGCTCAGAGCCTCAGAATGCTGCTAGACAAGTGCTCTACCCACTGAACCCAACTCCAGCCCCCAAGGCTTTTATCAGCTCTGGAGAGGGACAGGTTGGTCTGCACCTAGCATCTATTAAGTTGGACCCCAGCCTGCCTCTCAAACCTCACTCAAGGTGTAAGGTGTACACACACATACACACACCGATCACAAGCACATAGCCTCACACATGCACACACAACACAGACATATGCGCACAAGCATACACACACTGTAGCCTGCTAGGAGCCATGAAGGCAATGCCACCCAGATTCATTCCATCTGCTAAGGTCCCAGCTGTCCTTCCAGGTATGGCTTTGGTACTTGGCTGAATGGCATCAGGAAGCAGCCACCCAGCAGTGGGCACAGGAACTACAAGAAGTTTCTGAGTGTGCCCAGCATGTGAAGCTTCCATGTCACCCAAGACATGGATTGGCATGCATTTCAGGCTTGGGCTGGAGCTGGCACTCCTTTGGCACAAGCCCTGAGATACATGTGGTTGTTGTCACAGCCAGTGATGGTTGGGCTCCTTGCTAATGCCCTGATTTGGGTGGGCACCCTGGGGTCTGCAAATGATCTCACACCAGCTCAGACAGGGCACTGTGTGCCACTCAGTGTTGGGGCTCTGACTGAGGCTTAGAAAGGGAGCTTTGTACCCCTAAGGACAAGCACATACAGGGTGCTGAAGTCATGTTATCTCAGCCACGGTAGAGGTGACAGGTGGGAGAGCTACTCGGGGCCAGGGTTCAAAGGGAGCAGGATTTGCCATGGTGAATGCTTCAGTTGCCCAGTGGGTAGTGGCAGCATAACCTGATGGTGTAGCTCAGGGCCTGCTCATGTCTGTGACAGCAGGCAATGCAGTTGCCACTTGTAGGTAGTCTCAGCTGTCTCGTGGACTATACTGCTAGCTCCAGTGACAGCTTGGCTCTAGATTGTCTGAGGGGGATAGGTGGCCGGAAGACCCAAGCCTGGAGGCCATCCCGCTGCTCTGGGGCATGGCTATCGGGAGCACTGGCCTCACACAGCCTTTTTAGCTTTCACTGTAATCCTGGCTCAGGATGATCTGTAGGAGGGGAAGGGGTCTTCCATGAGAACTAAGGTGGGGCAGGTAACAGTTGAGAAGTGTTCTAACGGGGTTGGGGATTTGGCTCAGTGGTAGAGCGCTTGCCTAGCAAGCGCAAGGCTCTGGGTTCGGTCCCCAGCTCCGGAAAAAAAAAAAAGAGAGAGAGAGAGAAGTGTTCTAAGCAATATTTCTCAGTTTAAAACAAGATGGAGAAAGAAGCCCCCAAGATGACGTAAGGCTGGGCACACGGCTCAGCAGGTGAGCGTGCTCCATGCTCTTACAGAGCATCCAGTTCTGAGCACCCATATGGCAGCTCCCACGCGCCTGTACTCCAGCTCCAGAGGGCCCAACACCTTTTTCTGGACTCTGCACTCATGAACAACCACCTTTCTCAACACATACACTCACAAGTAAAAATAAAAAATAAACTAGGGGGTAGTGTACACACCTTTAATCCTAGCACTACAGAGGCAAAGGCCAGAGGATCTCTGTGAGTTCAAGGCCAGCCTGGTGTACTGAGTTCCAGGACAGCCAGCGCTGCACAGAAAAACCGTGTCTCAAGAATAAACCACACAAACTCTAGGGTCGGAGAGATGGCTCATGGTCAAGAGAAGTACCTGGTTGCTCTTGCAGAGGACCTAGGTTCTATTTCCACCAACCACAGGGTGACTTAAAACCATCTGTAACTTAGTTCCAGAGACCAAACACAAAAATAAGTATTTTTAAAAAGAAAATTTTAAATGATTTATTTTATCTGCACCAGTGCTTTGTCTGCATGTCTGTTTGTATATCACAGGTGTTCTTGGTGTCTTGAGTTCAGAAGATGGCACTGGAGAGCCTGAAATGGAATTATGAATGAATCTCGGCTACTCACTACATAAGTGCTGGAAACCAGAGTTGAGTCCTCTACAAGAACAGCTGGTGTTCTAAGCTGCTAGACCAATCTCTCTTGCCCTGAAAATAAATCTTAAAAAACAAAACAGGGCTAACAAGACTAGCCACCACATGAGCTCTGTCTCAAAGAAATCGACATAATGCCTGGCAGGGCATGGTGGCTCATGCCTTTTATCCCAGCAGGTAGAGGTAGGAGGATCTCTGTGTTGGAGGCCAGCCTGGTCTGCAGAGTTCCAAGACACAGAGAAACTCTGTCTTAAGAAAACCAACTAACAAACAAAAGCAAACAAGAAGTGCTTTCTTTTGTGGTTCTGTGGCCCTTGGTCTTCAAGACACACTCAGGAGCCTAAGAGCACTGCAGGGATGCCCTCTGTCTGCATTGGCCTAATCTTGATCTCAGCAGGTCTCAGAGAGCACATGGGGGAATTTGGCTTCCTTCCTCTCCCTACACTGTCCCTTTGGGCAGCCTGCCCAGCCTCTTCACTGAGCTAACACTGGTTCTGAATATTTTGGAGTTTTCCACATCCTTCCTTATGCTGTCTTTGTTTGGTCAACTTGTGGCTCCTAACCCCTTTGGAGGTCGAACAACTCTTTCACAAGGGGTCACTTGTGACCATCAGAAAACATAGGTATTTGCATTACAGTTTATAAGAGTTATGTAGGGTCACCACAGCATGAGGAACTGTATTAAGGGATGCAGTTAGGAAAGTGAGAGGCGCTGCCCTAGGAGGCAGTACTGTAGGCATGCCCAGTGGCAAGCCAAGCCACTCTGCAGTCCCTGACTCTAGACACACGGACTGCATCTCAGTCTTTGACCATCCTGCCTCACCTGCTGCAAACATGGCTGGTGTGCTCAGGTTGAACCATGCCACACTGTCACAGACACCACGTATTGTTTATCATAGGGCCAGCCAGAGCAATAGTTTGTATATGCTCATCCAAGGGAGTGGCACTATTAGAAGTGGTGGCCTTGTTGGAGGAAATGTGTCACTGTGGGGGTGGGCTTGGAGACCTCCTCCTAGATGCCTAAGGATGCTCAATCTGTTCCTAGCTTCTTTCAGATGAAAATGTAGAATTCAGCTCCTCCTGCACCATGCCTGTCTGGCATTCTCCCGCCTTGATGACAATGGACTGAACCTCTGAACCTGTAAGCCAGTCCCAATGAAATGTCCTTTATAAGACTTGCCTTGGTCATGGTGTCTGCTCACAGCATTGAGCCCTGACTGAGGCAGTCAGGCAGTAGTCACGGTTGCTTAGAGGCTTCAATGTACTGTACAGCCAGAGACCAGGGATGGTCCAGCTCAAGGTCCATGAAGGAGCAGGGCACAAAGGCAAATGCTACAGGGGTCTGGGACATGAAACCCATGCCAACGTACTGCTCCTCTCCTGGCAATCTACTGATACTAGGGTCCTGGGTGGCATCATCAGGTGGCATGCACTAGGACTGTGCTGAGCATCATAGGCTCTAGCTACATTGACTGCAGAGGCATGAAGAGACCAGACATCTAGCCCAGTGGTGTATGACATCAAGACCATTAACAGGTGGCATGTTCTAAAGGAGGCTGAGGCAGAAGAATCATGAGTCTGAAGCCAGCCCAGGATGATGAGTGGGGTAGTAGTGTGATTAGGGCTAATGTCTGGGACTTGCTGCTATGGGTTCAGTCCCCCATTACACACAAATGAGCTGTGGCCTCGGACCAAAGCACAGAGGTGGTAAAAGACAAAGATGGTATGACTCTTGTAGAATAAACCTGCTGTTCACATACGGGATTGTGATGTCTATTCTTGCTCATCAACTTGACTACATCTGGAATGAACTAAAACCCAAGTGGCTGGGCACACCTATAAGAAGGTCCTCCTTGATTGAATCATTTGAAGTGGGAAGATCCCTTTTTAGTCTGCATCTCTGATGTGGAAAATCCACCTTTGATCTGGGTGTGCAGCTGGCCAGGTAAAGGACGTGAGAGGAGGACACTCGGCCTGTTTGTTCTTGCTGGGCTCTACCCAGCCAGTCTGCTCATTTGCTGGCATCAGAGCTGGCACCAGAGTCTTTAGGACTGTGGTGCATGCTAAGGAGCAGCTGAGACATCTGGCCTCATGGACTGAACAACTGCTGGATTACTGGATCTTCCGCTGGCAGACAGCCATTGGTGGAGCAGCTGAACCATAGCCTGAGAGCCACTCTAATAAATCCCTTTCTCTATGCGTACACTATCGGTTCTGGTTCTCTAAAGAACCCTAATATAGGGGTGAAGCTATCTGTCATGGCTGTGTTCCTTAGGGCTTCATGGTCCAGCAACTGTAGGCTATGTAGGCAGCTGAGGCATGCCACGTGCCTGGCTACCACTCACAGCCAGATTAAGAACTTACCTGTATGGTCTAGGCACCCTCAGGAGGGAGATGGGAACACTAGTGCCCCACCTAGCCTGCCCTGGGAACTGAAGTCCCACAGCCAATGCCCAGGAGGGGCCAGTAGCCAGGATGACCTTTTCCCATTTAAACATGCACATAGCTCCAGAGCCCTTCGAGACACAGGGAATACAGGGAATGCACCACAGCCATCTCGCCTCATGGGCTAGAGGGCACTGACCAGGTCAGTGATGAGGCAGCAACTTCAAATAAAAAGATAGTTACAGGGGTTGGGGATTTAGTTCAGTGGTAGAGCACTTGCCTAGCAAGTGCAAGGCCCTGGGTTCAGTCCCCAGCTCCGAAAAAAAAAAAAAAAAAAAGATAGTTCAAGGACGGGGCACAGACAAGCGACTCAGTGACTCGGGAGGCTGAGGAGGATGATTTTCAGTACAAGAGCAATTCTGGATAAAAGAGATCAAAATATAAGGTAAAAGGTAGGGGCTGGAGATATGGCTCAGTGTTAACAGCACCTTTGCTCTTACAGAGGACCTGGATTCGAATTCCAGTTCCTACGTGGTGGCTCTCAACCACCTGTAACTCAGTTCTAGGGCATGCAAAGCCCTCTTCTATCTCAGTGTGCACCAGGCACTTAGCGCACAGACAGACATGAAGAAAAATTTGAAAACGGAAAAGGTAGTTTGAACCAGAATGACTGACTGCACAGGCTCATATATTTGAATGCTTAGTCTCTAGGGAGTGGCATCATTTGAAAGGGTTAGGAAGTGTGGCCTTGTGGAGGAAGTGTGTCACTGAAGGGGGGCTTTGAGGTTTCAGAAGCCTCTCTCTCTGCCTGCAGATCTGGATGGAGAACTCTCAGCTACTGCTCCAGCAGTGTGTCTGCCTTCCTGCTACCATGCTCCGCACTACTGAGACCACACACCAGTCCTTTGAAACTGCAAGTCAGCCCCAGTAAAATGCATTATAAGAGAGCTGCCGTGGTCATGGTGTCTCCTCACAGCAACAGATTAGCAACTAAAATAAAGGCCTGAGGCTGTAGCTAAGCGGCAGAGCTGTTCTTGGTATGTATGTTCTTGGTCTCCCTCCTGAGAACCACAAGGTGGTGAGGACCGGTGGGTGTGGTTCACACAGAGCAATCCCACCCCTCCACCCCCGTCTGGAATGGCATCCTCCTTTGAGAGGGCACCCCAAGGATTACTGCGAGATGACCACCCTCCTCTCACACATGACCTTTACTGGGCATAGGAGGCTGGCTTGGGCAACTGAGGCAGGCAGGCAGCCACCTGGGCCTCCCTCTTCCACAGCTCATGTGTGTCAGGGCAGGGAGTACTCACTCCTTGGCTTCCTTCAAATCGGATGGATGGTCTCAGAGACACAGAGTCCTAAAAGAGAACATAAAGGGAGAGCTTCAGTGGACAGATAGACAATCTATACCCACAGGGTTTTAAAGGGTCAGTAGGAGTTCCTCCATCTGCCTGAACCAAAGTCACAGAAGCAGACACAGGTCAAGAGCCCTGGATGTTGTCATAGGCTGTGTGACTCCCAGGGAGAAGAGGAAGCAGGTCACACAAGGCTGGTTCCCAGAAAAGAACACTCTACCAGATGTAGCCCATGAACCCAGCTGAGGCTCGCATCACACTCCTGCTGTGGTTGGTGTGAAACACCTGTCTAGGCTAGCCCTTTGGTTTGGTTAGGGGCTTGGTCACTGTGTCTATGTAGCAGCCTCTAAAGGAGACCTGCATGAAGGCTTCAGCCCAGAGCAGCCTGCTCACAGTCCTCCAGTCTGCTCCAGCAAATCCTGGGGCCAGACCACCTCCTCAGGGGTGCTGCTGTTGGAAGGCTCCTGTGCCCTCCATTTCCCCTCAGACATGAGACTATACAGCTCAATGACAATGCCTCCCTACCAAGGCAGGTCAGCTTCCGAGGCACACAGAGGTGCAGAGGAGGGCATGCTGCACATGGGGCCAGATCCAGAACCACTACCACCAGCTGGCATGGCAGGAACAGTCAGCCAGGGGACGGGTGGTGAGGCAGCCTGTGGCCCTACAAAATGGCACACATTTGGCCCCCAGGGTGAAGGCACAGGCCTCCTTGTCTTCAGAGTCCCTTAGTCACGTTCCAGCAGATACGTTCCACAGGGTCAGCTCCTCACAACTGGGTCAGCTCTTTAGCCATGACACAAAACACGTGCATCCACCTTGTTACATCACTTCACACAGAGACCACATATAAGAGGCAACATGCATGAGGACCACTGTGAGGTTCCCTGCAGAGGGGGTGCGGTCATACCAGGACCCAACCTTCTACCCAGTGGTCACATCAGAAGCCCAGATTCTGGTCAAGCCCTTAGGAACAAAGGGCTGGAATGCCCTTCTGACAGACAGGACAAGAGAGTTTTGGAACGGCAGGTGCTGATAAGACAAATTGACAGAGTAGCTGTGTGCAGCCCAAGGTGAGACATCCACAGCCACAAGCACGAGCAGGTGGGAGAGGTGGCAGCCCCGCCCCCAGGTGAGAACCAAGTGTGCACATGTTGAACAGGGTGTTCAGTCTTGTGTGATGCTGGGCACACCAGGTGCACACTTTTCACTGAGCCTACCCCAGCCCCATCCTACCCCAGCCCCATCCTACACCTGGGGATGCCATACTAGGGACACCAGGAGAATTTACACAGGCAACATGAGTGACTCTCCATGCTTAGGAGGAAGAGGCAAAGCCTGGAGCCATCTTTGGCATTATAAGAAGTTTAAGGCCAGCCTTGGCTGTGTGAGACACTGACTGAAAATTCAAACCATAAAATCCCTCAGGCACTACTATGGGAGTTTCCTCTGTGGCAGTGTGCACTGCCTACCTATGCAGAGGTCTCTGGACGAAGGGACTACAGAGCAACACCCTCTGTACAGATTCCTGAACAGATGGAAAATGCCTTTCATTATCCCCCTACTTTCTTCAGAATTATTATACATGCTTGATCTGCCACTGGAGCCATATCTTACCATAAATGGCAAAGACATGTTAAAGGAAGCCTTTGAGAAACACAAGAGCCATTCACAGCAAAGGAGACAGACAAGTCAGGTAGCCCTGCTAGCCAACTGGGCCTGAGGCCTAGAAGGTGCTCAGGAAGAAATAGCAGGTGCAAGGCCTAGCCCATGTCCACCCCCAGGGCCAAGCTCTGCAGAGGACAGTGCATAAGCAGAGCACAGGATCCAGCATGCAGCAGGACTGCTGAGTGCCAGGAACAAGGGGGAAAAATACATCCTCCAGGATATACATGGAATCTGGGGTGACAGCCCAGGGGCAGCTCTGAGAGTGGCATTATGGCTGAGCAGGCCCTTGATCTATGGAGCAAGTCCTCTGTAGCTGCCTCAGAGGACAGGGTCAGAGACACCTAGGAACTCAGCCTTCCTCGGGGAACTGGGATGGCTGACCCCAAGTAGTTGTCCCCATATGACCTGGCTGCCATCACAGACTTGGGCTCCTGGCCACACAGGCTGGGCCCTTCATGTCAACAACAAGCCATTCACCTGACAAGAGGCCCTGCCTAGCAGCTGCCTGAGTGGCCAGCCTATCCATGTTATCGTCATTAGACTACAGCTCCCCAGAGGGCTGTGAACAGGTATGGACAGGCTTGGAAAAGACAGAACAAGCTGTGAATGGTGGTACACCAGCATCCAGGAGGCTGAGGCAGGAGGATGATGAGGCCCAGGTCAACCTGGGTTGTAGAGCAAGACCTTGTCTCAAAAGCCAACAGCCTCTGGGCAGGATGCCATCATGACCCACACCTGTCAAAAGGTCACAGTGACTTTGCAAAGTGAAAACAGATAAACAAAAACAGACCAGGAGGGGCACTGCTCAGTGTTCCACAACAGAGGACCACAGCTGTTCACCACTGCCTTGGCCCATGTGTCTGACAGCTGGAGGCCCATTGAGTGAGTCAGTCTAGGGGGAAACAGGTGACCAGGATGAGCTAGTCTGATGGTGCCAGCCACTAGCCCAACAGGTGGTCTGGTGGAGGGACCCAATAGCCTGGCTGGCCCTGGCTGTCACCTCTCAGTGCAGACAGGCCACGAGGACAGCAGGTCCCTCACATCCAATCTCTTCACACAGCACACACTCAAAGGCCTTGAGAGGCCAGAGGGGTTAGGTTTCTGCAAAGGTGTCTTGTGTTCTAAATCACCCACTCCACGCCCACCACAGGACCCTCTGACCCTGAAGCAGCTGCAATCGGAGGTCCATTTTACACACACACACACACACACACACACACACACACACACACACACACACACACACACACACCTGGCACAAATAAGAACGTTCTGGAATAAAGCCCAACCCTCTCAGCTAGGTCTAGAAAGCTACAATCAGGACCCTCGGGCTGCTGAGGGTCTAGGCAGCTCCAGCATCAGCCCTACTCCAATCTGACCAGTGCATTAGTTGGGCAGGAGGTCAAGTCTGGGAATGGCAGGGCTTGGGGGCTCTGCACTGGACCACAGCTTGTGTAATGGCAGCTCAGGCAGGCTATGTGGTGTCAACGACTGCTCCAGAAGGCTTGGGAAAGAAGGGACCCGGAGTCAGGCATGGTGATGCACACCTGTAAACCCAGCATTTGGAAACAGTGGGAGGTCAGAATTCAAGTCATTCTTAGTGACTCGAAAATTTAAGGTCAGCCTGGGCCTTTGTCTCAAACCAAACCAGAACAAGAACACAGCCTTGCCACCGAAGGCAAGGTGCTGTGGTTAACACATGGCTCAGCAGCACCCTGAAGGGTCACAGGACTCCTAGCAATATGTCTGCTATGAGAGGCCTTTACAGGCGATCACGGCAGCTTCCTCTACACACAAACAGGGGACAGGCATCTCTGTTGTTCACCTGCACACTGCCACCCAGCCAAGCGTATGGTACCAAGCACAGGCCACTCAAGCAAAATAAGTGAGCAGGTAGATGAACAAAAAGCCACCCATGTTGGGGTCCACCATGCCTCCCCTGGAAACCATGCAGACAGAGCAGCATACCCAGCCCTGGTTCTCAGTATGTCCTATCAAGGTAGCAGGGGCCAGGGCAGGGGAACCCTCAAAGTCCTGCATCTAGGTCGACAGCCAGAGAGTGAAATGTATCTTTGGGGGGTGGCTTCTTTTAGCTCCCCTCACTAAGTAGGCCTTTGCAGAGTTCTGTAAGGCCAGTGACTGAAAGAAAACTGGTCACACATGAGAGGCAAGGCTATCCAGTGAGATACCATCGAACATAAGAATTGAGAGCAATGCAGACGCTGGGACTCCTGGCTTATAAAGTTTCGGAAGGAAGGAAGGTTCTACCAAGCCTTCTGTGTGAACAAGCCGTGGTGTCTGATCAGCTGGAGCTGAAGAATTGGCTGTGATTAACAAGAGACCAAAACTAGTAAGTAAAACCATCACTTTGCTGGGCCAATCGATGCTGGTCACAGGGCTGAATAATCAGCTGTGATTAAGAAGAGACTAGTTTCACTGAGTTGAAATCTGGGACGTTTCCCCAGGATGAGAACATAGAAGCTGTGTTCCAAAAGTGGCCAATATAGTACGCTTGCACTGGCAGCTAAACTACGTGAAGAGACGCCCAGGTGGTGGTACTGGTTTTGAAGGCATGAAGGGAGCATGGAGAGCAGTTGAGGCTTGGCACTTTGTACCAGGCCTGGAGTCCTGGACAGCCTATTGGTGAAAGTGTGGCCCATTTGCAGTAGAAGGCCCTGTATTTTAGAGATGCCACCAAGGACAGTATGGAGTGAAGCTGTCCCTTGGAGATAGTCTCTGTGTATGGGGCCACATGGCAGAGTAAGAGAAGTGATCCAAGCCCCTTAGAGGAGCCCAGAAAATCTTGAGCAAAGATACCAGATAGTGAGAGTTCTTCGGGTTGGTTTTTCCCAAAATGTGATCTTGGGAAAGAAAAAGAAAGGAAAGGTTATGGCTTAACAGTGATGTGATTTTGAAAATGTCAAACTGACAAGGGGTCAATTATGCTGGCTGCTTTTTTTTTTTAAGATTTATTATGTATATAGTGTTCCACCTACTACAATAGGGCACCATATCTCACTGTAGATGATCATAAGCCACCGTGTGGTTGCTGGGAATTGAACTCAGGACATCTGGAAGAGCAGTCAGTGTTCTTAACCTGAGTCATCTCTCCAGCTTGGTGCTAGCTAGTTTTGTGTCAATTTGAGACAATCTGGAGTCATCTGAGAAGGAATGCCTCTATAAGACTGGGCTGTAGGCAAGCCAGGCTGAACAAGTCAGTAAGCAGCACCCCTCCATGGCCTCTGCGTCAGCTCTGACTTCCAGGTTCCTGCCCTGCTTGGGTTAGCAGTGACGTGGAAGTGTAAGACAGCCGGGCATTCTGGCAGGATGCTTGCCCTGCCCTAGTCTAGGGTTCCTTCTCCATCTGGCTGCTGTCCTCAGGGTCCCACAGTGTGGTACCACCTCCACAGCAAGACAGAAAGTCCTGTGGGCCAGGTGACAGCCGATGTCACTTCCTATGAACTCCTCAATTTCTAGACGGACTCCTGGCGCATGTGGGAAGTCCCTGGTAGCCCGAAGGCCCTGGTGGGTGCTGGAGGGCAAATTATGGGTAAGGAGGCCATAGCACCATGCCTAGGCTGGGTTGGAGGTGACATCCTCCCTGATCCCATCAGAGTAACTAGCCTGACTATGTGCTATGGGCAGGCAACAGTGACAGCCATACTCTTTGGGGACAGGTGTCACTTCTGAAGCTTGCTGAAGCCAAGGACACAGCTGTGAGCCAGAATCCCAGCAGGGCCCTGCACCTGGTTGACTGCAGAGGAATTTTAATTCAGAACACAGCTGGTCTGGCATGAGATCACACCCAAAGTCTACCTTCTTGGTCTGTGTAATCTGGCTGGAATACAGACGCCTTTCATCCCAGGAGACGGGCATGCAGATCTGAGTCGTAGCCAGTTCTGTTCAGGTGGTTCTGTGGGCTAAGTTAAGGCACAGTGTATGGAGCTGAGTTTGTGGCAGTTCAGTTCATGGAGTTCAGACTGTTTTACCAGGAGAGTTTTACAGAGACAGGTTGAAGAAAGATCAAGCTAGACAGGAGACGACAGAATGAGCCAGAGATCAAGGAGCTAGAAGATTAGAACAAATTGCTAGAGACAGTTTGAGGCCAAGCAGAACAATCCAGTCAGAAGCTGAGAGAAGAAAGTTTGAATCAATTAGGAGGGGAGTTTAGCCAGAACAGCTGAGTTAAAGCAGCTAGCCAGAGATCAGAAAGAACTAGAAAGGTTGTTCTCATTTAGCAGTATGTCTTAGAGGCTGAAAACATTCTAGGCCTAGATAAGATTATATTGAAGCATCAAGGGCTAGGTCTAGGTTAGCAGAGGGAGGTTTACTGCCTCCTAGACCACAATTACAATCTAGCAAATAAAAGTTACTTTTACAGCAGACAGCTCTGCCAGGGCACCTGGCTGACCCAGGCAGCACAGCCCAAACTTGGCTGAGAGTCAGCTGGCTTCAGATCCTGTGGGGTAGTGACATGAGTGTCTTGGTCACTGAGCCTGTATGCTATCAGCACTGACCCATTCCTGGGACAGGGCAATGCAGTCTAGTCCCAAGACACCCACTCCACCCCACCCCCATCAGGACACAGGGCCATCTCAGGAGGGCAGCTGGTGAGACAACAGGAAGTTTGTGCAAGCCCTAAGGCAGGCAACAGTTTACAGAAGTATGGCTGAGGCCAACTGATACCTTTGTGAGCATTGCAGAGCCTGGGTAGGGAAGGCTCACGCCAGTACCTAGGCAGTCCAGAGGGAAGCTAGTGTCTTGACCACCTTGGATACTTTATTGGATGACAGACGGGGACCTTTCTACAACATGCTGCCCAGCTGAAGCCACATGTCTCCATGACCACCAAATTGAATTGGGGTCTGTACTGGCTGGTTTTGTGTGTCACCTTGACACAAGCTGTAATTATCACAGAAAAAGGAGCCTCAGTTGTGGAAACGCCTTCATGAGACCCAGCTGTAAGGCATCTTCTCAACTAGTGATAAAGAATTGTGGGTGGTGCCGTCCCTGGACTGGTGGTCTTGGGTTCTATAAGAGAGCAAGCTGAGCAAGCCAAGGGAAACAAGGCAGCAAGTAACATCCCTTCATCTGCATCAGCTCCTGCTTCCTGACCTACTTGAGCTCCAGTCCTGACTTCCTTTGGTGATGAACAGCAATATGGAAGTGTAAGCTGAATAAACCCTTTCCTCCCCACCTTGCTTCTTGGTCACGATGTTTGTGCAGGAATAGAAACCCTGACTCAGACAGGATCTATATGCCTTTCAAGCACATGGCAACTTTTTTAAAAAAAAGATTTATTCATGTAGGCCAGTGGTGGTCCTTTGGTCCCAGCATTCAGGAGGCAGAGGCAGGCCTGGTCTACAGACAGAGTGAGTTCAAGGATAGCCAGCGCTAGAGAAACCCTGTCTATGAAAACTAAAAAAAAAAAAAAAAAAAAAAAAAAAACAACCAACCAGAAAGAAAAAAAAAAGGAGAAAAACAGAGAAGAGGAAAACCAATTTGTTTATTTTTGAATGTGGATGTAGGTTGTGTATTTAGGTGCCTGTGGAAGCCAGAAGGATTTAGAGCCTGGAGCTCCGCATACTGGGAGGTGCCCTATGTGGGTGCCAGAACTTAAGGCCCCATCTGGAGCAGTGCTCTCAGTCTCAGCCATTCCCCAGCCCCTTGGAACAATGTGTATGGGTGCTTTTACCTTCCTGTCATGTCTGCACCATGTGCTTGTCTAGTATGGGCGCAGGCCAGACAAGGGTGTCAGATGCCATGGAGCTGGAGTTACAGACAGCTGTAAGCCACCATGTGGATGCTGGGATTGAACAGCTGATGCTCTTAGCTACTGAAGCTAGCTCTCCAGACCCCCCTTATTTGTTTTGAGGCAGTTTAATGTAGCCTAGGCTGGCCTCTAACTCACTACATAGGCAAGGCTAATCTGATCTCTAGCTTCCACCTCCCAAATGCTGGGATCGCAGACATGCACCAGCATACCAAGTTTATGGGGTGCTGGGGATGGAATTCAGGGCCTCACACATGCTGGGTGATCCCTCTACCAGTTGAGCCCCTTGTTTGTCCTTCTTCGTCTCCCTCCCCTTTTTCTTCTTCTTGAATAAGGGTCTCTCCTGTGGTCCACACGGACTTTGCTGTCACAGCCACCAAGAAGCCTGGGCACTGTTAATCCTCCTTCAGCTATCCTGCAACTTAACTCTGTAGATGAGGCTGGCCTCTAACTTAGAGATTCACCTGCCTCTGCCTTCCACCCACTACCACCCCAGAATAAACAAATATTAAAAAGAAAAAAAAAAAAGGTTGCCATGTCCTTGAAATACATATAGACCACAATTCAATATGTTGTTCCAGCTGGGCAGTATGCTGTGGAATGGTCCCAAGTCTGGAAGAACAGGGCTGAGTCTAAGATGCTGGTCCTAAGGCTGCAAAGAAACAGAGCTGAGAGTCCATATAAAATGGATGGGTCATATCTAGAGCCAGACAAGGCTGGATGAGGATGGTAGAGTACACTGCCGTTTCCTGGAGCCAGGAGTCAATCCTGCTAAGCAGTGTGTCTCTCCTCCATCCACTGCCTGTCCCTGACCCAGAACAGGAGACCAGGGAAGGGAGGGCGTAGACTCCTTTTTCTAGCACTCCTTGGGGTACCAGGCCACAGGCTGCTTTCTCAAAGACTTGTAAGCAGGAGAGGGACTGCCTGGGCTGCGCCTTGGCCAACGACCTCCTGGCTGCTGCCCCTTTCCAGTAAAGCCCAGCCGGTTGGGAAATGTCCTTCAGGAATCCTCCCCCAGCTTCCTGGAATGATGAGTGTGGTCGCCAAGGCTGTAGACCCTGCTGGGAAAGGCGCCTCCATGAGCAACTGGGGCTTGGGAAGCAGGCCCATAACTGTGGCTCTCAGAGGTTCCCCTGACCACCTGAGCAGGTCAGATGGGGCAGATGGATGGCACACTGCTGAGCCTGCTGCACTTGGTGGAACTACAGTAGGCATGTCTAACTCAAGGAGGGACCCAGAAAGCTCCTACAGTGAGACCTCAAAGACGACTCTTTTCTTAGAAGCTGGAACTGAGGACACAACCCAGCAGAAACCACCGCCCTCCTGCAGCCCTGACATGGGGGTGGGGGTGGGGCAGGGCACTGTGGCCATATACTGCATACCCCCAGCCCAGCCCTGCTGTCAAGCCCCCTCCAATTTATTTTCTGTTCCTGAGAAGTTGTGTCCATGGGTCACACGCAGTGTGTGGGATCTGTGGCTGTATAACAAATGCCTCTGACCTGGAAGCTCCAAACACCAAAACCTGTTCTGTCCTGGATCCGCGTCACTGGGCTGTAGCAGGCTGAAGCAACCACACCCAGCGTCCTTCCCTTGTTGACTGTTACTCTAATCTCTGCCTCAGGTAGTCACATGGGACTCCTCCTTGTCCATCTCTTACAGGAGCACTACACTCTCCCTTTCATGTGAGCAGGTCTCACACATTCCTGGCTGGCCTCCAACTTACTGTATAGCTGGGAATGAGCCAGGACCCCTGCCCCATGCCCTGTTAGGTGATACTGGACAGAGTCCAGGGCTCCACAGCTGGCCACTGCTGTCTTCTTAGCTCTGGAAGGTCTTGCTGACCCAGAACTGCACCTGGCCAGCCTTCAGTGCTTGGCAATCCTCGTGCCTCTCTGTTTAGAATGCCAAGAAGACAAGTTGACCAACACACCCTACATTTTATTATTTTTGTTTTTTAAAGTCACAAGTTTTGCTATCTAACCATGACTAGCCTGGACCTTTGGTCCTTCTGTATCAGCTCCCACCTGCCAGGACAGTGTGCCCAACCCCTCCAGTCATGTTTACATACATCACACAAAAACACCTTTACTGTCAGGAAAGGGCATTTGGTTTTGGACGATAAGGATGATGATAATCAAGTTTTTAGTGCTGTACCTTCTGCCCATGTCAGCCTGGGGCATATCCTTTGACTCTGAGCACACTTTTCCCATATGGGTGGCCCCTGCTATGAATGTTCTGACTTTCTTGTTTCACTTTTAAAAAAGGGTCTTGGGTCGCTCAAGCTGGTTTCCCTGAGATGACAGGATGATATCACCCCCAGCTATTCTTTAGAACATAACAAACAAAAACTAGTTTTAGAAGGCTATTGTTTTACTAGTATTTTGTTGTTGGTTTGTCTTTTTTTGAGATAAGGTCTCACTATATAGTTCTGGCTGTTCTGAAATTCACTATGTAGATCAAGGTAGCCTTGAACTCACAAAGATCCACTTGTGTACACCACCACACACTTTTAAAAAACAGTTTTATATTAAACTCCCAAATAACCATCCACACAGCTCCTTGAGAGCAGCTTTCTCAACAGCCACATGTCCTACCCACCACCCCACTAAAGTCATAGCCACAACATTATCTAGGTGTGGTTCCAGACATTGTTAAGCACATAGAGCAGACATAGGCCTATTTCACCATGGGGCCCTGCCACTCTATCAGGACAGTTGCTAGGCTACCCCCTCTTAACTTCAAAGACACCCCCAATCTCAGACACAGGACAAGCATAGAGAAGATAGGGACTTGGACAAGGGTGTGAGGAACCAGCCTCATAGGACAGCAAGTTCTATTGTCCCAGACCACCCCAGCTGGGCCAGCACACCATTTGATCTTACCCAGATGTTGCAACTCAGCCCACTTATGATCTGCATGCAACTTCAGAATTCTGCTAAACCCCATTGCCTTCCAGCAGGCCTGTGTACTCAGCCACAACCCTTGACCTCCCTAGGGCACCTCCTTGAGCACATCCCAGACTGACCTCCAGAGAGCTGGGGGCCCTGGGCCAGCCCAAGGCTCCACTTTGCTTCAAGCCTGCTCCTGCTCCTGCCCCTCCTCAAATACAAGTGCAAAGAGACCAACTACAGATAAAGACAGGCACTGGTGTTCCCCCCAATGGACAGGTCTTCAGGGCCCTCAGGCACAGTACTCCTTGAGTTGTGAAGTCAAAGAAAGTCATGACCATTGCACACGGGTCACCCTAGCAACAGGAGGCGCAGCACTGCCCTCCTGAGGAGGAAGTGTGTAAGTGCTTGCCCACCTTGTCTCACAGCTAGGGACATTGGCATTTCTCTTCTACAGCCCCAGGCACTCAGGTTGCTCTAGTCACCCTGTGTGTGTGTGTGTGGGGGGGGGGGGGGTTGCCACACCTGCTGAGCTCAGACTCATTCTGCTGCCACTTTCCCTTGCAAGGAACTTTTGTCCACTGTCCCAATACCGTGGCCAGCAGAGCCTGCATACGCAGTAACATCAGTAGAGAGTGTATCAGAGGGACCGTCCTGGGCTGCATGTCCCCTTGTGTCCTTTCTTGGGGTGACACACCCTGATCTCCAGTCAGGCTGTGCAGAAGCTGATATCAATCATCGGCCAACTGGCATTGCTTCAGGAAGATGACCAACGCCCAGCACAGAGAACCAATTACAATGTCCACATTTATGAACCCACCCCCTCCCACTCCAGCCACTCTGTTGGCTGTGACAGCAGGGTCAGGAGGTCAAAAGCAGCCTGGGCCCCTGCCCAGTCATTGAGCTTAGGGTTCTTGAAGGAGCCTGAGTGTAGGAGACACACACTGATAGTCATGCTGTCAGGGTCTGATCAGAATGCGTGCTCAGAATGAAGCTCAGAGAGTGAGCAGAGACACTCAGAGCACACTGTACGTTCCAGTCCTCCTAAGGCAGGCTGTATTCTGACCCAAAGCCAGCCAGGGCAAGGAGGCCCGACCTGGCCAAAAAGTGAGGTAGGTTATCTGCTATACCAGCATATGAGGTGGAGCTGTGGACTATGTCCCTGTGTTGTCAGCACTTGCAAATCTACCTGTGGGGGCAGCTATGGGGATGGCAGGAAGGACTGCAGGCTGGACTCCTCAAGTTTCTCTTTGGATCAATTTATCATCTCAGACAAAAATGGGCTGATCTTTAGGGTGACAATGACACTGACCACATATATAGCTCTGGTATCCTCTGACCCATAGCCACCAGGCACAGTTGCGTCCTGTGACCTGCTGGCTGGTTCTCCAAGAATAGCCCTCCCTATCTCTGGAGTGCTTTAAAGACTCTAAACACAAAGCTGCATCAGAACACCCATGGCCTCCCACTCACCCACACTCCACATGTAGGTGAACATGCACACAGACACATCTATTTGCTTTCCCAACCCTGGGAAAAGGATGGATTGTAGTACACCACGCAGAGACACTTGGGGGTCTCTACAGAGGGGTGTGGCCACAAGCTCCTGAGTTCAATACTGGCTTATCAATTGCCTATAACCGGATGCTTCTGGGCCATTCCAACATACACAGTGCCAGCCAGGGAGGAAAGGGCCTTGTGGGAACACAAGTTCCAGAATGGTCCCCAAAAACTGGAACCGATCCCATAGGCAGATGCTTAGATGTCACAGGACCCACAAGTGTGTCTTGTGGAGAGGCAGTCCTCATCAATGCTCCATGTGCTCCAAACTCAAGGGAGCTGAGGCTCAGGCAGATCAGCAGGGCAGAAGCGCCCTCCAGAGGGCCCAGAGCAGTACGATCTACAGAGACGAAGCCTAAAGCGGCCAGACACACTTCCTCCTTCCTGTGGCTTAAGTTCAAGGGCAGGAAGCAGCTCTGCTGAACACTCCTTGCCTTTGGTCATATGGGCAGCCCAGGTACCAGGAGGCAGGAGGTGGACTCTCACACAAAGTCTGTGACACCAAGTTCCATGATGGTGAGAAGTCACGGAAGAACTGTGAGACAATGGCCAAAGCTACCGACATTGCCAAGTGCCAGCTAGGATGCAACGGAGCTCTCAGCACCACTGCAAATGTGACACAGCCATTGCCATAGGTGAAATCTCCTGAAGACAAATTGCAGATGCTACCTTGAGGTCCCAAAAGCTCCCTCCTCTGCACTGCCTCAGGGGAGTGGAGGTCACATAAGGAAGGTGATGGCACACACCCAATCCCCACAGTCAGGAGGCAGAGGCAGGGTATGGGAAACTTAAGGCAAAGCCTCTGTATATCAAAGGCCAGCCTGGCCCGTTGTTATCCCCGACACTGCCTCAAGCAGAATGTAATAAAAGCACAGGCCAAGCAGGAAGGTGGCTCAGTGAGTGAGGCACTCACTGCACAGGCCTGGTTTCCAAGAACATGGTTGAAAACATGGACACAGATGTGCATCTGGAAACCCAGCTCTCCTGTGGTCAAAACAGTACATACAGGAATGTGCGCCTGGAGAATGGGATCACCTGCTTCTAAGGGACAAAGCTAGCCACTCCAGAAGGGGTCCTTCTCTGCTCTGTTCTGAAACAGTGGCTCACTATGCAATGCTGATTGGCCTAGAACTCTCCATGAAGACCAGGTGAGCTCCAAACCTGGTGACTGCTGGGATTACAGGCGTGTCAAAAAGTGGAAGAACAAAGATGTCTGTAGCTTTTCAAATCAAGTGGATACATGCGTTTGGGGTGATGGAGCAGATGAACGAACTGTATTATGCAACAGGACAGATAGACCCGAATAGCACAGACCCAGCATCTCCGGTACCTTGAAGGAGAAAGGCTACCCTGGGCTGCAAGCAAGACCCTGTCTCAAAAATACCAAACAAGGGCTGGAGAGATGGCTCAGAGGTTAAGAACACTGGCTGCTCTCCTACAGGTCCTGAGTTCAACTCCCAGCAACCACATGGTGGCTCACAACCATCTATGATGATATCTGGTGTTCTCTTCTGGCCTGCAGACAGAACACTGTATACATAACAAATAAATATATCTTAAAAACAAACAAGCCAAGAGGCTGAAGAGGTGGTCCAGTAGTTAGGGGCACTGGTTACTCTTGCGGGTTCCATTTCCAGTGCTTATGACCATCTATGTATGGCCCCAGTTCTGGGGGTACCATGCTCCTCTGAGCTATGAATCCTCAGAGGAGAAGAGAGCATGGGGGGTGGACTGCAGGAGCATGGGGGGGGGGGCGGCGGCAGACTGCCAGCAGCAAGTGAGCAGATCCTGCCCTTCGCAAGGCTCTGCATAGCACGTTCATGGTGGGCTCCAGCAATGAATCTGGCTACATTCTGCCTGTGCCAAGCCTTCAGGGAGGGTGTACCTAAAACTAACAGAATAAGCCAAGCATGGCAGTGCAGCTTTTAATCCCAGTACTCAAGGCAGAGGCAAGTAGATTTCTGTGTTTATGTGCCTAGTCCACATAGCGAGTTACATGTCAACCAGAGCTGTACAGTAAGACCCTGTCTCAGAAAACAAGCTAAACAGAATAAACTAGCAGAGGAAATAAATTTCAAGAGAGCAGAGCACCAGGCTTTAGGATGGTCCCTACCCACTGCGCTTCGTCAGACTACAAGCAGAGAACACAGCAGGAAGATGTGGCCAAAGCGCAGTGTGGGAAGGTAAAGAGCAAATTCAGGTTCAGCTGAGCAGGCAGAGGCTACAGTAGCCATAGCTCAGGGATGTGACAACACTTTGAGATGGCAGAAGAACCCACACTGGGTCTGTGCAACCCTCACAGGCAGGCAGGATACAGCAGCTGCGGGGGCATAAAAACTTAGACCAAGGTTCCGGAATTAAAGTGTGAGAGTCACGTAACATGGATCCAAGCAGCATGTTACATGGAGGCCCTGAAGGCACAGAGCCAGGAAGGTGAAGCATCAGTTATAATGGAGACAAAGGGGATGCCAGGATGGCCAGGAACACGGGATGCTATGATTAGGGTTTTGGTCAACCTAAGCTAAATCTAGAGTAGTCTGGAAAGGGGGAGGGAATATCATATGAGGAATCACCTCCATCAAAATGACCTGCAGGCAAGTCTCGGGGGAAGGCACTTTCTTGATTAATAATTCCTGTGGGCAGTGCCAGCAGGTGTGCAGGAGAGCAGGTAGAGCAAGCCAGTAAATAAACAGCATTCCGCCATGGCCTCTGCTTAGGCTCCTGTCTTAAGGTCCTGCCCTGGTTTCCCTTGATAACGGACTACAAGCTGACTATAAGCTAAAATAAACCTTTTCCTCCCCAAGTCATTCTTGGCCGATGTTTTATCACAGCCACTGAATGAGCCCAGCAAGGAAGGCTGTGGGCACAGAGCAGAGCAGCACAAGAGAGGTTCCACTTTCCATGGGCCATGGAGCTGCCACGAGTTCAAATGCTGCTGCTGTGAGCCCCAGACACCCACCCAGAGACATGATTCCAGCTTCCTGTGCCTCACTGGGTTTCGGCCTTGCTTGGTACAGTCTTTCATGGCCATACTGGCTCCTCCTTTTTTTTTCTCCTTTCTTTCTTTTTTCCTCTTTAAAGATTTATTTATTTTATATATGTGAGTACACTGTCATTGTCTTCAGACACACCAGAAGAGGGCATTGGATTCCATTACAGTTGGTTGTGAGCCACCATGTGGTTGCTGGGAATTGAACTCAGGACTGCAGGAAGAGCAGTCAGTGCTTCTAACCGCTGAGCCATCTCTCTCCAGCTCCCGGCTCCTCCTTTTGGAAGTTTTGTTCTGTACCACTGTATGCTGGGAATATGCGACTTGAAGGTTTTTTTTCTTGATTTTTTGAGACAAGGTGTTATGTAGGCCAGACTCACTACATAGCTGAGGCTGACCTCGAATTCTTGACCTTCCATAACAACAGCATGGCTGCCATGCCTGAAAATGGTTTCTGACTTCACAGGAACTCACCAGAGGCTCTGGACTTGTAAACAACGTTGAAACCATCACAACTGTATGAGCCAAGCCTGAATCACACTGAGTGTGAACCATTCCTACAGGCTCCATGTAAGCACACTCTTCCCTAGCCAGGGGTGCTAGTTTGGTTTTGTTCATGGGGTGCTTAGGAAATAGAGCCAATGAAGGAAGTGGATCATTGAGGGGTACAAGTCAGCCCTGCTTTTCTATTAAAGGCTCTCTGGTTCCTGTGTACTGCCACCATGTGACCTGCCACCAGCTCCAGTGCTACCTGCAGCAAAGGCCACCACCATGCTTGCTAGTTAGTGCTCCTTCAAAGAGTCAAGATGGCAGGTGCTTTGCCTGTCATGGGTACTATGCAGGCGAGAGAGTAAGATGTGTCTAACAGTATACTCAGCTGCTGTAAAATTAAAGTTGCTATAAAGTGTTAGGAGGCTGAGAGTGCAGCTTGGTGGGCAGAGTGCTTGCCAAGCACATGAGTGGGCCTGGCTTCCAGCACCACACAAACCAGAGAGATTGCACACTCATCATCCAGTACTTTGGGCTGAGACAGCAAGATTAGGAGCTCCAGGCTGTCCTCAGCTAGAGTCCAAAGCAAGCCTGGCCTTTATCAGACGAGTTGTACATAAATGAAGCCCCGAGATCTCTCTCCACAGGAGCCCATGTGTCACCATCCCTCCCTACATCTAAGAGTTAGCCTGGGCGACCAAGCAGAGCCATTGCATGCTGTCTCCCAGGGTGTGGGTTGGCTGTGCAGATGCGGGGTTGGGGCAGCTGTGCTTCACACGGGACACCACCAAGTGCTATGAGGACCTCTGTGGGGGAAGCAGAGCCACTAGGACCAGGACGGGTTTCAGCCAGGTTTGATGAGGCAGTACCTCACCTGGGTACGCAGTGGCCAAGTCCAGAGCTGGAAATTCAATGCACAGGACAAACAAGAGGCCCCTGCCCAGGTGTCCCTGGGACGAATGCTGCCTTTGCCCAGCAGGGAAGGGCTGTCACCCCTGAGCAGGAGACCCAAGGAACACACAGTACACGGGCCCGCCTCACTCAGTCCTGCCAAGTGGAAATGACACGTGGGCTCTTGAATGCAGCTAAGCTTAGACTGCTCTGATTCAACATGGGCCAGTCATTTCTAAGCTGTGTCCTCAGTGAGATGATACTCAGCTTTTCTGGGCTCTGGACCTTTGCAACAGCCCCAGGGACACATGAAACACAACAAATGCATGTGCACATGAACATATGTATGCCAGTATGTACTGAGTAACACACATATATCCATCATGGGCAGGCAGAATCACCTCTCCAGAATAGTATCTACGCCCCCAACCAGCAAGATGACACGAAGCAAGGTAGAGGCAGCTGGGGGTCACCTGAGCTGGGAGCATGAGCAATGATGGGCAGACATCCAATGGGAAGCAGCAGACGCAGCCAGCATGTGTGTGAGTGACTGAGTGACCTGGAAACAAAGTGGAGCTGGGAGGGATTCCACTTGGCATTTGGCACAGGAGGAATGGGGAGGTGCAAGAGAGAAAGCCCTGGGGTGCACTCAGAGGGAGGTGGAACAGACTAGATGGTGAGATCCATGGTGGCAACAGCAATCTGCTGCCCACTCAGAAAGGTCTTCTTCCCTCAAAGGGAAAACATACTCTAGATGAAAGGAAGCCCATCCACTGGCTGCTGTTCATGGTGGCCCACATGGGATCCCAGCACGGGGAGATGGAGGCTGAAGGATCACACAAATTGCAGCCTGGACTGAAAAGTGAGACCTTGTCTCAAAAAGCTAACAAAAGAGGTCCAAGAGACAGCTCGCTGTGTAAAGGGCTTGCAACACCCCCAGACCCCGCATAAAGGAGAAGGGGAGAACCAAGTATGTGTAGGCCTTTGCTCCACAGAGATGCTGAGGCACAAACCCTCCCCCATATACATCTTTTTCAGGGATAGGAGTCCACTATGCATCCCTGCCTGGCCTGGAACTCACTGTGTACACCAGGCAGGCTAGACCACAGAGGGCCTGGGCCTGGGCCTGGGCTTCTGCCTCTGCCTCTGCCAGGATTAAAAGTGTAAGCCACCTATCTGGCATATTTTATTTATTTATTTTTTTAAAGTAACAAAACCAGGGGTTGGGGATTTAGCTCAGTGGTAGAGCGCTTGCCTAGCAAGTGCAAGGCCCTGGGTTCGGTCCCCAGCTCCGAAAAAAAAGAAAAAAAAAAAAAGTAACAAAACCAGAAGAAGAAGGCTCTTCCAGGCCATGAGTGTGATGACATATCTACCTTCTAGCATTTTCTTCCTATCAAATGATAGGTATGCCTACAAGGACCAGGCATACGTCAGTCCTGATCTGGCCCATGAGCCACACACCCCTGCCTCCTATCATGGGGCTTCCTCTGTCTTCAGTTCTTAATCCTGAGGACAATGGGGCAGGTCTGTGGGCAGTCCAGATGGGCACTATGACATCCTCATCACCCTTGCCAGCACACATATTATTTGGGCCTCCTGCTTTATCACAAGTGACTAAGGACTAGCAGTTCTCAGGGTGGGACTACTAAGCCTGCCCACGCCTCCTCTGGTCTAGATGGTGCACTCTTTTGCCTCTGTCTCCTTGAGTCTGACATGGTGCCCATTTGCCTCCTAAGGAGATCACGGACCTGGGCTTCAAAGCAAAGGTGCCTGGCTGTCACTGGTCACCTGTCATGCACAAGGAGAGAGGTAGCCACAGGGCAGATCAGAGTCAAGGCTCAGACAGCTACAAACATACAATTCCTGCTGCAGCCTTACAAAGGCCCCTTAGTGACTAAGCTATGTCTCCACCAACCCACCCTTAGTGTTCTAGGTTACCCAAGGTCCATAGTAGTGACCCCAGCATGGGGACTGAGGGGCTGGAGCCTGACCCTAACTCTCAGCCTAGCCACCTGGGTCACAAATACCATAAGGGTAAGTAGCAGTCAGGCTCTCCATGTACTCTCTGTACTCTCAATGCACTCTCAAGAGGTGAGAATGGGAGGGGAGAGAGGGTATGTGCACCCGAGGTCCCAAGGCAGTCAACCATCAAAAATGACATCTAAAGCTCAGAGTCCTATCAACCAGAGCAGTCTCCTTCTCTATGGGGATGGACTCCTGATCTTCCAGGCTGGGGAAAACAGAACATTTTCACTGAAGGGGGTAAGTGCTATGACAAAGGGAGAAAGCAGAAGGGGGACAGCAAGGAGGGTCACCCCCCCTACCCCACTTTTGGCCTGCCTAGCACAGCTGGCTTCCTACTGGTGGATAGCCACCAACAGGGAAGCCTTGTCATTTCCCAGGGGGTGGGGTGGGGATGATTGAGGGTCCTTGACCAGGGGATTCTGTCCTCCTCTAAGGAAGCTGGAACCTGAGGTAGGCTGGCACAAGTTCCCACTATCCCCTCCCCATCTCAGATGTCCTCTGAGCCAAGCACATTTTCCTGGAACATAAGGCAGGTGCAGCACGCCAACTCCAAAAATAGGGCCACAGGAAAGGCAGGCACTCCTCTAGCTGTGGCCTGCCCCTGCCCTCAGACAGCTCCCAGGGAAGTCTCCACTCTGAGTAGTTGCTACCTGAAGGACATGAGGACACACAGGAAAGCAGGAACCTTGGGCAGACCTACCAGGAGCTTTCTAGAGTTCAGCTCTCAGACATATACTTACCCTAGTGTCCATTCTGAGAGGCTCCACTGCAGGACAGCCACCCCACAGACCACTAAACCTACCCTGTGGTGGGACCACCCTCACAAAGCTGGAGTGGGAAGAGAAGAGGGGCTGCAGTCAGCACCCAGAGAGGCAACTGACTCCCTCCATTCATACTGTGCTCCAGCTCATCAGGGACCAGGGTCCTCTGTCCAGGGCAGGGATGCATCCTGCTTTTCTACAGGAAAAGTCACATCTAGCTCACTAGTACTCAGGTGTCCCTCAGGTCCCTCTGCAAGCAGCACAGGCTAGTCACTCTCCTATGACAGCTATGGAGTGTCCAGGGGTGAGAGCATCCCTAGTAACTACCTTTTCAAAGTCTGATGTTGGCCATGTGGACCATGTGCTGTAGCTGGACATCCTTCCCAAGCATCTGCAGCTGATGACAACACCAGAACCACGGGACTCTCTCCAAGCTCAGTGCAACCTGAGACCAGAGCTGGGGGAGACGAGGCTCCATAGGGGAGACAGAGCCAATACTCCCAGATTAACAGCTTGATTTAGAGCAACAACCACAACAGTGTCCTCACCATCTACTGAGCCAAGGGCAGCACAGGACACTACAGAGGATCTTCCCCACACAGCTGTGACAGCAAAGGTTGCAAAAAAAGGGCCCTTTAGAAAGCAGGAAAACCACAGAGGAACATAGCCCTGGACCATCAGGTTCCTGGGGACAAACCTTCAAGAAGCTGAGGACAAGAGACACCCAGGGGCTTCTCCCAAGGGTCCTGTCCACCTTCTTTCCTAGGGACTAACTGTGGATGTGAGTGTCATCATCTAAGAGCCTTGCCGAACGTGAAGTCATGCCGGATGTGTGGAGACCACAAGGTCCACAGCAGGAAGCATAATTTCCTTGAAAAACCACTGTTTAAGAACAAGAAGGAAGGAGCCAGGGATTGGTGGCATAGTTGTGACCCAGCACTGTGGCAGGAGGGTCTCATATTCTGACTTTCCTGGGCTTGAAGGTTGGCCCTCCACTTGGAAGGGCAGGCAAGGAATCCCTTAGCCTAACAGATCAGTTTCCTCTGCACTAAGGGCCTGACCTGGTGCTTATAGGGTAGGGCAGTCATGACACACACGTGTGCATACATACATACCCCTGTTAGAGGCTAGGGCTTCTCCCAACAGTCCTCAAATGGGATCTCAGAAATCTTCCCTTCCCTCCCACTCACCTCTACCCACATATGATCAGCATGGGCGCAGAGGTACAGAAAAGGAACAGCACATTGGACACAAGGGAGGCAAGGAGGCCTTGGAGCCAAGGCTGCCCCACCTGTTCCACACTCACAGAGGCAGCTCCTGGCTTGCTGGTCTTGGGTTATTAGAGCCAGGAAGAAATCTTAGTTTCCCACAGGCCACTTCTCTCTTTCACAGTGCCAGAAAAGGCCAGCGCCTAGACTGAGACCACCGCCAATCTCTAGTTAAGGGAGCCAGCAGAGATGAATCTGTATTCAAGCAGGACACGGAGTGAGCCCAACACTGCCAAAGCCTGTGGCTAACAAGAAGACAGGACCGTGCGCTGTAAGGCTGGAGAGCTTTGAGGACCCTCTCCCCCTCTGCATGGCTAATAGATACTAAGGCTCTCCCAGGCCTTCTCATCTTGTATCCTGAAGGTACATAAGGCTTGCAAGCCTTTCCAGCAATGGCAGTGGTCACACCACCTCACTCAGCTGCTGTGGCCACATGCCTTCCTCTCAGCTGGCCTCCTGAAGACATCCTGTCAGGCATGAACCAATAGCCTAAGACAGCATCCAGTGGTAAAGGTGTTTGTCTCCAAGTCCTATAACCTGAGTTTGCTCCTGGCATATCATAAACATGGGAGGAGAATGTGGCTCGTACATGAAGGCCCATGAGTGCGCACACGCACACGTGCACACACACCTAGACTCACACACACAAACGAAGATAAATCTAGCCAGACAAGGTGGCACATGCCTATAATCCCAGCACTCAGGAGGCAGAGCAGGAAAATCTGAGTTCAAGGTCAGCCTGGTCTACAGAAAGAGTTCCAGGACAGCTACACAGAGAAATTCTTTCTTAAAAAAACAAAAACAGGGCTGGAGAGATGGTTCAGTGGTTCGGAGCACTGGCTGCTCTTCCAGAGGTCCTGAGTTCAATTCCCAGCAACCACATGGTGGCTCACAACCATCTGTAATGGAACCCAATGCTTGTTATGATGTCTTCAACAGTTACAGTGTATTCATATACATAAAATAAATATTTTGATATTAAAAAATTACAAAAAAAAAGAAAAAACAAAAACAGACAAACAAACAAAAAAACCAAAATATATTAAAGATACATTTAATGGAAAAATTGCAGGGACAAGTATCACAGTGGGCAAATCTGTCATTCCAGCACTGGGTGAGAGGAACACATGTACTTTTGCAGCTAGCCAAAGATGTGCATGGTAGTGTATGTCTAGCAATAAGGAGGCAAAGGCAGGAGGTTCTCTATGGGTTCAAGGCCAGCCTTGTCTACATAATTAATTCTAGGACAGCCAGGCTATGTGGACCCTGTCTCAAAACACACAAACAAAAAACATCAAGATGGCCAAGTTGTAGAGAGACTGATGCATCTCACATGAAGGTTGACAGTGAACCTTGTGGAAACAACACAGGGCTTCTTTCCTATGACCCACAGAATGCCAGGAGGGAGCCACACAGGCTCCCAAAGAGGTCCACCATCACGCTGCCCGAGAGATCCGCAGCAGGGCCACAGGACGCCCAGCACTGACCCTCTGCCTCCAGAGGGCAAAGTGCTAACAAAACAGGGGCCATGTCCTTATTAAAATAAGATAGACACACCCAAGGCAACATCCCACTGCCGCCAGAGACACCAAGGTTCCAGGGTGGCACAGTGATTTTGAGGAGCCAGAATCAGTGACAGTCTTTTGGCCTTTTGAAGGGGATATACATGGCTTTGTCATAACCTACCCAAGCACGCAGGACAGTCACTGAGGAAGAATGAGGAAGAACATGTCAGGAGTGGCATCCCCACAGTGAGCTTGGTCTTCTGTGTGTAAGAGATGGCCAGTGAGGGCCACCAGGCTTCCAAGGACCTGCATCTGCACCTCTCAGAGTCCTAGGTGGGCTGCTTGGCTCCTACAAAGCCTGCTGCCACACACAGTTAGCTGGTGGTGTGACCTGAGAGCCCCTGAGGACTTCGAGTCACCTCTGCATTTCTACCAGCCTAGGTGAGGGAGTCCTCACCCCAAGCCTGGGCTTCAGCAACAATATAATGTGGTAACCCTGATATCTGCTGCTGAGTCATTTGAGAGCCAGAGGAACAGGCTACTATACCCATTGAAACCACCTTCAAACTGCACTGTGGAGAATGGCGCCCGACATCCTGAGTTCAATTCCCAGGACCCAAGTGGTGGAAGGAAACAACCAACTCCAGCAAGTTGTCCTCTGACCTGCGCGCACACACACACACACACACACACACACACACACACACACACACACACACACACAGAGCTGCCTGAAGCTTCTGCTGTGGCCTCCTCTGGTCCCCACTCGCTCCAGCTTGGCTGTTCAGCATACCTCTCCCATGGGCCACACCAGTGACTCCTAGCACTGAGAGAGCTTCACCTTCAAAAGACCACAGGTCTCTGCCTCCACGGGCCTTCCTTCCCTAGGACGCCTTCACCCAGAGCACACATCAGCCTGTCTCTACTCAAGGTCCCCACAGCAGCCATCCCTAGGGTCATGGACCACACCTAGAATGCATCAAGGAGCAGGGAGACCTGCTGGGTATAATATGAGAGGCCCAAAGATCAAAACAAAAAGCTTTCGAGTCTGGGGCATTCAGTAGTTACTGCCTGCCTGGCATGCTCTAGTGTGTCGTTTCCAAACCTGGAGCTGCAAAAAAACAACAGAGGGGCTGGGAGGTGGCTCTCAGCAGCAGCACAGAGTAATGTCTGCTCTTGCAGAGACTCAGGGTCAGTTCCTAATACAACCATCTGTGACCCTAGTTTCAGAGGACCTGAAATCATCATCTTGCACTAAGAATGCAGGTGGAATGTAGGTAGAAATATTCACTCACATAAAACAAAAATTAAAAAAACAAAACAAAGAATAAAAATGGAGCAGCCAGGAGAGCTTGGGCTGGGCTGCATTCAGTAGAGGCCAAGCACACAGGCTTTGAGGCTTAAGGTATGCTAACCTGTTTCCTTAGTACTAGGAAGAAAGAGACAATACTGCATGTGTGTCTGGAATGAGGAGGGGAAAAGGATGCCCCTCATGCTGCAGGGACAGTCATAACTGTCTTCTGTGGGCCTCCCCTCCATGCTAGCTGTGCATAGGGTAAAGGAGACAAGGCTTCCCACGGGCTGCAAACACACAAACAAACATCCAGGGACTCATCACTTCAAGGCCAGCCCCTACCCCCATCCTTGGTGACTAGGCCTGGTGACTCAGTGGGGAGCCACATCTCCCCTTTGGCCAGAGAGGTTCCTGTCTGCAGGATACCATAAGAGCACAAGGCTGTGACACTGAGTGTGGGACAGTCTCCTGAGAATAACCTATTTGGACACCAGCTTTTCTTTTTATTGAAAGTGACACAACAAGTGGGTGTGGTGGCAAACACCTGTCACCCAAGCACTTGGGAAGCAGGGGAAAGGGTCAGCCTGTGCTACATAACACCTGTCTAAGAAAAAGAGAAAGATAAAAACAGAAAAAATATTCATCTGCCATAGCTGCCTACTGGTAGGAAGTCACTTGGGGGCACTCTTGAATGACCCATGGGACTGGAGTTGACAAAAAACCAACCAGTGTGGGTCAGATCACCTAGGTCAACCAGTACCAAGACTCCCGTGTGTGCCCTGCTAGCCCCATCCTTGAGTCTCCTGTGGGTTTGGCTTGGGCCTAAGAACCAGCCAAGTATGCAGGGAAAAGTAGCCGTGTTTTCCGTGCTGGGTAGTTCCTCCCTCAAGGACGCCAGGATGTCACAATCCCTGTGTGCTGTCAAAACTGCTTGCAGGGTGATGAACTCTGGCCTGCAGATGAGTCAACAGAGGGGTGGGTTCTGAGTGCCTGCTGTTTACACACAGTCACCGTGGCCACAGCCAGGCGGCCGGAAGCACAGTCAAGGGTCACAGTAGGAGGAGCTTGGTCCCCAGTACACACACCCGTCACCCCCTCAAGACTCCAGCTTTTTGTTCAAGGCCTTGGAGAGACTCAGCCTCAGAACCATCCTTGCAACACACACAGGAAACCCATTCCCCAGCAGGCCAAAGGCACAAGGCTGTCACACTCCTGATGCCCACGCCAGTATGCTCTACTCTGCCTGGCAGAGCCACAGACAGCCCTTCTGAGGCCTTGATGTCTGGCTCCTGAGCCACCTCGCTGCTTGGAGGTCCTGAGAAGTAACTTGGCTTCTAAAGCCACCACCCATGACCTTACCTGAAAATGGACACTGCTCCCCTAAGGGGCTGACTGGGATGGATGGAAGGGACAAGCAGGGCACAGCAGACATGCCAGTGAGGTGGGCTAGCCCCAGTCACTGAGTGTGTTCTAAGTCCCCTGTGTACTGAGGAAGCTGGGATGATGTGCTGCTTCAAGACTCATCTGCCTCAGAACAAAGTGGGAGCCACCAGTCCATTCTGACCAGAGCAGGGTCCTGGTAATTCCAAAAGGCTGGAATCCCCAGGGGTAGGGTAGCCACATCAGAAAGGTGCAGGCTTAACTGGGGCCTCCTGCCCAACACCCATATTTCCCTCATGGTGTAGCACAGTGAGCCAGAGCATCCTGCCCTCCTCCAGGCCCTCTCTAGCCATAGCAGCCCTCACTTTGCTCCCTCTGACAGCCATCCTGCTGGATCTCCCACAGCTATCCCTGCCTCCCAAACATGAGGTAACGTGAGAGGTGCATCTGGTGCCTGTGGGCCCAAAGGCCAGCCCCGTGTTGACAGGAAAGGAGTGTTTCTTTCTGGGGGTGGTGGTGGTGAAGGACGAGCCCAGGAGGCAGGCAAGCAGCAAGAGCCACTCTTGGTGGAGTCTCTGAAAACTGAAAAAGGGACTGGGGGAGGTTGACTCTTGCTAGCCCAAAGATGCTCAAGGTTCTTAAGCCTGGCACAAGGATCCTGCTAGACCCTTCAGTCTTCCCTGATCTCTCCATGCCTGTGGCCCCAGAGTCACCCACCCAGCAATGATGAACTACAGCGGGGTAGGTGGAGGCCAGCCCTCCTCACGGCTCTCAGGGAGCATGCCTCTCAATGGCAACTGACTGTCCTGGAAGGATGGGAGACCACATTTCTTCATGTGTCCTAGAAGCCACACCTACAGAGCCCAAATCACACAGATGAAGTATTCATATCAGCACCGGTTTGGTTTGAGACCTTTTTTAGGTTGTTTATTTGAGAAAAGGTCTCATAGAGCCCAGACTGGCCTTGAATTTCCAACCCTCCTGCCTCATCCTACTCAGCCCTGGGACTGCAGGCAGTTTTCCTGTTTTTTATTTATTAGTATTATTTTTATGTTAGAGGTGGGATGGGCTCTAGCCATGCCTGTGGCTATGCCTTGAACTGGCATGGCCTTCTGTCCCCTTCCAGCCCCTGCTCTGGTTACACCTGAAGCTAAGAAAAAGCTCCTGACAATTCAAACTGAAATATAGGGTAGTGCTGGGACACGACAGTCAACAGGGAGGCTAAGGCCAGAGAGTCCTGAGTTCAAGGCCAGCCTGCGGTACAGAAGAGATAAAGAAATCTCAAAAAAATAAAAGTGGCCAGAAAGTGGTGATGCACAACTTTAATCCCAGCATTCAGCAGAGGCAGGCAGAGTTCCAGACCAGCCTGGTCTACAAAGCGAGTTCCAGGAAGCCAGGACTACACAGAGAAACCCTGTCTAGAAAAACCAAGCAGTGGTAAGCAAGACTTAAGACCTAGCTGCTGGAACAAGAGGCGGTGCTGGCCCTGTGAGCATCAGCTGATGATCACTGCCTCTCTGGTCACCCAAGTTTCTCCAAGTCCCTCCCCATTGTTCCCCATTCCTAAATCTGTCCTTTCCTGCCACCAAAGCTACCACTGTCTCAGCTCAGACCCCTTCACACCCAGAGAGCAAGATTAAAGCCATGTTGGGTGCAGTAATACAACCTTTAATCTAACAAAGGTGGCAGGTAGATCTTCGAGAGCTAGAGACCTGTAAGCTCTACCTGGCAAGTTCCAGGCCAACCAGGATTCCACAGTGAGACTCCACTTAAAAACAAGAAACAAACTATAGGTGTCTCTGAAGCTGGGCTGGTGGTGTCAGTCTGCCACCTTGGCATCTAGAGTCAAGAGTCCTGGGTCTGACAACAGCCTAGGGTAGAGCCAAGCTCTGATGCTGGCGACAGACTACACGCCAAAGTCGCCTCGCCACTAAGTGCCCTGTCAGCTTTCCAGATAAACACAGGTTTGCACTGTCCCAAAACTGAAGGCTGCCAGCCGCAATGCCCAGACTCCCTCATGGCTGGTTGTCACCCGGCTAGATATAGCTGGCTTCCTCTGGGGACAAGCATGGTGGCCTGCAATTCCACAAGCGCCCTCACAAGAAGAAGATCAGGCTTAGTTAGGGGATGTAATGCACACCCAAAATTAAAAATAACAGTATGACAGCAGTGCTGGAGAAGGCTGCTGGGGTGGCAGGGCAAGGGCCAGCTACTGCCACCAGGTACCAAGTCCACCTGACAGTGGTGACTCATGCTCTGGCCCAGCTGATTCTGAGAAAAGTCCTGATCTTCCAGGACTAGTCAGAATGGCCCAAGGGGAAAGACTCCAGGTTGGAATTCCAACCAGGAAGAGTGGCTGGGCCGGTCACTCAGTGGCTGCCACCCAAATCCTCACCCCCTCTTCCTTCTCACCTGCAGGGGCACTTTCTGCCTCATGATGAGGAACCTTTTCGACAAGGAAAAAACAACTTTTTCTAAAGAGATTGAATCCTGTTCTAGGAAGGAGAAAACTAAGACCCGGGCACAGGCAGGAAGTGGCTCAAAGAAGTGAAGGGAAAACATGTGGGGAGAGGTAGGCTCCCCAGACCACTGAGTGGGGAATAAATTCCTGGCTTGGCCAAGGGTGCACCACATGTCCCGGGCAGGAAGAAAACCACATTCTTTCCTAGTTACTCTCTGTTCACTCGACCGCGTCAACACCCCCTGCGCCAGCGCAGGCAAACACACATCCCAGACACAGACCCAACACCCCAGTCACTTTAGCGAGATGAACCCTCAAGCCACTTCCCCTGGGGACCTGCAACCTCTGTCCCAGTGGATGGATGCAGAGTGATGCCATGGCTTGGGTGGAGCATCAAGGTGTGACCCAGAGTGAGGCCCAGGAGAGAGGGACACAGCCCAGATCCCTAACCCCACTCCCAAGCCAGGAGGCAGTACCAAAAAGCCTGGAATTTCTCCCAGATGAAGACTGGAATATGAAGAAGGGACCAAGTGTGGTGGATACAGAAGCCTCCTCCTGAGTGCCCAGCCAGAGGAAGCCCCCATAGGTAACACCACCACCTCAGTCGGTGAGAAAAACACAACAGCCTTGTCCAAGATTATCCAAGGAAACAAGATTACATGAGGTGGTAGGATCTGGAGCCAGGCAGTAAGTTTCTGTCTAAACTACCCCTTCTAAGAATGGATCCAAACACACCTGTCATTTGGCACTTAAGAACCTAAGGCAGGAGGATGGCCGTCAGTTCAGGGACAACCTAGGCTACATAGACAGGATCTGTTTTATAAAAAGAGGCAAGAGTAGAGTCAACCTGAAGGATGTCACTGAGGTTGGTCAAGGTATCGCCAGGTATGGACGCGCGGCCTTGTTCCCCCACAGGTCCCAGCAAGTGTCTCCCCACGGCGCAGCCTACCCGCCAGGACGCCGCAAAGCTCACCTGGTGGGCCCGGTAGCTCTCGAAAGCCTTCAGAGCACTGTCGGTGAGCTTCACGTGGAATACCGACACCCTGCTGCCGTCGCTCACGCGCCCACACGACAACCCGTAACTCCGAGCCTCCTTCAGCGCCGCCATCTTGCAACCATCACTCCCCCGCCCCCCTCTTCAGCGACTGCGCCCTCACGCCGGCCCGCCCCGCCCCGCCGCCAGCCGACGTGCTGCATTATTCATGAGGCCAGCATAGCCACGCCCCACTCCGGGCGAGCGTGCCTCCTTTGAAAGAGAAGAACGTTTTGCCTGCGACCCTCACAGATGGTCACGCCCCCAAGCACTTACAGGCCCGCCCTCGAGGCGAGAGACCCAGATTTTTGCTGCATTATTCATGAGAGGTTAGCCACGCCTTCCCGCGCGCTCGGAACACACCCGCAAAAACTAACCGCATCCCAACTGGCTACTCCCCAAGGGTCTCGCGAGGCCAGTCTAAGTCTTAATACTGCTCTTCCCTCAGCAGACTGGCCACGCCTCCGGGATAAGAAACTTCCCTTCCTAGCAAACAACTCTTGTGCGCGTGCGCGGCTGGCCACACCCCCCAAACTTACAAACATGCTCCGCCTACCTGATGACTCCTAATGTATTATTCATGAGGCGAAGGTAGCCTCGCCGCCCGGAGCGCTGGAAACCCACCCTCATCCCAAACCCAGTAAAGCCCTGTCAGTCTCGCGACCCGTCGCGAGGGTGTGTTATTTGTTATTTATGAGAGACTGGCCGTGGTCTCCAACGTGTTTGTAGACTGCCAGCCCGCGACGACAAACATGTTTGTTCGCAGTTGCAAGCATGATCTAGATGGCCACGCATCGGGCCTTCAGCGAGCCCACTCCCAGTGAAATAAAATTACCTTGAAAAACCACTACACATTTAGCCACGCCTATATGTTGTGGCGAAGCCGCCTCCTCCACCAACTCCTTGCCACGCCCCCCAAATATGCCCTTGGAACCTTGCGTCACTGAGGAGCTACTCCCCCAAGCGCTATCGTTTGGCCACGCCCCCAAACTCCCCTAAAGCCCGCCCCATCGACTTGCTGCATTATTCATGAGGTAGGTTTGGCCACGCCCCCATCGCGTGTTTAGAGATTTTCCCCGACCACAGCTTGCCCGCCAAACGCACTACTGATACGCCCCCAACAGTCGCAGGGTCCGCCCTACTTCAGTTCACCCACCGCGCTACGTAGCCAGACCTCAAGCTCCGGAGGTCATCCCCAGCAGCCTCAGACGCTTGGAATAGCTGAGTTATTCAGGAGTTGCCGCTGCCGCGTAGCGCAAACCAATTTTCAAGGATTTGCCACTCAACAGACTACGACCCCCGACCGCTTGAGGGAAGCTCCCTGTGCCCCACCCGCCTCATGCATATTCACAAGGCACTGACGGTTCCACTTCTCCAAGCCCCTAGCCCCGCCTCTACGTGTTATTCATGAACCCTTAACACTTGAACGAGGTTACCACCACTAGGGCCTTTAAGCTTGATATTTACGCTTTTTCTTCAGCGTTCCTTTGGTGGAGTCTGCATAGAGCCCTCCGGAAAATAAAGTGAGCGGGGCCTGCTCGTACCAGGAGGGAGTGGGCGTATGTTGAGAGGCTGGTGTGGTGGGCGTGGTTATGTAAACCAAGTGCGTGTGGGTTTGCTAGGTCCAGCTAATGGGGGGATTCCCAGAACAGGGCAAGAGCTGTGGAAACAGGATGATGTGCTGAACGTGACTATTGCTGAAAGTTCAACAACTGGATGAATCTCCCACACGTCATGCGCTGGCTTTCCAATAAACAAATCTTAACGCGACATCCCACACGTACTCAATGTTGCACAACCGCCACCACTGACTGTTCCAGAACATTCCTTCTTGTCAAAGGAAAGCCTGGTCCTCATTTGCAGTTTTTCCTGTTCCATCTCTGTCACCTAGCAACTCTCTGATCTGCTTGTCTTTGTGGGCATTTCATAGTGCAGTCCCACAACGTGAGGCCTTTGAGGTGTAATTGTTTTCAAGGGTCATCAATGGGTGAATCAGAGCTTCATTCCTTTTTGACGACTATGTAATATTTTGGTGTGTATAATTAACAGCTTTTCTTACCCACATGATGATCAGCACCAATTGCTGCTGCTTACTGCTTACCTGTGGACAGTTTTTAATAGACTGAATTGCTGGGATGTGTTAAATGCCTGCCCATTGGCTCCTAATAGATCTTTTTAAAAGATGTATTTCTCATACATCATATATATAACCTTTGAGACAGGGTTTCTGGCTGGCCTGGAACTAGCTATGAAGAGCAAGGGGCCTCAAACTAAAGAGCTTGCTTGCATTAGCCTCTGAACTGCTGGGATTAAATTCTTGTGCCACCACACCTAGCATAAAGTTTTTAACATATTATTATGGAGGAGGGGGTCCTAGTTAGTCAAGCCATAGAACAATTGAGCTGCCAGTGGCACAGACTCCAGAGACATCGCTGGTTATTTTCCCGGTCAATTTAATTCAGCCACAGAGCAAAGGGTCAGGAAACACTTTGTTTCATCCACACAGTCCTGGTCTCCTTAGTGCTGATAGGTGTGAGTCACCACCCACTTTAAGCTACTTTTTTTTTTTGGGTTCTTTTTTTCGGAGCTGGGGACCGAACCCAGGGCCTTGTGCTTCCTAGGCAAGAGCTCTACCACTGAGCTAAATCCCCAACCCCTTTAAGCTACTTTTATGTGCAGGAGTGCTTGCATACATGTGTCTGTGTGCCGTGCATAGCCATAGGAAGGTATGAGATCTTCTAGAACTGGACTTAGAGATGTTTGTGAGTCTCCATGATGGGAACTGAACCCAAGTCTTCTGCAAGGGCAGCAGGTGCTCATAGCTGCTGAGCCACCTCTCCAGACCCTTGTTTTAAGGCATGGTTTCATGAGTCCAGGTTTGCCTGCAATTTACCACATAGCTGAGGATGGCCTTTAACTCAGAATCCTCTGGTCTCAGTGCTCTGACTCTTGCATGGCAGGATAGGCTCCATCATTGGATCCAGAGTCCTCTTACTTACCTTGTACCCAGCCTCCAAAGGCAGAAAGTCATAGCCCAGGATCCCCCGGCAAGAGGCTGGGCACATGGCTCATCCATCTCTAGAGTACTTTCTGGGCTGGCAAATCAGCTCTATAGGTAAAGGTGCTTGCTACCAAGTTGGAAGACCTAAATTCAATTCCTAGGGCCCACAGGGAAGAAGTGAGTGTACCATTGCACAGACAACCCACCCCCCCAAAGTACAATTTAGTTAAACGTAATGAGATCTTAGATTACGTCAAAATAAGCCAGACAGGTAGTACCAGCTACCCAGAGGCTGAGGCAGGAGGATCACCAATATCCAGCAGTCCCAAAATCAGCCTAGACTACACAGCAAGACCCTATCTCTGAGGTAAACAAAGGATGCAAGATGTGAATAAGTGCTACGCCAACTTAAGGGCACTTTGTAAAGAGGAAGTTGGAGCCTGGGTATCTGCGTGGGAGGGACAAGACCAGTGCAGTTTCTGGTGAGCAGGTGTAGGGTGTGACTAAAAGACCTCATATACCACTCTGCCCCTTCCTAGACTGGCTGGACACAGTAGTGCTCCCCAACACCCTAGCTGAGATCAGAAGAGCTTTGGGAGACAGGCACACTGCTATCCAGACATTATCCCCCAAGGCTGGGCCAGGGGAATACTGGAGTTGGCCAGAGGATGGGGAAAAGGCAAGGACAGCTGGGATAGAGGATCTGCAGAACAGCTGTTGTGTAGTAATCCAGGAAAACTGTCCATCTCTGCACTCTGCAAGGATTTTTGGGAAATAGGTCTTTAGTTCCATCTCAGAACCTCTAAACATTGTTTTAAACAACAAAAATAAAAACACTGGAGTGTGAGATATGATATCACATTGATGGAACACCTGCCATCCAACACTTGAGAGGTGGAGGAAGAAGGATGAGTAGTTGAAGATCAGCCTTAGTTATAAGAAACTCTACCTCAAAACAAACTCCCCAGAGAACCAGGTACTGCATGAATCATGACCCTTCTGCTGGCAATGCAGGGTGGTATGAGGCCACAGGTTTGGGGACAAGGTGGTCAAAGTGATCCTGACTTCTAGAAGCAGGACATAGCTCAGAACAGAGTTCATAGGTTAGCCCCTCATCCATCAGCCCCAGGGTCTCAGATGTAATGTGACAGAGCCTGCAGTCACTGTTGCAGTGAACTACAGCACAGCCTTAGACCAGCCTTCTTACTCTGCAGACGTAGGAACCCTGCTCAGGTGACCATAATCTCTGAACAAACCTGACAACCATACCTGATCTCTTCCGTGACCACGACTGTGCCGTCCTCCACCTCCTGAAGAGCCCACAGCCTCATGCATGCCAGGTTAGTGACTTTTGAAATCCTAACACCCACCAAATAAAAATGACTCCAGAGCCCACAGGGCCCCAACATGGACCAATCTCAGGCAGGAAATGAAAGCAGAGATGGGGATGTGTGGAAGTCCTCTGAAGTCCAGCTGTATGCGGCCTGGGCACAGCCCACCAGCCACTCCTTAAAGCAGCTTTTGTGGGGGACCTGGCTCAGCTGTAACTTGGGGTTTCATCAGAAAGAGGCCTGGAAAGCAGTAGGGTGTGGGGTGAGGCTTTATTTAAATCACTGTGGGGAAGCCTGGACAGAGGGTGCAGGCGGGCAGGAAGGAATGGTAGTGCTGCCCCCAGGCCTACTGAGGGAAAACTGAGGCTGCCCCAGCTGAGGCCTGACCCCAGAGGACAACAGGGTTGTGGGAGAGAGACAACTGGGTCTGGAGGAACAGGGCCCCTCCCTCTGGGCTGTACCCCATGCCCCCTTTCAGGGTCTCAGTCTTTCCTGCTTGTTGGGGTGTGCGACCCTCAATCCTTGCTCCCCCAACCCATAGGAGGTGTCTCGGCCAGGGAGGGCAGTGGACAGGGAGCCTGGGGGAGTTGGGGAGCACAGGTTGGGGTCCAGGTATGCAGGGGGACAGTCAGTTCCTGGCAGCAATGACCACAGAGAGAGCCACGCCCCCCAGGGCCACGGCAGTTGCCCCAAACAGCCATTTCCACGGGATGGACTGTGGATAAAGGTAAGGGTGAAAGCTGGCTGCATAGCCAAAGCAACTACTATGAGCCAAGCAGCCTCCTAGCAAGTGTTTGTACCATGCACACCCAAGCCTAAACCAAATACCCACTCCTCCAGTGGATTTTCTTTCTGCCTCTGCCTGAGCCTCCAACCTGCAGGTCCAGAGAGTCCCATCTTCTGCCTGGGCTAATGTTCCCAGTATCCCCCTCCAGCCCCGCCCAACCCCACTCAGGCTTACCCAGGCACCCTTGCCCGGACACTTGGCAGGCAGCCGGCTGGGGTTGCCTAGCATCTTTCGGTACAGGGCAGTCTCTGTGCTCCGCTGTGCAGCACGCTTCTTTACCAGCTTTGAGAGCTCCGCATGGATCGTCTGTGGGAGGTGGTGGAAGTGGGTGAGCACGTGCAGGAGGCAGATGACTTGCCTGTCATCACTACTGCTCCCTTCTGGTTGGTCCCAGGGTTTGTCAACTGATGGGGCTCCTAAGAATCAGGGGTTCTACTTGTCCCCATCAGCTCTGACAAAGTGGGAGCTGCTGTGTCACCCCTAGGCAAGTCAGAAGACAGAACTGCAATAACTAGAGGCAGACTAGAGGGACTTGCCAGACCAGACCAGCAGAGCTCCGCTTACCTTGTTGGAAGGCTCCAGCTTCAGGGCCGCCCTCAGGATGGGGATGGCCTCACTGTATTCACCCTGCTGAGCCAGCACCTATGGGAGAGGGGCGCCCACTCTCTATTTGCCCAGAGCTCACACCCCTCCACCCTACAATGATACCTGATCTCAAGCCACAGCTTGGAACTGGTATCACTGCTGCACTGGGACAAGGGACTTGGGGACAGACACCTCAATCAGACCCAGGGTCCTACAAATCCCATCGGATTTAAAGGCAGCTTTCCTGATGGGACAGTTTCAACAGCCAACCATCCTTCTGGATTTTTCCACTATAGCTCAGGAGGGCCTAGATCTTGTGGCAGTCCTCCTGTCTCAGTCTCCTGGGTATTGGGACAATTGGTCTACACCTGTGTCTGGCTACAATCACTCTTTAGCTTCAGTTATGTGGCTGGACCACAGGGTCTGGTTCAACACTGCAGGATCCTAGAACAGCATGGCTGGTTTTCTGGCAGAAGCCTGCACACAGTGCTTTATAAGCACTTCCCCCATACCCCAGGTGTCCCCGTGCCTTGTTCTCCTTGGCCTGGGCCTGGGACTGGGACTGGGACTGCAGCACCACAGAACATGGCAGCTGCACCAGGTGAAAAGGGCTGCGCGGGGCCAGACGGCCTCTGCTGAATGGCGAGCCTAGAAACTAGTGAAGGGGAGAGGCTGTGTCTGTAGCCCAGCCTTGCCATACCCTGTCTACAGTGCTTATGGCTGATGAACCTGGGCAGAAGAGACAGCATGGGAGCAGAAACACATGGCTTAGGGCTCCCCAGGCCATGACAGGACAAAGCCAGTTTTCCCTCTAGAGAAGATGGCAGCCAAAGAGGTTCCTGTACAGGAAGCATTCACCACAGACTGTGGGGCTCCCAAGACTTGGAGCTGTCATAGGGCTGCAACACACCTTGCCCTTGCGGAACAGTGCCTTGATGTTGTCTGGCTGGTGCTCCAGCACCTGGCTACAGGAGCGCAGTGCTGCTCGGTAGTGGTCCAGCTTTAGCTGCGATGCCGCAAGGTTGTTCAGACACTTGACCTTCAGCTGTAGCAGCTCCTCCTCCTCCTCACAAGTCATGTCCACTGCAGGGGAGTAGTCACTGGGAAATAGGCACACCCTCCCCTGGGGTCTACGCCACCAGACCCTAAGAGGCCACCCAAGTCCTTACACCATAGTTAGGGTCTCAAGCATCTATGGATGGCTTCCAATTCACTACGTGGTCATGAACGACCTTGAACTCCTGACCTTCCTATGTCCACCCTCCTGCTAAGCTGACAGGCCCATGCCACGAAGGGCTTGTGAGCAAGCAAGAGGGGTGAGTTCAGATCCCAGTGCTCACTTATGAGCCAAGTGCAAAGTGCATGTGAATAATCTCGGCACTGGGGTAGAGGCAGACATGGCCACTCACTCTCACTGAGCTCTGGGTTCAATGACATGTCAAAAAATGTGGGCAGCAGCTGAGGAAAACACCAGGTGTTCACCTCTGACCCCCACTGCAAATGAACACACAGACACAGACACAGACACAGACACAGACGCACACACACAAAAGGGTCTTGCTATGTAACCCAGTCTAGACTACAATTGGCCATTCTCCTGCCTCAGCTTCTGACTATACATATACCACCTGGAAGGAGCCACTGACCTGAAGGTTATGGATGGCAGGAAATATGTCTATATTCTGGGATATTCTAGAGCATTCTACGGCCCAAATGATGATGCAGAAGTCTGGCCATCCTACAGGCTGGCAAGATGGCTCAAGGGTAAGCGTCCTGGCTGCGAAGGCTAACAACCTGAGTTCTGCACCCCTCCCACACAATGGAGGACAGAATTGCATTCCCTGAGCTGTCCCGATCCCCGCATGCACACACACCCCGGGTAACTAGCTGGGCACCTTTGGCGTTGGAGGTGATGGCCTTGATGGCCAGGTCATAGGAGTTGGCAGCCAGCACAAAGTCAGCACGCTGGTAGTGGGCATTGCCACACTCCCGCTTGCGGTTGGCCAGGGCCACGCGCTCCTGCCCACTCAGCATCTCCAGGTCAGGTCCATCCTCTGCTGTCTTCAGGGTGACTTCCAGGCACAGGGCTGCATGGGGGGGGATGTATGGGCTCCTGCTGGGGAGGTGGCCAACAGGGGACACTCAGACCTGGCAACCAGGCTGCAGCCACCACCACACCCTCCTTGCAAGGCTGAATCTGAGGCAGGAAGGCCAGGACTCAGGACCTGGGGTCCCTGTGTCAATTACACATCACATTCTGAGATATTACCCTGAGCCTGTGACTCGGCCAGCCTCGGCCTCAGTTTCCCTTTTGACGCAATGGGAAGGATGGTGGACACAGTTAGATGCACAGGCCAGCGCTCACCTGCCCTGGGGACCGTAGCAGTACTTGGAGTCAGCGGTGACCATTGCTGTCTCGCCCACATGCATGAGCGGGACGCTGAGGTCCAGGGCCTGGAGGACAGCCAGGGGTGTCACAAGAGCACAGGCCCCGCGATGGGCCGCCCACCTGCCCACCCAGCTCCCACCTGGATAACATCGCAGTCTCCAAGCGTGAAAGCCAGTTCGGGCTCCTCTTGCACACGGGTGCCATTCTCCAGGGACATCTGCAGGTGTACGGTCACCACCTGGCCCTTGAGTGGGCGGCTAGAGCCTGTTGGGCCTGGGACCAGTGTCTTCTTACGCAGCAATCCGTTCCCTGCAGGGGCCGAGGTGTGAGCCTGTAATCTGGTGGCCAGACAGGAGTCTCTGCTCTACTGAGCCACCTTCAGGTGCAGTGAACACCCAGTGCTACTTTAACACTGGGGTGGAGCCAAGACTTTGTGCCCTATCCCAACAGGACAGAATTAGGGATGGCATGCCAAGGCTGGAGCTAGAGACTGGCACCATGGAACACAGCTGGCCTGGTTGGCTCCTTTTTTTTTAAGACAGGGCAAACAGCCTAGCTGAATATGCCTTTTACCTCATACCCAACATGCCTGGCCAACATGGCTGTTCTGGACTTTTTTTAAAAAAAAATTAAATGTGTTTTTTGTTTTTTTGTTTTTTTTAATTTCATGTCTATGTGCATTCTGCCTGCATGGGTGCAGTGCTGACAGAGTCCAGAAGAGGGTGCCATATTCACGCAAACTGGAGTTACACACAACTGTGAATGCAGGTGCTGGGGATTGAACACACAACCTCTAGAAAAGCAATCGGTGCTCTTAACCATTAAGCCACCTCTCCAGCTCCGGCTGGTCAGGGTTTTAAGAAACCCTTACTAGAACTCCCTAGTGAGAGGTTAGGGGTAAGCCCCAGTGGTAGAGCCTCTGCCTTCCATTCCCTAGCACCCTAGCACCCCTCCAAAAAAAAAAAAAAAATTTAAAATTAAAAAAAAGAAAAGAAAAGAAACACAAAAATCCTGCTGGCACTATCTAGAGAAGGGATTTTAGGAGAGAAAATGAATGTTGTGGAACAAGAGGAGGGTGATCAGAACCCGATGCTCTGTTGGGCTGTGCCAGTTTTTAAGACTCTGTCACACATCTACACAAATGCTTAGGGAAGATGTAGTGGAAGTTGTCTTAGAGCTGCTGGCACCCAGTGCAAAGGCTGTGTGGCTCCAAGAAGGTGACTCAGCCTCTCTGAGCTGCTGTTTCCAACACTGGGGGTAGAAAGCAACCTGTTACAGATTGTGTGAGCAAGGCAAGGTATGAGCCAGCAAACACACTGGTATCAAGCCATCTCGGAAGCCAGCCACACAGCACAGGCCTGTGAGACCAGCGAGCCTGAGACAATGAGTCAGGAAGATCCAAAGTTCAGACCCAGCTTGGACTATAGTGTGAGTTCAAGGCCAGCCTGGGTTTCACAGTAAGGTTATTTCAAAATAAACAAATAAAAATCAGCCACTGATATCCTAATGTCACTTCCAACCCACACAGAAGGGGAAACAAAGCTCAAGAGACCAGAAATCCCTGGGTCAAGGTGCCTCTGACCAACCCAGCACACTTACCCAGAATGTCCAGCCACTCTTCCGGGGCGGGGGCTGGGGCTGGCTCAGGCTCTGTGGCTGCCAGGAACTCCCGAGCTAGGGCTCCAGGCTGCTCAGCCTCCTCCACCGTAGGCTGTCCCATATCCTCTAGTGGTGGCAACCCACTTAGGTCATCTTCCTCCTCTGCATCATCAACCCCATCAAGCACCTCAAAGCCCTCCAGGAGTGGGGCCCCACAAAGTAGCTGGGCAGCAGGCTCAGAGGGCTCGGCCCAAGACGCCATGCTGCTGGGGGATCAGGAACTGGCCCTAGGGGAACAGTTAAGCATGACAGTGATAACCCCATCTAGGAAGGCCCTCTAACTCTCCTAAGCTCCAGTTCCCTACAACTGGCATCCCTGGAGTATATCAGCAACACCAGCCCTTGCATTCATCATGTACATACTGGGCACCCTACCAACCTGGCTTGTTGAAAGAAGGGTGCAGAGACCTCACACTCTGAGCCACAAACTACAGCTGGTTTAGCTGTTATTAGAAGTAATTAGCATGGAATCTTTATAAACACAGAACGTAGGAAAACCATAGCTTACACAAAAAAGACCCAACAGGCACAGAAAGACAAAGCCACTTGGTCAAGGTCAGAAATCAAGCCAATTAGCAGTAGGGCCAAGATTTAGAAGTTACTGAACTGAATGTCAAGAAAAGGGTGTTGGAGTTACTGAGGCAGTGGGGACAGTCACTGAGGCCTTGGGACAGCTGTTTGTTTGCTTGTTTTTTCTTAAACTTTTACTAATTCCTTTCCACAAACTGGGACAGCTGTTTTTATAACTTCTGGATCTCTTGAGAAAAGTGAATTTTTGTAAAGGTCCTTGCCTCTGGCTACCTTATCTGCTAAAGGCTCCAGCAATAAAGAATTGGTGCCAGATACTTAATGTCTCTTGTTCCGTACCCTGAAGGTACTGAATCTTCCAACAACAGGGACCATGGCTCCAACCTGCCTCTATTATCAAGCCTGCTTCCAGCTTTTAATCACAGTAGGGCACTGGGGACATAGCTCAGGCAATAGGGCACTTGTCTACCAAGCACAAAACCCATGGTTCTATTCCCAGCACTGCAGAAACCAGGCATCAGCAAATGTCTTTCATCCCAGCAATAGGGAGGTGGAGGAAGGATGATCAGGTATTCAAGGCCATGGAATTCATGAATTACATGACACCCTGTCTCCAGAAATTTAAAGCATAAGCTAAGGTTGTAATTCGTTGGAAGAGCGTTCTCCTACCAAGCACACCGCTTTAGAATCAGCACCCTTGTAAAACCTGGTGTGGCAGTGCTCGCCTGTCATCCAGCTCTTGGGAGCTTGAGACAGGAAGGCCTGGAGTTCAAGGCCAGCCTGAGCTACACAGCCACTTGGAAGACTGAGTTAGAATACATGAGACCCAGTCTCAAAATTAAATGAAAACGAAAGAGTAGTGGGAACACCAATATTGAATCTTGCACCATCTCGCTGGCCCCAGGCCTCTCTACGGAGGATCCCCAACCCAGCTGCAGAACCGTACATCCTGTCAGGCCCTCTCCTTAAGCTCCAGGAAGCCCCGGAGCTCCGCGTCCCTGCCCTGCGACCCTCACCTGCGGGGCTCCTTCCGGGATCCGGCCCCGACCGGAGACCCTCCCACCCCGAGCCCCCACAATGCCCCGCGCGCCCCGCACCCCAACGCCGCCCCGCGCCCGGTCGACACTACCACCCTGGGAGGCCCCGGTCCCCGCAGACTCGGGAGGCCTCGGCCCCGGGAGCCTCGGCCTCCTCGCTACGCTCCGTCTCACGTGCCTGCGGCTTGGGGACCCCGCTTGGGGTCCTGTGCCCCCCTCCCCACCCCCAGTCGCGGCCGCCGCGCCTCGGGAAACAGCTTCAGATGCGCAGCCCCGCCCCCGCGTTCCCATTGGCTGGTCACGCCGCGGCTGCCACGCTTATTGGCTTCTGCACACGTCTGTCTCGCGCCCTGGACACCGCCTTTTTCCTGGTAAGCTCCGCTGCCCGTTCTTAAAGGGGCTCTAGCCTCTGGGTGGAGAGGCTGTAGTGATTAGGGGGTGGGAACGCACTTGGTTGAGCCTCAGGAGACGAAGGTAGCAGCACGTCCTGATTTTAGTTCACACCGTGTCGGGCTTCCTCCTGTTCACATACGAATTAGAAATAAACAAGAAACACCGCAGCTCATGAGCGGCCAGTTTGGGGCTCTTTAGAAAACAGTAATTTTTCATAATTTTACTTAACACTTCATTTCATGTCCTCTTCCCCCCACCCCCTCTGTTCTCCTGGGGCGTGGGGAGCTCTGTAGTCCTGGCTGTCCTGGATCAGCACATATACCAGATGAGGCTGGCCTTGAACTCAGACATCATACTGCCTCTGCCTGCTACTGGGATTAAAGGTGTGTGCCACCACACCGGTCTCAATTCTTTTATTATAGTATTCTCTCTTTTTTTTAAGTTTATCATTTTTATTAATTAACAGTTGTTACATAATACACACACACATAAATATATTCATATACATATATATTCCTAGATACAAGTTGTTTAGTCTGTGTGATGCCACTTCTATGCATGTGTTCAGGGCTGACCATTTGGTATTGGATGTGTTTTTCCATGGAGAAGAGGAATTCTCCCACTCTCAGCACCCCATAGTATTCTCTTTTGTCTCACGTTTTATATTGTCTTTTAGTTAGCCAGGGTCTGACCATGTAGCACAAGCGGGCAGCAATCTTCCTGCCTCAACTTCCTGATTGCTGGGAGCCAACACTTCTGACTACAAGGTGTTTAGCTTGTTGTGAGGTTTCGGGGGGTCTTGTGTGACTGCTTACTAAACTACATCGAAGGTAGGGACGTGGTGAGGAAGCCAGGGAGGGCCCTTGCCTGTCATCTCAGCATTTGATAAGTGGGCGTCAGAGGATCAGAATTCACACTGTCTAAAAGAATAGTAGGTCAAAGCTGAGGGACAGTGACAAGTCCAAGTGGACACTCTACGGCCCCCAGCCACTATGTTCTAGTTTCACGATAGTCACCTGCAGCATACAGGTGTTCAGTAAGTGCCTGCTTTCCCAGAAAGCTCCGCCAGAAGTGCTAGATACCAGAGAGAAGGCAGGCACCTCTCACCAGATAGTGCTCATCCACTCTCCAGAGCTGTTTTATGCCCTCCCTGGGCTGTCCCCTTTCAAGAATGATTGTGTAATTCTTTCACTTGATATCAAAGAAACCATGGGCTAGTTCCAGTTCTGAGGGCTTTGAACCTGACCATATCTGAAACCCAGTGGGTTGTTTTTTGTTGTTCTTTGGTTCTTAGTACTTGGAATGGATTCTGGGGCCCTTGCACATGTTAAGCTGCTGCTCAGTTGAGCAGTGCAGACCTCAGTGTCTTTTTTTGTTTGTTTTTACACGTGGGAATACATACATACATACATACACTTACACATCTATATGGAACTTGCTCCCAGATACACAAGGGAATGCCAAAAGACAATTTGCAAGAATGAGTTCTGTCCTAACATGTTGGTTCTGTAGACTGAGGGAGCTCAGGTCTGTAAGGTGCTTGTGCCACTGGCCCCCGCCCCACCATGTAACTCTTCCTTTACGTGTGGATTCATGCTATCATACAGTTTTATCTCTTAACTATTTTCTTTTTCTTTCTCCCCCTTTTTTTCTTCCTCTTTTTCTTTTTCAATTTTGTTTTTCGAGACAGGGCTTCCCTTTGAGGCTCTCGCTACCCTGAAACTAGACTCTGTGAACCAAGCTGTCCTACAACTCACAGAGGTCTACCTGCTTCTGCCTCCCAAGTACTGAGATTAAAAGCATTCACTATCACCTGGCATTTTATTTTCTTTTTGAGATGGGAAAGTCTCACTACATACATAGTCCAGCCTGGCTTTGAACTCGCTCTGTAGCCCAGGTTGGACTTATATTTGTGATGATAGTTCTACTGAAGCGTCTCCAGCAGCTGGGATCCTAGATGTGCAGTGTGCTAGCCCTCCTGGCTGGATAGCAAAGAGCTAATAAATCTAGGGAAATATTCTGTCTGGTGGGAAGACATGAATAGCTTTCACTTTTGGGTTTCATCAGTCCAGAACAGGTCTTTCAGACACCTAAGTATGGAGTGTGGGCATTTGAGGTCTTCTACACAACCATACAGACAGCACTGAGCAACCTGAATCAGGAATCTTTCTAAACAACAAACAGAAGAAGCAAACTGCTTGGGGGGGAGGGGAAGAGACAGAGTAAAAGAGAAAAAAGGAGTGTGAAAGAAGAGATGTCTCAGAAGTTAAGAGCACTGACTGCTCTTACAGAGGACCTAGGTTCAATTCCCAGCACCCACATGGCAGCTCACAACTGCCTATAACTCCAGTTCCCAAGAATTTGACTTCTTTCGACTTCCATAGGCACCAGGAGTTTGCTAGGAAAAAGGTGTGTGCCACCACACCAGTCTCAATTCTTTGATTATAGTATTCTCAGACTTGCCCCTCCCCCACCTCATGAGACATATTGTGGTACCCCAACAGAAGAAGACTCTAGGTATGGCACAGTGGGTCTTTACTCCTAGCACCAGTGAAGCTGGGGCAGGAGGGTAGACAGGAATTTCCAATTCATAATGTAAAAAGTAATTTGTTCTGCTATGTTTTCAGTATCAGGTATGCTTAGAATCAACCAGCGAATCACAGATAGCATGAAGTGTTAGACTCCTCTTTCCCTGAGTTGTACCTGCTGTCTGGTGCTCTTAGTGTCCAGGATGGTTGTGAAGTTACAGGCACTCTACTATGTGACCCATGCCACAATCAGAGAAGAGATAGCCAGGCACAAGCCTAGGCGACTGATTTGATGAGACGTTGAACCCCTGGATTAGAATGGGGAATTTAAAGAGGAGTATAATAAGGTATTCAAAGATTGTAACTCTCCAAGTGTCCAGTTATGGGGAAAAATAGCCAGAGGTTTCTAATGATCAAGACTTTAAAACCTTCTACCTTATCTGGGCATAGTGGTACACACCTTTGATCCCAGCACACAGGAGGCACAGGAAAACAGACCTTTGAGTTCCAGAGCAGCCAGGGCTACACACAGAAAAGAGAAGAAAGAAAGAAGAAACCACCATGCCAGCCTTTGCCTATTTTCTATGCTGAAATCCTTTTCTGCAGAAGGCATATTAAAAACTGTTTCTCTTACCTGGACCTACAGAGAACATCTCAGTACAACAAGAGATAAGAAGAGAAACCTTATTTCAAAAACTAAAACTGGCCGGTCCCTGTCGCACAGGACTTTAATCCAAGCACTCAGGAGGCAAAGGCCGTCAGATCTGAGTTCGAGTCTGGCCTGGTCTAAATAAGCGAGTCCCGGACAGCCAGGGCTCTGTTACAAACAGAAACTATCTCGAAAAACCAAACCAAACCAAACAAATCCCTGCTTTTATTTCACCACCCCTTTATTATAGTGGGGGTTATTTCTAACAATACTGAGTACCAGGGTAGCTTAGGCTACAGCGATAACTCAAAATCCTGAAAGTCACACATGGTGGCATACATTGTCATACATGTCATCTCAGGAAGTAGAGGAAGGATGACCAGGAGTTTAAGGGTAACCTCAGCTACATGGCTAGTTGGAATCCAGCCTGGGTAATATGACTTTGTGTTTATTTTTCTTTTTCTTTTTTTTAAATGACAAGTTTTTTTTAATATTTTATTTATTTAATGTATACGAGTACACTGTAGTTGTCTCCAGATAAACCAGAATCTGTTACAGATGGTTGTGAGCCACCATGTGCTTGCTCGGAATTGAACTCAAGACTTCTGGAAGAGCAGTCAGTGTTCTTAATCAGTGAGCCATCTCTCCAGCCCTGTGTTTATTTTTCGAGACAGGGTTTCACTGTGTAACCCTGGATTAGTAAATAGTATATTTAATTGGCCACTTCCGGATTGCTTATGAGCCATGATTGGAACATTGCGCATGCGCATATATCGCCCTGTGATTGGTCATCGTTTTGACGTTCATGTTAAGTGCTTCTACATTTTGGTCCTACATCTTCCTTGCTGGGAGTACGCGCAGGCTCCTAGGCGCTTGGACAGAAGGAACACATGGACGCTCCGTGATGACGTACGCGCGCTGGCGCCATCCCGGAAGCGCCATCCTGGCCGCCAGATGTGCAGGTGCCGAGGCCGGAGACGCCAGGGCCGGTTCGGGAGGGATCGCAAGGCGCCAGGAGGCCGGGGCGGGGAGGGAGGGCCCATCCTACCTCTGGTACCGACACAGTCTCAGTTTTCCCGGATGCTCAGCGGCAGCGCGGGCCAATCTAGATGAGAACCCTAGTTGTGTGACCGTCCGCAAGCGGGACCCTTGAGCGGCTTGGAGTGCGCGCGTGCCTCATTTTCCCCGCTCGAAGGGGCGGGAACTCCATGTATGTTTGAACCCCGCCTTATTCGGTTTGGTTCTTGTTGTTGATTCCCCTTCGGAGTTTGGCCGTGGAGTTGAAGTCGGTTTGAGGACTCGGGCGGGACAGATGTGTGCTCCTACTTGTAACCTTGAGACGCAGAGCCATTCCAGTCAGCCTGGCATTCTTGGGGGAGAGTTAGTGTTTTTTTCAGGTAATAATTCAAATTAACCTCCAATTCCTGGTAATCCTTCCTCAGCCACCCAAGTACAAGAAGAAAGTTATTAAAATTTTGAGGTAGCAGCCCAGACTGGCCTCCATCTCCTTGAAATGCACCTTTTTCAGTCTCTATACTGGGATGACAATCGTGAGTTACTCCACCTGGCTTTCATTGAATTTTGTTTTGGGTCAGGTCTCATTTGACCCAGGCTAGCCTGGAACTCACAAAGCAAAGGATGACTTCACAAAGCAAACTCTGATCTCCCTGTCTTCTCTAGCACTGTGTATATAGGCATTCGCCACACCTGACTTATATTTATTTATTTAGAGACAGTCTTATGTGTCTGAATCTCGTCTCGAAATTACTATGTCGTAGCCCAGATTAACCTTGAATTTACAACAGTCTTGGCAAACATGGGCTGTCACACCAGGCTTCTATTTTAAAATAGAGTTTCATGCATCTTTAGGATGGCCTAGATCTCAGTATGTACAACCCAAAACTGACCTTAAGTCCTGAGGGACCCAGGGCTTCTGCATGCTACCAGTTCAGCCCCAGACCAGGACTAATACCTGATCTAGAACAAAATCTCTGGAATCAAAATTCTACATGAGAGATGCTAGCTATTAACTTAGTTGTTGACTATGCCCTTTAACCACACGTCTTTTTTCTTCTTTCTTCAGACAATTTACACTCTTATTTTGGGAAATGGGGGCATGCACCTTGTGCAGGGGACAACTTACCAGGTGTGTCCCAGGACTTGAACTGGAGTCCTCAGGTAGCAATCATCTTTTAGGCACTGAACCATCTCACAGGCCAGTCTCCCTGAGTTGCCCGGATTTGCTTGGGAAGATCATGAAGTTCTGGTTCGCCATGAAGTCTGAATTCTCCTACATTGCTCTTCTCCCCTTGTGCTAGGGTCTAAAGTCCTGTTTTTGTCCATGGTCGTGCTTGATACTGGGTGACTGGACTTGGTGTGGTTATTGGGTGGAAGGGGCTTTGCCCTGCCCATAGCTAGTTTCTCTTCTTTCTTCTTTGTTTTGTTTTTGAGACAGGGTTTCTCTGTGTAGCCCTAGCTGTCCTGGAACTCACTCTGTAGACCAGGCTGGTCTTTTTTTATTTATTTATTTATTTTTTGGTTCTTTTTTTTTTTTTTTCAGAGCTGGGGACCGAACCCAGGGCCTTGCGCTTCCTAGGCAAGTGCTCTACCACTGAGCTAAATCCCCAACCCCACCAGGCTGGTCTTGAATGCACAGAGATCTACCTACCTGTTTCCTGAGTGCTGGGATCAAGGGAGTATGCCATCACCTCCCTGCCCCTTGCTAGTTTCTAGAAGATGCAGGGCTGTCCAACACTAGACAGATTTGGGCCTCAGATATTCTTGGTGCTTTGGAGGAAAGAAATGCAAATGAGGTGATTCCCAGAGAAAAAGTCTATATTAACTCCATTCTTTAAGATAATCAGAAGCAGGGCTGGGTAAGGCCTTCAGGCCCTCATGTGTGGAACATGTGCGAGGTCCTGTGTTCCAGCCACAGCAATTTGACAAAGGAGAAGGGCCAACCTGGTCTACATAACAACTTCCAGGCTATCCAGGGTTACAGAGTTAGGTCCTGTCTCAAAAAACTAAGTATGTGTGGTTTTGTTTTTTGGGTATTTTGTTCATTTTGTTTCGTTCTAAGATAGGGTTTCTCTGTGTAGCCCTAGTTGTCCTGGGCTACCAACATGATAGAAACAGAACCAACTCCCAGCATTGCCATCTGACTTCCACATGCATACCAACCACAGTACATACATGCACTCATAAGTATGTATAAAAACCACATGCCAGCACTCAGGAGGTAAGGCAGGAGAATCAGGAAGTCCAGGTTGTCCTCAGCTACACTGTAGGTTGGAGACCACTTTGGGCTACATAGAGAGTTACAGCCAGCTTGGGCTACACAGTGCGACCCTGTCTTGAAAGGAGGGTGTGCTTGCCGCATTAACTGAGCTAATAACATGCTTCTGGACCAAGATTCGGTCTCTAGAACTTACACACAGAGCTGGGCTCAGTGACGGTGAGGTAGAGAGCAGGTACAGGCAGACCTTGGAAGCTGGTGGAAGAACGGACCTGCAGAGGTGCCACAGACTACTTGCTGTAGTGGAAGAGAACCTGAGTTCTGTGTGGTGTCTATGGCCACCTGTAGCTAGCCCAGGGTGTCTGACCTCCTAGGCTCTGTATCTGGAAGGAAAAGCAGTCTCTATAGTTGTCCTCTATCATGTGAGCACTGTAGCACCTGGGCGTGTTCCATGGAAAATACTGACCTGAAGCTAGAAGGGCACACAGGAGAAGTGGCTGGCAGCCTTGCAGAATCATGTGGACAGTGAAAGGAGGGACGGCATTTTCAGCTGTGTCTGTGGAGAGCTCTGAGCTATGCAAGGTGGCAGAGTGAAGAGCTCACCCTTTAGCCCTGGTTCATCCTCCTGCGTCAGCTTCCCAAATGCTGGAATCAAGTGTGCTGCCTTTACAGCCTTCCAGGATTATGTTCTCTAGGAACAAGTCTCTGTCAGGCCCCCAAACAGCCCACGATTTCAGCTGGAGGATATGACGGGCTCTTGATATCCTCACCTATCTAGTGCTGAGCTCACATTCTGTTCCGGTCATTTCAGGCTTCAGGGGTTAAGGAGAAAGAGATGGACACCCCAGACTCAGCCTCAAGGGTCTTCTGTGGCCGCTTCCTCAGCATGGTGAACACTGATGACGTCAACGCCATAATTCTGGCCCAGAAGAACATGTGAGCAGGCCATGGGAGGCATGGGAAGGATCATACCATTTTCCCCAAACCCTGCCCAGAGACGGAACAGAATAAAGAAAACAAGCCCCTAGTTCCCAGCCTTGGCACAGGATCGGATTGCAGCTGTGTGGGAAAGGCCCAAGCAGTTCCTGTCCCCAGGCCAAGGCTGGGAGGGCTGAAGGGATAGGGGTCTCAGGAACTTCTGGGCTGGCTTTTGGCATTGGTACCGAGTGCCCGATCTGGGTCTGCAGGGAGCCTGCTTCAGGATGCTTTGCTCCCTCGCTGGGACAGCCTACCTTGAATTCAGATTGACTGTTGCCAAGCATGTAGATGCTCCCAGCTCTGTTTGTGACACAGCCTGCAGCCAGAGGCAGTGTCTTGTGGGGTTCTTTACCTTGGGTTATTTACTTAGTTATGTTTTGTTGTTGCGTTGGGGTTTGTTTGTTTGTTTGTTTGTTTTTAGGTTTTGCCACCATGCCCAGGACTTATCCTGGTTCTTCAGGTTAGGTTCAGATATGTCCACGTAAACTCCCAGACTAACAGTGACAAAACTCCCAGACTAACAGTGACAAAATCAAATGGGAACTGTCCTGGCCTTTGGGACTGACTTGGGGTTTACACAGTGTAACAAGGAGCAGTCAGCTTGAGGATTGAGTGATTCTGAGAAAGGACATCAACTTCCTATTGATGTGACAAAATGCAGGAGGTGGTACCTAACAGAGAAAGGCTTTCTGGCTTAGATTTCTGTCCATCTTTTTTTTTTTTTCGGAGCTGGGGACCGAACCCAGGGCCTTGCGCTTTCTAGGCAAGCGCTCTACCACTGAGCTAAATCCCCAACCCTCTGTCCATCTTTTGAAGCTGTTTGTAGCCAAGAAGCCAAGAAAGAAATGGGGGGAGAGGTTGGGTTCCCAAGATCCTCTTCATTGTGTACCCCAATGTTCCACCCCTTCTCCCCCAATATCATACACATTTTCAGAATATTGGTCTGGGGAAACATTTAAAAACTAAACCTTGGGGGCTGGGGATTTAGCTCAGTGGTAGAGCGCTTACCTAGGAAGCGCAAGGCCCTGGGTTCGGTCCCCAGCTCCAAAAAAAAAAAAACTAAACCTTGAAAAGAAAAAAACATGTGCTGAGAGATGTAAAGTGGCTACGAGTACTAGCTGCTCTTAAGGGGGGTTCCCAGCACCCACATGGCAGCTCCCTACTGTAGCTCATGTTCCAGGGGACACACCTTCTGACCTTCGTAGGCTGTGTGTGCACATGCTCCATGCACATGCTCCACAGAGGCACAGAGGCAGAGCACATAATAGAACATCAGTATGGCCCTGGTGTGGCAGGCAGCGCACACCTTTAACTCCTTCCTGAGCTCCAAGCCAGTCAAGGCTACAGACACTGTCTCAAAAATGCCAGCTTCATGCCTGGACATAGTGCACACGCCTGTAATTGCTGTACTTCTCTAGAGGCAGTTCAAGGTCAGTTTAGAACATAAGAGTAGGTCCCAGGCAGGGCAACATCCTGTCAGAGGACTAATGCCCACTAAAGAACTCCATGAAATATGTAGGCTGCAACAAAGAGTGCCTTTGAATAGGGCTTTCAACTGTGAGTAGGAGTTGGGCGACCAGAACAGCAGACAGAATTCCTCAGGCCTTGACTCTGTAATTAAATGCAGAGGCTATGACTCAGGGATTAGCTCAGGCTGAGGGAGTTCCTAGGCCTGATGCAAAGGCCCTGGCCCTCTCCCCCTAGGCTGGACCGCTTCGAGAAAACCAACGAGATGCTTCTGAACTTCAACAATCTGTCCAGCGTGCGGCTGCAGCAGATGAGCGAGCGCTTCATGCACCACACCCGCACCTTGGTGGACATGAAACGGGACCTGGACAGCATCTTCCGCAGGATCAGGTGGCCCCCTCCCCCCAGAGCTCTTCTGTGGTCTCACAGCCAGATGCTTCCTCAGCACATCTTCCCCAAACCACTGTTCTCAATCCCCCACTCTTGGCCCTTTCTGTCACCAACTCTTTAGATGTTCAGCGCCTTCACTCTGAAGCTCTTCCTAGTACCTCCAAGACCCTACCCCAGGGCCCTTTGCTCACCTCTGCCTCCTTAGTCCCTTAAGTCCTTGCTCCACCCTCTCCCCTCTCCCTCCCCTCCGAGGCCTCCTCTTCTCTTCACTAGCTCTGCCCTCTGTCTTCTTCAGTCTAGGGAATTATGGATGTTTAACAAGACAGATCTGACCTCTGAGGGAGTGATATGGAAGTGAATCTCTTCCCACCCCTTCTTTTTTTTGAGACAGGGTTTTTCTCTGTGTAGCCTTTGTGTTCTGGAACTCCCTCTGTAGACCAGGCTGGCCTTAAACTCAGAGATCCATCTGCCTCTGCTTCCTGAATGCTGGGATTGAAGCTTGGGTGTTTAATCACCCAGTTGTGACTTTCCCTTTTACTTGGAACCTGTGCTACATAGTTGGGACCCTATACGAGTCAGGAGGCGGGTAGACAGGCCGGGCCCTCCACTTCTGGCTGACTGGCCAGCAGAGAACCGGGGCCCCGTGTCCATCCTGGATATAGGTAGGGTTTGGTTTGGGTCTTCCCACAGTGGTGCTCGCTCCTGGACCATGATATCCACGTCTTTGGCACTCAGCATGGTCCTTCAGGTGTACTCCACAGCCTCACCCACCACTGTGGCAGACACACCAGCAGCCAGCTGCCCAGACCAGAACAGCCAAGACCACGGGATCCAGATCACACGTGTGCCCTATCCTCTAGCCCAAGGCTGTGTGGCCTGGGGACCTAAGGGAACAAAGTAAACTCTACCCAGAAGTCTTGAGATGCTCTATACCAGTCTATTTAATGTTTTTATTGGTGCTGTTTTGCTTTGTTTTTGAGGCAAGGTCTCAATTGCTGTCCTGAAACTCACAAAGATCCACCTGCCTCTGCCTCCCTGGTACCAAGGTGCTCTGCTGCCCTTGTCTGCTAGTTTTTCTAGCCCCGAATGCCAGGCTGACTCGACATGTAGTTTGGGGAATAGGTAGCTCTTTGAGCCCCAAGAGTAAATACAGCAGCATGTGTCCTAGATCCCCAGAAAGGAGACAAGAGTCCAGTGTGTCAAGTGCTGAGCCTCACAAGTGCTGAGTCATTGTGTGACTGCCACACTGGCTGCTGTCAGTGTATGGGCTGACTCTCTGAAGACCCTTCTTTAGCCCGTCAGGCCTGGAGTGCAGGACTTCAGGGCAGAGCAACCAGAAGCCAGTTCATAAGGTAATAAAGCCAACTGGGGGTGGTGATTCTGTACCAGAGCTTGAGATAGGAGGGACTTGATTTCCAGGTCAGTGGCAGCTCTGTGGTGACTTCAAGGCCAACCTGAAGTCAAAAAGGGGCCTGAGGAGGAGGCTCTGCTCAGCACATACATAAGTTTGGCACACTGGCTGTGGAGAAGCCTCAGTGGTTGAGAGTGTGTATGGCTCTTGCAAAGGACATTAGTTTAGTTCCCGCCACCCAGGGCAGATAGCTCACAGCTGCCTTTGATTCCTGCTCCAGAGAATTGGAGTCAGCCTTGGGCACCTGCACAAGTGCATAACCACACACACACACAAAAGACAAGATGAAAAAAATTTTAATTTTTGTTTAATGTGTGTTTACTGCATATACATCTTCAGGCCAGAGTAGGGCATCAGATACCTTCGTAGATGGTTGTGGGCCACCATGTGGTTGCTGGGAATTGAACTCAGGACCTCTGGAAGAGCAGTCAGTGCTCTTAACCACTTAGCCATCTCTCCAGCCCCACGATGAAAATTTAAAAGATTTATTTTATGTATGTGAGTACAGCATAGCTGTCTTCAGACACACAAGGAACGAGGAAAGGGCATCGGATCCCATTATAGATGGTTGTGAGCCACCATGTGGTTGCTGGGAGTTGAACTCAGGAACTCTAGAAGAGTAGTCAGGGCTCTTAACTTGACAAAATTATTTTTTTACATGCTGGGTGTATCTGGGCTCTGGGGCTTGCTGACCAGACAGCCTGGTTCATGGAGGCATTGTTGGACCAACCAAAGTGGACATGGACTAAGAAGACCCAATGCATCACCAGGAAAGAAGGAACAAGTGTAGACAGCAGCAGTTAGCTCAGGTTGCACCCTAGGCCTACTCTTTCCCAAAGGCTGCTGGGGCTAAGCCTAGGAAGAAAGGAGGATCCACGGGCGTGGGACAGCATGAGATGAGTGCCCAAAACAGTGAGAGATAGACACAGGCAGTTCTCAGAGGCTCCTGGTGGCTCATCCCTGTCCCCTTCTCCATAGGACACTGAAGGGGAAGCTGGCCCGGCAGCACCCAGAGGCCTTCAGCCGTAAGTGTACCCACACACACACACACACCCTGCTGCTGCCAGTGCCTTCTGCTGGCATCTGAAATCTGCCTGGGCAGCTGCCTATCCTGGGTCCCAGGGGTGGTGGGTGGAGAGGCTTTTGCAATGGGAGGTGGGTTTCAGGAATGAATAGTGATACCCAGGAGCCCTGTGAACCAGGCTGCCACTCCCAAGCATGTGTGAGGTGGGGGTGGGACTTCCATTTCACAAAGAGGAAATTGAAATCCTAAGAAGAGGGAAGTGATGCTATCTGGGGTATGAATGAGGCAGAGCCAGAAGGGCTAGAACTATGGAGTTCTACAGCTGCAAAATCATTGAACCCTGACGTTGCCAAAGGCTCGTTCTGCTCATCTCATCTCCTGAGTGGGTTTGTCCATTCCAGTGACAAGTGGAGTTCCTGGGGTTTCTTCTGTTTGCATTGTGGATTTTTGTTTGTTTTGTTTTTGGTTTGTTTGTTTTTGAGACAGGGTTTCTCTGTGTGGCTCTGGCTGGCCTAGATCTCACTCTGTAGAGCAGGCTGGGCCTGGAATTTAGAGATCTGTCTGCTTCTGTTTCCTAAGTGCTGGGATTAAAGGTGTGCACCACCACCCCTCTTTGCTTTGTGTTTTCAAAACATGGTCTAAGGTAACCCTAGCTGGCCTCAAATTCTTTTGTAGCTAAAGATGACCTTGAACTTCTGATCCTTCTCCACCTAGATTGCTAATACAGGGCAGGGCTGGTTCACTCACAACCAAACCCAGCCTCTGCCTATGCCAGCCACCCTGCGTTTTTTGTTGGTTTTGTTTCAAGTGTTAAACCTTCAGACAGCAGCTCATGTGCAGTCCTGGCTAGCCTCAGACTCCTAGTATTCCTCCTCCCTCTGTCTCCTATATTGGATGACAGATGGGCATGTTCTCTCTGAGTTCATGCTCACCCTAGACCCGAGATGAGTTTCCTTCCATCTGCCCAGGCCTCAATCTCCTCCTATGTAAAATGGGCTGAGTCATATCCCATGGATGAAACAGAGTTTTAGGGGTCACCCTTCTAGGACGGTGAGGGGTGACCTGACCAACATGGGGGGTTCCTTCCACAGACATCCCAGAGGGTTCACTCCTAGAGGACGAAGATGAAGACCCTGTTCCACCCAGTATCACCACAACCATCGCCACCTCAGAGCAGAGCACAGGGTCCTGTGACACCAGCCCTGACACTGCCTCTCCATCCTTCAGTCCTGGCTTTGAGGACCTATCACACATTCGACCTGGCTCTCCTGCCATCAATGGCCACAGCCAAACAGATGATGAGGAAGAAACACGTGAAGAATAACCTCTCTCCCAACCTCCCAGAAAGGCCCAGGGCAGCAGTGGTTCTCCTAGGGTCACAGTCAGTCAGCTTTGCTGCTCCTTTCTTTTGTAGGCAGGGTTCCTAATTCCTGCCACTCCCCGTAAGAGCAGGACTTCCTATGCCAGCATGTATGTCTAGCTGGGGCAGTGGGGCTGGGTAGAGGTAACCTTGAAATCAGCCTGGGCCAGCTTTGAACAGTGCTTCTAAGGTCTCCAGAGACCAAAGCCAGATTGTCATCCCCCACACCCTGGGTGGGCACAGGAGGGCTGAGCTTGTTCCTACCCACTGGCAGCTGCTGATTCAACTATGTCTCCTTTCCCTCTGTGGAGTACTTTTTTCCTGTTGTGTTGAATTCTGGAGGAAGAGGCAGCCTTGACTGTGAGGAGCTGTGTTTCTCCAAGGTCCATCAGGTTATCTCCAGGAGCTGGCCAGTCACCTTAGAAAACAGCTGAATGGAATATTTTTATACCTGATGTTTACAGATGTTGGGAAGTTATCAATAAAGACTGTTGTTAAAAGGGAACACTACACTAGCAGTGGCTTGCTTCTGTCTTTGGGCCCCACCCCCCAGAACATGGGCAAGTTCCGGATGTCTCTTGGGGGCCCTGCTGGAGGAGGCTAGCTAACTCCAGACCCTGTGAACTACCAAGACAGGGCTGTGGCAGATGGGAGTCCTGAGGCATCCAAGTTGGGTCAGCGGGCAGCCTGCCTTTATAGACTACTACTTTCCCTGAGAAGCCTGGTTCCTGCTGAGGCCACTGCCTGGCCTGGGCTATCTAGACATTGAAGCTGAAATTGTAGATAACAGGGACCATGCCGTGCCATGTAGCTTTTACTTGAGTTCTGGGGACTTGAACTTGGGTCTTCAGGCTTGCACAGTAGGAGCTTTACCCACTTAACCATCTTCTTGGCCTTAAACACTCTTAAATGATAGTTTGTCAGGACATAGCCTGGTTTCAGAGCCAAACCAAGCAAGCACTAGGTCCTAGGGATCAACTGCAGCACTGTAGGATAGTACTAAAAAGGAAACAGCAGCACCCACATGGAAGGTTACAACTGTAACTCCAGTCCCAGGATAAATGGTGCCCTGTGTTGGACTTCATGGTACCAGCCATTTTAACAGCACACAGACACATGAATAGGCAACACATTCATACACATAAAAAAAAAAATAGGGGCTGGGGATTTAGCTCAGTGGTAGAGCGCTTACCTAGGAAGCGCAAGGCCCTGGGTTCGGTCCCCAGCTCCGAAAAAAAAGAACCAAAAAAAAAAAAAAATAAAAAAAATAAACACTTTTAGGGTTGCCATCAAGTCTCAGTATCCATATGGAGGCTCACAGTCAGTAACTGCATTTCGATATCAGAGCCCTCTTCTGGTCTCCATGGGCACAGCACTCATGTGCTAGTGGGGAAAACACACGATAAATATACATGTACTTCTGAGTCGTTAAGTATCTTCTCAGGAGGTGTTTTCTATCTGACAACTGGTGGGGGAACCAGATTAGTCCTCTGCTCAGCCAGCATTAGAGAAGTAAACTTCGGCAGATGGGAACCAAGACAGACCCACAACTAGACAGTGAAGAGACAGACCTTGGAGCAGGCAGACTAAAAGTCTGAGAGGATACAGAGCATCAAGGCACAGGGCCTGGAAACCCAGCATGACTAACATGCATAAACTCCAAATGGCAGCATGCACTGGGCCTGCAGGGGCCTAAGCCAGAAAAGTTCCGCAGTGCTAAGGGGAAGACACCCCATCCCTAACTCAGAAGCTATCTCCAGGTGACAGCCATTCACAAATGAAAAATGATTTTCTCCAACAAAATCTTAATGGGTATACAAACCACACTTGAAGGGCAGGCCACAAAATTCAACAGTAATTTTGAAGGTGTTTCTCTGGACCTTATCATTGTATATATTATGGTTTCCAACTTTTTTTGTGTTTTACAAATGTGTAAGCCTATGTCTGTTTCTCGTCCTCTTTTGTTTTTGTTTTATTTTATAAGCCTGTCTGTTTCCTAAAAAATAAAAAAGGTGTGGATTGGGGCTGGGGATTTAGCTCAGTGGTCGAGCGCTTGCCTAGGAAGCACAAGGCCCTGGGTTCGGTCCCCAGCTCCGAAAAAAAAGAACAAAAAAAAAAAAAAAAAAAAGTGTGGATTTAAGTAAGTAGGGACCTGGGGAGAATCTGGAACGACTTGAAGAAAGGAAATCCTTATCAGTCTATACTGTATGGGGAAAGAAAAAGCCTATTTTCAATAAAAAAAAGGAAAGGTATTTTCCCAGTTACTTCCTTTTTTTTTTTTTTTTTTTTTTTTTTTTGGAGCTGAGGACTGAACCCAGGGCCTTAAGCGCTCTACCACTGAGCTAAACCCCAACCCCCACACCTGCTTTTTGCCTAGTGCACTGAAAGCACTGGGGAATAAAAAGGAAGAGGCACATGACCAAGCTTACAAGAAATTCAGCACTTCAGCCTCTGGTGATAGTATTGTTTTTGTTTGAAACAGGATCTCACTATGGTTGGTCTGGAACTCTGTGGACCGCAGTGGCCTTGAACTTCCAGAAATCCTAGGCTTCTGCTCCCCAACTGCTAGGATTAATTTCTTTTGCGTTTGCGCGCCGGTTAAAGTTGGCAAACAACTCTCCCTCCACCATGATGACAAAGTGCCTTCAGTCGCTGAGTCTTCTCACTGGCTTTGGACAAAGTGGCTTACTCTGAACCCCAGCCAACCTGGTAGGTAGTGCAGGCTAACCTAGTACTCACCGCAGTATGCTTGCTGTGCTGACAGCACAAGGCTAGCAACACCTCAAACAAAAACCATGTCTGAAAGGCAACACAGGACCCTCCCACAGGAGCGGCTGTCACGTGCTGAAGGTAAAGCTCCGCCCGGAAGCGGCTCCAGACAGTTTGGCTTCTCCTGCCAGGGCCCAACATGGCGCCCGGCGAAGCTCGGGACCGGACGACGTGCGGCGCGGATTGTGACGTCGACACGCAGCGTGCTCAGTGCGCAGGCGTCCTGAGAGGAGACTAGGGGGTTTCCGGTTCCGCTGTCCTCTTTCTCTTCAACGAGGCGGCCGAGCGGGTTGGTGTTGGCCCCGTCGCTGACGGGCTGGTGGCGCCTGGGCCGGGGCCGGGATGCGGCGGGAACCGGCGAGGGGACTGTAGGGGTCGCGGGTGCCGCTTCGGCGTCGCGCATGCTCGGTGGAACTCGACAGCCGGGACCTGGGCGCGCAGCGGGCACGCGGCGGTCCGACCGGGGAGCTGCGGGCGGAAAGACCAAGAGCTCGGACTTTAACTACAGAGCGAGTGCTGGGGCTGTCCTGAGATAATATTGGGCTTTGTTTCTAGTGGTGGCTACAGATGGGGGGGGGCGAGTTAAGGGCTAGACTGTGCTTGGGGGCTTGTGGCCACCCAAGGCTGGAAAGTTTGCCTTGGTTATACAAAAAAAAAAAAAAACACTAAAATATTGGTGGCGGTGCATTGCTCTCACTTAAGCACTTGAGAAATAGGTCACAGTGAGTCTAGCCTGCCCTACTTAGGAGAAAACTGCTGTCCGATCCTTCAGTTGGAGGGCAGAGGACCAAGCCCATTGCTAGAGTAGGATGCTGTTGGGTGGGACTTACGGTCCCAGCGGGTGGTGGTGACTGAGAAAGTTGAGACAGGGCAGAGTGGGAATGCTGAGCTTCAGTGTGCAGCAGGACTGGGTGGTTTGGAAGTAAAGGTAGCTAAGAAATAAGCAGTCTTGGGTGGTTAGTAAAAGACTAGATAGTTCTCGGCCTTCTCAACATGTGACTCATGTGTCTCCTTCCACTGTGCAGCAGACGCCAACATGCAGATCTTCGTGAAGACCCTGACGGGCAAGACCATCACTCTTGAGGTCGAGCCCAGTGACACCATCGAGAATGTCAAGGCCAAGATCCAAGACAAGGAAGGTGGGCTGTGCTGTTGAGGGCTCTGTCCTGGGGGGTGGGAGTGCTTGAGCTTGGTTGCCTCTGGGTGAATGGAGTGGTCTCAGCTACTACTGGAAGGAGCTGTAACCAGCCTGGTTTTCTGGTGCACAGGCATCCCCCCTGACCAGCAGAGACTGATCTTTGCTGGCAAACAGCTGGAGGATGGCCGCACCCTGTCCGACTACAACATCCAGAAAGGTAAGGGCTCTATTGCTTGTAGGTGGGGCTGACTGTGGACTGCTGTTCCAGTCACCTGGCATCTTCTCTATGTGTTTACAGTGGGAATGTGTGGTTGTTGTGAGCTAGGGGAAGAAGACAGCTTTTTGAAATAGGTTCCTCTCAAGCTTTGTGTGGGCTTCAGGGCTTGAGCCCAGGTCACTAGACAGGCCCATCTGTGTGCCCTTACTTGCCACGCCTTTACTTCTTTTTGTTATTGTGTCAGCTTAGGCCCAGAGTGTCTAGAAGAACTCCTTTTAGCTCGTGTTAGCTTCAAACCCATTTGAGCATTTATTCCGATGTTCTGTGTTCATGTCACCACACTCAAACACAACACACACACACACATACATTGTGTGCATCTCTGCATAGCACTGACTATTCTGTGCTCAAATCCCGTGTGCCATTACGTCTGGCTGCCTGTTCTCTGTGTGGGTGTGTGTAAGCCTGAGTGGAGCACCGGGGAGTGAGGTGCCAGTGTGTCATGGCACCTGGATGCTTGCTGTGCTGTGTAGGGCTGACTGACTGCCACTGGGCATGTCTCTTGCAGTTTGACTTGTGCTTGCACAGGACCCATAAAGCTCCCCGATGCCAGCACCGTAGTGACCGCCCCTTCTTCTGGCCTCAGTCTCAGTTCTTTACTGTCTGGCCTCTGTGGAAGAATCTTTGGGGTGTGCTCCTTGGGGTTTTTTGAGCAGCCCACACCCTGTCCTGTGTGAGATCTACCCTGAGCTGCCCGGGCGGGACTCAGCTTTTGTCATCTTTGACAGAGTCCACCTTGCACCTGGTGCTGCGTCTTCGCGGTGGCATCATCGAGCCGTCCCTTCGTCAGCTTGCCCAGAAGTACAACTGTGACAAGATGATCTGCCGCAAGTGCTACGCACGCCTGCACCCCCGTGCAGTCAACTGCCGCAAGAAGAAGTGCGGCCACACCAACAACCTGCGCCCCAAGAAGAAGGTCAAATAGAGCTGGGCCATACCTGGCCTGTGACCCCGGGACCAAATAAAGTCCCCTTCCATCGACTGGAGCAGTAATTGGTGTCCAGAGTGACTGTTCTGTTCAGGGATATGTGGGGAGTGGGGTGCTCCCAGTGAGAAGGGAGCTCACCATATAGCCCAGGCTGCACTTGAATATTGCGGGCTGGGATGGCAGACAGGCCTCTGCCACACCCAATTTAGGCCTTTGGTTGCAAGTCGGTTAAAACTTGGAACCCGTGTAAAGATAGAGCCCATGGTGCTGCTGTAGGGAGCCAGTATGAGGAAGCAGGCTCTGGCCACATTGTCATTATGTAGTCTCAGCTCTGATGTGTGGGGACCATGGTTTAGGATCTCTGAAAGGGCAGTTTACCCAACTCAATACTCCATACTCAGTCCTCCATACGCCAGTTAGGATGCTGCCTGAGCAACATGATCCAGGCTCACCATCAGCCCTGTTCTGTCAGACATGACACTGGGGGTCACAGGAACATAGAAAGCTATGGGCTTGTGAAGCCATCTCACCCACCTTTGGTTTCGAATATCAGGCACACTTGCATGAGTATAGCTTCGTACTCTAGGGGGCCTGGCACATTTTAGCCCATCCTGGGGAGTGCTAGACCAACTGTGTTGACTGCAATTGACTTGAGGTATTCAGTCTTCCTTGTCATTTCAGAGGTTCTGTGGGCTTGAACCTGGTTGTCAGCAGTTTGCAAATCCCCGGTATATGTGCAGCCATCATTCCATCCCTAATGTCAAACGGGGAGAGAATCAGAGCATTCAACCACTGGGTTTCCTAGGCCCAGCTTTATTTTTTTATTTTTGGTTTTTCTCTAAAGCCCTGGCTGTCCTCAAGCTCCCAGACATCTTCCTGTTTCCCCAGTGCTGGGATTAAGGGCATGCATTATTATTGCCCTGCATCCCATTTCAAAGGTGTAATCTGAAAGGATGGACTGTGTGCACTATATGAGGCGACATCAAAAGGGGCATTGGTTGTACTGAAGGCAGGTGTGAGTGGCCATGTCGATAGTGGTGTTGGGTCCAGCCCTGCAACACCAACTAGTACTCAGCCACTGACACATCCTATCCCCTAGCTACATTCTTAGCATCGCCCGTGCAGAAATACTTGTAGCTTCAATTGTGACCTTGTTTGATACCCGCCTGTGAGGATCCACGGATGTACAAGGAATCCTGGAGCTTAGTTCCTATAGAGCTAGAGTTCAAAGGCAGCCAGGTGCGCGCGGGTTGGTCGTGGACCTCCCGGCCAGCAGGGGGAGCGGCGGCCGTTCCCAAGCGACGCTGGACTGCGCAGTCATGCTCACCGCCGCCACAGAGGTGCTAGCTGCTGCGGATGGCCCCGGGTCTGCGGAGCCCACGTGGGCCTGGGTGAGCTCGGGTGCTGGTGCGACGGGTGCGGGGCGATGGGCGATGGGCTCTGGCTTCATGGCCCCACACCTCCGTAGAGAGATGCCCCGATCGCTACGCTGGTGCAGAGGATCCAGCAGCTGCAGAATGAACGTGCACAGGCCTTCCGCCGTCTAGACCAGTGAGCCGGCTGGGCTGGAGGAGGGGACGGGCCCTAGGAGAGCTTGCCAAAGGGGTACTTGCTGAGAAATGGCTGGAGGCGGGACTGGATGGACCTATGTTGTGGACTTGTTTGGAAGAGTTGGGGAGATAACCAAGATCTGGTCCAGGAGATGGCGGGAGTGTGGTAGCCCGGAGCACAGCGTACTTAGAGGCGAAGTCTAGGAGGGTGGGTAAAAGGGTCCGTGACACTGAAACCTGTCGGGAGGACGGAGTCTACTCCGAGAAAGGGTGGAGCTGGGGGTGTGGCCCATTGTATCTGAGTAGAGCAGAATAGGACTGTGGGCGTGGCCTAGGGGGAGGCGTGACCCTCTGCCTGATCCTTAGCTTCTCCGAGTGCAGAGATGGGTAAGCTCGGCCTCTGTCCTGACAGCAGGTCTCCCAGTCTGTGGGATTCAGGTTTGGCTCCTTCGAGTTGGGTGGGTCTTCCAGGTGACTAGAGCAGGGAGCTTGGTCTGCGAGTCAGGGGTGTTAGTTCAGCATCCTCCCCGCCCACCGCAGAGCTCACCGTCAGTACCTGCTCAGTGATCTGCACCATGACTTCCCGAGTTACCGGAGTGTCGTGCATGAGGTGACCCAGGCCTTCGCCGCTGCCTCGCGCGAGGTACTGGCAGTGGAAGCGGAGCTGGCAGGGCCTCGAGCGCAACCGGTGCTCGCCCGCCACGTGCGCAACCTTCAAGAGCTAGAACAGACGCGCCTAGCCACGGTAAGATCACCGCCTCTCCTTCAGAATGGGGCATGGGCCACAACCCATTCCCAGCCACCCCGACCTACTACTATTTTTGCCACACACCTCGGTGCATTTGGGCCCTCTCCTGGTTTTTCCTGTCTGCCTGTATTTCCCTCCCAGATTTTGCTTATTTATACCAGCCCCTCAGTAAAGCTGCCCTAAGAACCCTGGGGACCCAACGCATCCACCACTGTGGCTGCTTAAGTCCCTCTCTAACTCTGGGTTATCACCGTTGGAACCCACAAACTACTTCCACAAATACCCACAGACACTTATCCTTGGTCCTTGACCCAGATCCCAAGGCTCCACGTACCCTAACCTAGCCAATGTTAGCAGAGGAGAAGCTTGCCCACTGTAAACCATGCACACATCGGTCGATCTTTGGTCTGGAATTCTTAGTGAAGAACCCCAAACTCTGCAGAGTCCCAGATGTATCACCATCCTGTAATTATAACTTCCTGTTCCGCCACTGGGGTGGAGGCCACGCCTACCGTACCTGTCACCATTCTCTGGCTTTTCCAAACAATGAAACTATTTCCAAACTGTTTTACAAACTATGAAACTATTTCCAAACTATTCAGTACTGCCTTCCACAGGAGAACCCTAAAAGCAAACCCTCCCACTCAAGCTCTGCTCTCCTTAGGGTCCACTCCTGGCCCTCCTTCCCTCTGTGTGGCTTTTGTCTACTGTCACTCCCATTTCCACCTCCAGGTGGCGCTGCTGCAGGTGATGGGGACACCAGGAGTGTCAGAACAGGACCCTGAAAAGTTGCACCAGCTGAAGATAAAGTGAGCTCCGTGGGCCCCGCGGCCTGCCAGCTACCTTACATTGGCACCTTGGTGGGAGAGGGGCAGGCACTCTGACGTCCCAGATACATGCTTCCTAGGATGTGCCAGCATATCATGTCGCCTACAGTTTCTATTGCTTTCAGGAGTTTGAACATGATCAATCCCACTTGCTCCCCTGTGTGAACCCCTACAGTTCTATTGCAGGTCTCTAAGCGTAGGCAGGCATGCATCCCGACTTACTGGTGACATGTACCCCTTCCCCCCACCATGGCCTTTCCCATGAGCCTTCTGTGACCCACCGAGCCACCCAGCCTCCTGGGCATGCTCCCAGGCTGGGCTTGAGGTTTGGCAGCAGGCTGGAGGGCCTGCCATTGCCCCCCTCCCCGCTAGCTGTGCAGCTCAGCTAATTCACCCCATCTGGGTTTTATTTATAGTTTCCATCCGCTCTTGTAGGGTAATTAAAACCATGGAGGCCATCAGTGAGGTTCTGCAGGAACTCAGGTTTGATGCCGAATCTGCCGAGTGAGGGTGGCTCCCCAGGGACCAGAGGAAGACGGGAAAAGAGGCCCATGGCGTCCGGCCCAGCCCTGACCGCCAGCTGGCTGAGGTCGTGCCCTGCTGGGCTGCCCTCCAACGCGCCTCACGCAATAAAGAATTCTCCCTCTGCAGCTTTCTCATCGGCTCTGTATCCTGGAATGGGTCGGCCATCTTGGGGGAGGGGATTCCTCAGGGGAACAGGGAGAGCAGGTATAAGATTTCACACCCCCAAGGAGTTCGGGACAGGTAGTGTTCTAGGAAACAGGACTAAAATTTAGACGTGAGGGGGCTGTACCAACCCTCCAGAGTACACAAGCTCCAAACATACTGGCCACCACGGGACCTGAACAACTCTTTTCTTATTTATTCAAAGAGACTCTTGGAGGGTCCTGCATAACCCTTGTCATTACTCCAACCCTACCCATATTGGGGTACATCCAAAGTTGACCATCATGTGGCCAAAGCTGTGGTTGTGGGAGCTCATTGTGCCCCAGCCCCTGGTTTGTTTCTTCATTGCCCCAAAGTGACAGTACAGATGGTCTCCAGTTCAGGTGAGCCTCCAGGTCTGCATCCAGCAGGAGGATGGCCTATCCTCAGAGTTTAGCCGGCAGGACCTGAGGGCAGAAAAGAGGCCACATTAAGCCTGGGAGTCTTGAGATGACTCCCTTTCAGCAGCTGGATGATGCAGTGAAGCCTGACGCTTCCCTGTTGCAGCTAATAAATACAAGCTAAATGAGCGAGTGCTAAGAGCTTCCCGTTGAGCAACACCAAGGGAGAGGGAGAGGCCTTATCTAGACTGCCGCAGTCCCCACTCACCCGTACTCCCTTACCTCTCGCCGCACCCCGTCTGCCCGAGGGCAGGATCCCCTCGTCCTGTGCTTGGAAAGAAGAGTGCAGTGTTGTGGAGGCTACACACCGGGTCCCTCTCCTCCTCAGCTCCTTCACCCCCATGCAAACCTTCCCCACTTTCCTACCTGGTTTCGGGTCTTGTGTGACTTCTGCATCCAAGCACGCCACTGGTCGTACAGGCGGAAGCTAAGGTTCGAGCAGTACGCGTGCTTCTTGAGCCAGCCGAGGAACTGCTTGAGCTCGCGCCGCACCGGGCCCGAGCTAGGCTCGCCGCCCCGCGGCTCGCACACCCCGCCGCCCGGGCCCGGGCGCTCTAAAGAGAGTGGAGCGGCAGTGTCGGGCGCGGCCAGCAGGAGGCGCGCGGGGGACGGCGGCCTCCCAAACCAGACCAGCTTCGGCCCGGGAAAAGTTGGGAAAGTTGTCAGGTGTGGACCCAGCGTCACCCGGAGGGAATGCAATGCCACAGCGATGGAGACGGGCAAAGGAGGGGAGTCAAATCAGTGGGAGGCAAAACCGAGTATTCGGTCGGAAGGGAAATCAGTGGAGACTAAGCAGGGCCAGACAGAGACTCTAGGGACACAGATAAAGCAAGGGACAAACAAGACAAAGACACAGAAAGTAGAGATCCTGGGACTATACCCCCAGTCACTATGAGGAGAGTCCCTCCCACAAACGTGGTGGCACAAGCACTTGGTAGGCTGAGGCAGGTTAGCTGCAAATTAAAGCCGGTGATTTACCTTTGATTCCCTGTGACTATCCAAACGGAGTGGGGGGTCGGGGGAGGGCAGGTGAGAAGGCTCAGTGGGTAACTGCTTATCGCCAGCCCTAGTCCCATATAGTGGAAGGAGGCAACTCACGGTTCTCTGACCTTCATGTGTGTGCTGTGGCACGCACGCTCACGAAGGCACACACAAAAACAGGCAATTTTAAAAAGTTTAATTATATTAAAAGCGTTTTTTTAAAAGGCTCTGGGAAAGTGAGTGACAGAAATGGAGGGAGACAGACAGCAAGCACAGCCCAAGGGGCGGGTCCCCAAGATAAGCCTGAGAGAATGCTTGGGTGTGACTTCGAGGTGGGCTGGGAGGACAAAGCCAGCCCTTGGGTCCAATCCCCAGCCGCAGCCGTCCCCCAGCAGGCCAGCGGATAAGGACATCGGCCTCACACCATAAATAAAACTGGGGACTCGCTGACAGGCCCTGGCACAAGACTAGGCCCCCACAGCCCCTGCTTACCCCCCTCCAACCCTACCCCCGGCCTCCCCAGTCTCCCGGGCGGACGCAGCCGCCTGCTGGCTCCCGTGCAAGAATCGCAGGTGCTGGGCACGAGCAAGGGCCAAAGCTCCAAGGCTCTGGCCCCTCCCGGCTGCGTTCACTCCCGCCAAGCCCAGAACCTGGAGAGGCCCGGATGGGGGCTGGAGAGCTTCCTGGAGTTGGTTTTGACCCTCTCTTCCACCAGGAATCTCTCCGGGCCTCAGTTTCCCTATTATTTTAGCAGCAGCAAACTGAGCACATGCGTCTGTGTGAGTTCAGAGTTTCAGTGTAAAGGTATTCTCTTGTCTTAGGGGACCGGTGGAAGAGGGTGGGGGATGGGAGCCTCCTCTACTGCCTGCAAATAATAAAGTGCGGGGGCACTAGCCTTGGGCCATACTGCCTAAATCTGACAGAGATGGGGAAAATAAGCCCAGTTTAAGCAATATATTTCATAGAAGAGAATGCAGATCCATGGGCAGGACAGTCTGTGGAACAAAGGACAAACTGTAGGCTCTCCCACCTTGAGAAAGGGATCCAGAGGAGAGAAACGGGGCTCATGCGTAGTTTCTAAGCATTCAGGAGGCTGAGGCAGGAGGATTGCAAATATTAAGGTTGCCTAGGTTATCTTATATTATGGGTTGGCGGGGTGGCCCAGCAGTCAACACCCCCATGGTCTTGACCCTTGAGCACAAGGCGCCCTGGTCTATTGATTGTGAGCGTGGGACCACGGGTAATGAATGTTCTACTTCATATAAAATTAACTTACAGATAGTCTAGGGCACTGAGGTTAAAAACAGCTTATCTTCAGTTCTCTTTGAACAGGTCACACTGTTGCTCGCCATCCTTCGCCAAATGACTAAATAGAATCTGGAGCCATAAGTGTGGTGATGGCCGCTGGCCATTGTCTGGAAGTGAGTTTAAGGCTAGCATGCGCTACCTGAAGACGCTGTCTCAAATAAGGGAAGAAAGGACAGACTGGATTGGGGTTTCCACGGGCCAGCCAGCCCTGGAGAGGTGCTCACCACTTCGAGGGGTGGAGGCAGCGGTGGGGTGGCTCCACTCGCTCCAGATTCCCGCCTTTTTCGACCCATAGATCCCGAATGGGTTACAACGAACTTGGACGAAGTAAACGGTGCCGGGCTTCAAGCCCGCGAGACGGCAGGAGGTCTGGTTGCTGACGTCATCCACCACCTGCACGGTGAGGGAGGAGTCAGATGCGGGAGGCGGGGTCAGGGGCGGGTCCGGGGCGGGACGGGCACCTTCCAGTCCACGCTGTCCTCCACGCGGTAGCGAATCTGGTATTTGGCTTGGAAGAGGAAATCCTTGAGAGCTGGTGGTGAGACCCAGCGCACACTCAGCTGGTCCTCCAGGCCCCCAACGCGGCTCACGTGCACGTCGGGTGGAGGGTCCGTGGTCACTGGGGGTGGAGCAAGCCAGATCACTGGAGATGCTTTTTTTTCTGAGACAATGTTTTACTGTGCAGCCCTGGCTGGCCTGTTATGTGGATCAGGATGGCCTTGAACTCAGAGAGATCCTTCTGCCTCTGCCTCCCCTAATGCTGGCATTAAAGGCTTGCAACAGTGAGCCCAGCCCTGAGGACACTGCGTGGTGAGTATTGTCTAGGGACAGAACTCCCAGTGGTGCAATCTAGGTTACAGTGGCTCCTGGGACCATATCTGCGTTTTCCAGATCTCCCGCCCCCACTACACACACCTGTTGGCTATTCACCCAGGCCTGAGAGACCATTGTCATTTAATATTTCAGAAACAGCCAGCAGAAGTTGCAATCACTGTTATTCTCTCTGATGGAAGACACACAATCCTGTCCTCAAGAGGATAGAGCAGCAAGCCTGTCCAGCTGGGGTGGAGATTAGCAGCAGAGGTCTCACTTAACAGGAGTGGGGCTCACCCTGCACCTGTGAGCAACACCCAGCACTGAGGCTCACCCAGCATCTGTGAGGCTCACCCAGCACCTGTGAGGCTCCCTCTGCACCTGTGAGCATCACCCAGCACCTGTGAGGCTTACCCAGCCCCTGCGAGCATCACCCATCACCTATGAAACCCTGAGCTGTCCGTTAAGTCACAAGCTGACTGTTAAAGCTACTGTCTGTGTTTTGAGCCAGGGTCTCACTACAGGGCTCAGAGTGGTTCCAACAGTTGTGATCATCTTGTGGAGGCCTCCTGAATGTCAGGACAACAAGCTTTATTATATGTCACCCCACCCTGGAGTGCTATTTGGCTCCATCCCTATGTATTGCCACCCCATGCCCACCTCTGTTGCTTCATACATTACCAAGAGCCTCCACAGGGCAGCTGCGCCAGCCACAGGGCATAACAGGGTTAGATACCAGGAAGATACACATGCTCTGGGATGTGGGAATGAGCCAGAGGCACCCCGGAACCCTTCTGGGGGACCATGGAGAAAGTACAAGCTGTTCTCTCCCCCCTAGTCTTCAGTGAGGCACTTGAAGGGTTAAATGGCCCAGGCTGCTCTGGGCTGGGAACACCCTAATTAGATTAGGCCCAATTCTGCTCAGGGATCATCCACTTCCTGCCTCCAACCCTCACCCCCCCCATCCCCCCCAGCTCAAGGCCTTGGCTTCCTGGGGCGCCTTCCGACCTGGGCGCCCCCTCTTGGATCCCCTAGGACTCCCTCCTGAACACCTGGACTGCTGAGAGGGAGGGTGATCAGACCAGGTGTTTTCTGCAGTGTGTGTTTGTCTGGGGGCGGGAGGGTGTCTTGTCTGTCTTGGTGAGGGAAAGTCTGTGCATCGAGTTAAGAACAGCCACGGCCCTGCAACCACCATGACTGTGGCTAAGACCTCTAGAAGAACCAAAAAGACTTGGGGGGCCCTACTGGGTCTAGGTGGACACTGGGGGCTCACCCACGTCCAGGACATCCAGTGTGAGCACGTCAGATCTCGCTGAACCCAGGCGATTGGTGGCTTCCACCCAGATCTCATAGGGCGTGAAGAGGGCCAGGTCTTTGGGGATATGGCACGAGTGAGGGCCCACAGTGTGATATTCCTCACATGTGTTGTCCTGACCATACCACCTGTAGGCGGGAGAGTCCCTTTTGAGTCCTTAGACCTGTTTCCTGCAATCCCAGGGTTCAACAGGAACATATGTGATCAGAGAGGGCAGCTATCGCCTGAGGTCACACAGCAAGGCTGGCCTGGGCACCAACCTCAGCTTGTACTTGAGGGAGTAGTTGGTGTGTAGGAATGTCTCCCCATGTGCACCCGGTGTCCAACGGCATGTCAGGTCCTTCATGTTCCGGGACCAGCAGCTGATGTTAAAGGGCTTCTCCGGGGGCACTGCAAGAAAAAGATGACATGCTTTTTAAAGCAGCTGGATAGACAGGGGACAGTGCAGCCACAGCTGTCCCAGAGCTGCACTGCCTGTACTGGGGATGACTACACCTGCACACAAACGCCTTTTCCACCTCAGACTGCCCATGGCCCTGCCCCAGGACAGAGGACCCAAGCTCTACTCTCTAAATCTATCATTGCTGCCCCCCCATGTGTTCCTGGGTGTCCTGGGGTCCCACTTACGACCAACATAGAGGCAGGAACCAGCCAGAATGCTGCCATCTCGGGCGTGACACACCAGATTGTCCCCTGACTGCTGCCTGGACCCATTAAGGTTAGCCAGGGCCAAGGCCAGGGTGGAGGTGTTGAGGAGACGGGACAGCTCTGAGGGCAGGCGGCGGCCGTTGAGGGTCCAGTAGAGGCCCTCAGCAGTGGCCCCCGGTGTGTCTCCATGTATAGAGCACGTAGCATGAAGGGAGGATCCGATGAGAAGAGTGGGGTCCTGGGGACTGATCACAGCTGTGTCTGGGGTCAAAAAGAGACACTTGTCAGTCATGGGATGAGCCTACTTCAAGTCCCTCACCCAGCTGGGTTGTCCAAGAGTCATGAAGTCTTGAGCAGGTACTAATTTTCACCCATTTTACAGGTAAAGAACAAAAACAATGAGGCCCAAGAGCTTGTTGAAGCTGAAGCACCAAAATCAAGGTCAAGGCCAGTAGCACCTTCCCCAGAGAGGTGCTACACTCCTACCACTCCAGCACTTGGGGGTGGGGCAGGAGAATCCGAAATTCAAGATAACCCTTAGGTACATAGTTTGAGTAAAGCTACAGGAGACCTTTTCTCAAAATTAATCCATCAGTCAAGCAGGGGCCAGTGAAATGGCTCAGTACATAAAGGAGACTGCTGCTAAGCCTGAGAACCTGAGTTCGAACCCAGGACTTACACTGTGAAGGGAGAGAACTAACTTCTACAAGTTGTCCTCAGAAATTTACATGCTGCAAAACACATATACATAGACAAGCACAAAATACATTTTGGGGTTTTGGTGGGAAAGTGAGAACAGGGTCTCTGTATCCCTGGCTGGCCTGGAATTAGTCTGCCTCTGGCTCCTGAATGCTCGAGTTAAAAATATCCATTTCTGGGCTGGAGAGATGGCTCAACAGTTAAGAGCACCCGACTGCTCTTCCAGAGGTCATGAGTTCAATTCCCAGCAACCACATGGTGGCTCACAACCATCTGTAAAGAGATCCGATGCCCTCTTCTGGTGTATCTGAAGACAGCTACAGTGTACTTATATATAATAAATAAATAAATAAATAAATAAATAAATCTTTTAAAAAAATCCATTTCTGCTGAAAGCCTGTACATGCCTTTAATCCCAGCACTTGGGAGGCAGAGGTAGGTCAATCCCTGAGTTCGAGGCCAGCCTGGTCTACAGAGAGAATTCCAGGACACTCAGGGCTACACAGAGAAGCCCTGTCTTAAAAAGCCAGAACTGACACCAAACCAAACCAAACAAATACATTTTCATGCCCCATCAAAACCCAAATGTAAAAACATCAGTCATAAATGCCTACTCAAACCTAAGTACTTTCTATTAATGACGGCTCCCTGTATGTGTGCATACCGTAACACACACGTGGAAGTCAGCTGGCTGGGGTCTGCTTTCTCCTTCCACCATGAGGTCCCAGGGACAGAGCTGAGATCATCTTGATTGGAGGCAACTGCCCTTACCCACCGAGCTGTCTCACCAGCCTACAAACATTTTCTCTTCTCTTTTTTTCTTTTCTTGACAGGGTCTCACTATCTAGCCTAGACCACACTGCCTTGACACTTGGCATCCTCCTGCCTCAGCCTCCAGAGTTCTGGGACCACGTGAACCACCAAGCATAGCCTGGCTTACCAACTTCCTTCTTCTCCTTCTCTGTCCTGGTGGTGAGCTCTCTCCATCACTCTAACCTCACACATGTGTTTCTGTGGAGTGGACATACCTCAAATGGAAAGTCCTACCCTGGTAATGTTTGTCATCCCAGCACCCAGGAGACCGAGGTAGGGGGATCACAGATTTGAGGTCAGTCTGTGCTGTGCAGGGAGCCCCTGTGTAGAGGAGAGGTGAGCCCTGCTGGGTGAACCATGAAGGGCAGACTGAGGGACTAAGCCTTCATTTTCCCTGTGCCCTGCTTGCACTCCAGTACACACCTTGAGACTGTGCAAGGACGGTTTCTGTGTTCTGAGTCACGAGAGAAGGGAAAGTCACAGAAGCCCACATGCAAGGCTCTCTACAACCCCCAATCAGGAATTCTGACTCTCCACAATTTGACTTCCTTGGGCCACTGAGATGGCCACTTAGGAAGTGACCTCGATCTGGTGACCAGACCTGGGGGAACCCCCATCCCCCACTTCTTGCCTATACACCCTTAGGTCAGCCCACAGCTGTCCTACTCATAGGCTGGGATCTCAGCAAGGTCTAGGAGGGGAACATATCCCAAGCCTCCCCAGTCTGTTTCCCCATCTGGCCACTGGTCATCCTTGTCAGACAGGATGGCAGGGTGGTGGGGAGGTGTGGGGAAAGTTTCACAGGGAGCGCCCATAAGACCAGCAAGCCAGGCTGCCCTGGGAACCTAACTCCATTCAGTTCTCTGAAGCCTTTTTTTCACTCAGGGTGGGACAACTCCCGCTTGCTTCATTCATTCATTCATTCATTCATTCACAGCCTACAGTATGCCAGTAACTGAGGTCACCAAAGAAATAATGACACAGCTAAACACTTATCCTTACTAACTGTGGTGGCCCACACCTTTAGTGCCAGCACTGGGGAGGCAGAGGCAGGTGGGTTATTGAGTTAAGAGGCCAGCCTGGTCTACAGAATGAGTGCCAGGACAGCCAGGGCTAACCCTATAAACCCTGTCTCAAAGAATAAATAAATAAATAAATTAGTAAGTAAATAAAATACAGTCACAGAAACAGAAAAGGCGAGAAAGAAAAGGAGTTAGAGAAAGGATCTGGGGCTATAGCCTTGTGATTGAGGCCCTGGGAACAGTTACCAACAGCCAAATGTAGTGAGTCAGTAGCCACAGTTGGGCAAGCGGGGAGGTGGGGCTCCATGTGCAAAAGCCCTGGGGTAGGTCAGGGAGGACAGCAGGGCTCTCAACCTTTAGGGAGGAAAACTGAGCCCTGGGTTGGGGTGAAAAGGCAAAGAGTATTGGAAAACAAAAAACAAAACCCATTTCCCAAGAGGCTCAGAGAATAAGGACTGCACCCACTCCCAGGCTCCCTTTAAGAAGCCAAGCTGCAGCCCTGGACGGTCCCTCATCCCAGATGGAATAGGTGGCACCGACATGGTTATGGTCCTGGCCCTGAATGATTACTCCGGGGCAAACTTGGCCTTGAGGGGAGGCGGGTCTTGCTGGAGCCTGCAATCGAAGTTGCTTTTGGGGCTTGTCCCAGGGCTCAGCGGAGGTCTCCGCGTCCGTGCGAAGGAGCAGGAGGAGCAGGCCAGAGCGGAGGCGGCGGGGGCCAGGGGGCCGCCCCGGAGGTCCCAGGCAGCCAGCCGCCCGCTAATTCAGAATTCCTTCGGCATGAACTGGGACGTGCCAGCGTCTCTACCCTGGCCCACCCACCGCTTCCTGCCTGTGCGCCCCCCTCAGCAGGGTGGGAGGCACTGCCCCGACCCGGGACCCCACCGTCTGCACTCCTGGGCGATGATCACACCCACTCTGTCCCTCCCCGGCCTTTGTCTGGCCAGGAAGGAGACTCTCTGGGGGGTCCTGGCTGGGGGGTAATGCCCTTTTACCACGCCAGCCTGGCCTGGATTCCCCCAGCAGCTGCCCTTCTTGGCTTGAGGGGGGAGGGGGCAAGGCCAAGCCAGCTTGGGCAGGACAGCCGAAGTTTTCTCCTTAGAGCAACTGGTGAGACCCCCAAAAGAACTTAGTACACCTGGCGCCCCCTTTCCCTAATTCCCTTCCTAAAACAGGGAAGACGGTCTGTGAGCTGCGACTAGGAAGCATGAGCTCGGCACCCAGGGACAGAGGACACCAGTCTCCCTCTTGGCTTCAACAAACAATGGGCCAAGGCCACTGGGGACTGGGGCGCACACATGCCAAGCTAGACAGAGCAGCAGCTGACAGCAGCCCCCTAAGCCTGGAGAGGGAGACACCCCTCCCCTTTTTTCTTCCCTCTTCCCCTCCTTCCCCCCACAAAGCTGGGGCCTATACAAGCTTCTTCCCCCCTTTCCCAGTGCGGACTTGCGGCTGTTATTAAAAAGAACACCATGTGTTTTAAAAGGGAAAAGTGTGAGATCGCCTGAAAGGCCAAGGGGAAGGTAGCCTCCATCCCAGCCGTCCCCCAGGGGTCCCCATCTCCTGTCCCGCTGGTACCTGCATACACTTTTACGACCCACCAGCCGGCTGGTCAGGTGCTAAGACACACCGTAAGTACAAACAGATTGCAGAGGTGTGAGAACCTCTTACTTAATTTCTCTCCCCCTTAAAGGAAAAAAACACACGCGCCACCCCCACTCCGCCACCTTCGCCTGTTGCTCTGCAGCCCGCCCGGAAACAAAGCTTAGCGCTATTGATGGCATTCAAAAACTACCCAAGCTTGGCAGCGACACCAACTACCCAGAAAGGTCCCGGGTGTCACCCCGTCACCTGCCCAGACGCCTTGGGCAAGCAGGAGTGTGAGTCCCTGTCTCCTGACTGGAGCAGGAGGGTGTCCATAGACACCGCGGACAAACTACACAGGCTACTAGCCCCGGAACAGCAGCGCAGCGTGCTGCCTACCCCTGCGGTGTGGCCTGTGTCTCCGGATGGGGTCCTGAGACTCGTTGGGAAAGGTCTCCTGTGCACTCGGCCATATGCGTACCCCGGTGTTGCTTCCCCTGTGAAATGAATGTGGGACCACGAGTGTGTGTGCGCGCGCGCGAGTGTGTGTGAGTGCGTGTGTGTGTATGTGTGTGTGTGTGAGTGTGTAGCGGATGGAATGTGAGCGCCGCGATGGTGTGCGAATACGCATCTGGGCTGCAGCGCGCGTCGGAGGGCAGGGTGACGGGACATAAGCCAGTGGGGCTCTTTTGTGTGACTTTGGGTGTGTCCCAGAGAGGGTCTGGATGTGGAGACCGCATCCTGGCGGGAGTGTGTGCGTTGGGTGATGGGGCCTCAAGGCCAGGAGTTCCTCCTGGGACAGTGGGGTTCTCTCGGCAGCTGATCCCCACTGGGTGCCCCTTAGACAATGAAGTCTGGGCTCGCGGTGCCCGGACACGCTTGCTCACGCTCCTCACCGAAATTTCAGTCGCTAGAGGCTCTCAACCCAGCGCAGCCTGAATGAGAACGGTTGTGAGCCCCACCAGTGAAGAGAACTTCGAGGATACCAAAGCATGGGGTCCGCTATAGGGGGGAGGGGGCGGCGCCGGCCCCACGGAGAAGCAAGTCCCGGGGGACCCCGGGCCGCATGCCAGGCGGACAGAACAGGAGGGCTCACGATAACGCCCCACCCTCCCTCCGGGGAGCATCACTTCATGGGGGGAGGGGACCCCACTCCGCGCCAGCACCCAACCCAACGCACCCAAGCGTGCGCCCCCAGCCAGGGAGACTTCCCTTCCGCTCTGAGATCCAAGACGCAGACGTGCGCCCCAAAGCGTCCCGGCACCCTGAAGGGGGGGGTGTCCCAGGACATTGCAATGGCCCTCAAAACGAGCCTGGTGGGATAGCTTCGCAAAGGGAACCCAGATAAGAGGCCTCTGATGTATAACGGGGTATTCTTGGGCTGCTGAGTGGTGGTACCGTGAGCCCCACAGGTGAGGGCGCCCCGAGGGCCGCCTTTCTTTGTTCCCGGGCCGTCCAGGTGGCGCTCGCGCCCCCTCTTCCATCCCCCGCGACTACCCCCCGGGGTGTCCGATCCCGGCTTCCCTGGGGAGGTGGGGAACAGGGCGCACGGTACTCACGGGCTCCCGATCCGCCCTGAGGCACCCCGAGAACACAGAGCAACAGAGGCGACCACAGCGAGGAGAGCCGCCGCGGCGGCCGCCGCGCGGATTGGGCGGCGGGGCCCGGGCCACCGGCGGGCATGGGGGTGGCGCGCAACGGGCGGTGACTGCAACGCCGGTATGGGGCGGGGGCGACTCTGCGGGGTGCAGATTGGGGTTTGGGTCCGCACGCACGTCACTGGGCGCGGACAGCGAAGGCCGGAGCAAGTCTGAGCAGCCGAAATTGACAAGGCGCTAATGCGCCGCTCGCCCCGCCCGGCCCCGCCCCGCCCCCGGCCCGGCCCGGCCCCTGGGGGGGGTGATCGCGGGCCCCGCACCGGCCTTCCCACCGCCCGCGGGCACCGCGCGCCCCGCCCGGCCAGCCTCCGCCCAGTCACCACTCCTGGGAGTCCCATCCTCCTGCGCGAAGCCCCCCACTCCTTCTCCACCCGCCTGCCCGTGGAACCTCCCTCTCCGGTCCCGCCCGTCCCAGGCTTCCCACCCCCTCATCTGGGATCCTGTACCCTTAACTCCGAATGGGTCCCTAGCTCGCAGCCCTGGTGCCTTTCCAGGATCCCCTCCAGTCAACCCGGACCCTTCCTACCCGCCTTCCCCGCCCCTCTTACGCCCCCCCCCCATACCCACTTGGGTTTGCTGTGCACACATCGAGTAGTACCTGAACCCTGTTCATCCTCTCTTCCTTCCCCAGGGAGTTTGAAAGTTGCCCCCAGTCGCTTGCCCTGGGCGCACAGGTCCCATCGATTCCCTATCCTAAGCCTTCATTCCGCCTCGGTGCACAGCCTCGTCCGGCGCAGAGGGAGAAGAAGAAAAAAAAAAAAAAAAAGCCAGAAGGCAGGGATTCTCCGGCCTACGGTCCCTTCTCGCCTGTCTTCTCGGCCAGTATTGGGTATGGGGATGTCCGGGAGAGCGCGCAGGGAGCCCCTATGAATGGGCACATGGGGAGAGGTGTGTCTTTTGGGGAACAGGACCGATCCCCGCATTCCTAGTTTCCAGAAGTGCATCGGTGCAAGAGAATTCTCCCTAGACTTCTTCACACCCCCCCACGGAAAAATCCACTCAGCGGCCCGCGGGTGGGGTGCGCCACGCGGTGAGTAATCGCTGCGGCGGCCGCCGCCCGCCAACTTCAGGTAACGCGGGCAGCCCCGAGCAACGCAGAATTATCTCCAATAGAGCGCAGAGTTCTTTCTCTGGGTTATTTTTGTTGGCCACTGTTTGGGGTTTTGGGGACCCCTCCCGGACCAGCCCAGCCCTGGCATCTCATCTCCCTGGTTGCGTCTTCGTCTCCACCCTATCCGGATGCCCACGAAGGGAGGTCTCTGGCCTGTAAGGTCTTTTGCTGGCGAGGCAGCGCTTGAAATGCGAGTTCCCGGGTGGTCCCACCCCATGGGTTGGATAAAGGCCCCCAGCCAGAGCTCCCTGAGAGTAAAGGGTTTGACTTCTCCCATACAGTCGTTCCCTTTGAGGCTCAGTCCCTTCCTTAAAGGTCCTCCAAGTAGCTTCAAATGACAAAGGAGGGAAATAAAAACTAAGGCGGCCACTGCGATTTGGCTGGGGGCAAACCAGGCCTCTCGTGCCTCGGTTTCTAATTTTGTACAGAGAATAATTTGGGACCAACTTAGAAAGTTTACGTGGAATCAAGTACGGGGAAAAAAAATCTCCCAAAACTTAAAATCTGACTAGCACAGTATGGTGCCGAGGTGGCACTGGTCTGCAGGTCCCCTCTGAGAAATGTGGCCAGGTGGCCCGTGGTTCCGTGGAGATGGTGAGTCTTGGCTACATTTCCAGGATCATCGCCGCCCCTCCCCCACAGCGCCCGCTTTGCTCAGGTCTCACTAAAGGTAGGGAGGTAGGAATCTCCTGGGAGGCTTTTGGAGTAAAGATCTTTATTTCCCCCCCCCCCCCGAGTGCTCCTCCTCCCAGCCCCGGGTGGAAAGGGCTAACTTCCCCTATGCACCCAGGTGCTGCAGGCAACGACCTGGGAGCTGCGTGACTGAACGCTTTCCCCCTTCTTCCCACACGTACAATCCATCAGCAATCCGGTTGGCCCTGGTTCCAAAACACACCCCCATCCTGAGATTCTGACACCCCCCCCTCCTGGTCCAGGCCCCTCGTCCTCTCTCCGGGATGTTGCAAGGCCCTCCTCTGGGGTTCCTTCCGCCTTCCTCCTGTCTTTGTTTTCACCACAGGCAGAGGGGGCTTTGAAAGAAGTGAGACCCAACTCTGCCTTGCCCACCCTGTGCCCACACCATATGCTCGCCTCTCCAGCTCGCTGGCTGTTTGGGCTCGTTGTTTCTCAGGAGCCTTAGCTCTTTGCCTGTGGCTTCGGGAAAACTTCCCTCGAGCCTTTTGTGAATTCCCACTACTCCCCCAGCCACACCTTCGCCCTTTCATCCTCTATGCAGCATAGCCCTTCAAAGTGCCTGCTCTCCAGCCACTTAATTTTGCTAGTCCTGAATACCTGAGGGCCCCCAGACACATGCTGCTGGGCCCAGTGAGGCCAGAAGAGTTCAGTAAGTACAAAAAAGAAAAAGCCATAAAAGAATCCTGTCCCTCCAAGTAGCCAGAAAACAGCACCAGCTAGTGTCCTGCAGCTGGGTTTCAGAGTAAGGGTACACACACCCCACTTAGCTGTCTGACCCAAGCTGGCAGACAGCCCTCTCTGGTGTTTGACCTCTGCCCTCTGGATGACCTTTACCCTTTGGGGCAAAGAAGTTGACCTTAAGGTGCACCCACCCTTTCCCTGTGTTCCCATGGAATTAACTCTTTCCTCTCCAGTCCAGGCCTTTCTTTGCTTAGGAAAGGAAGGTAGCCATGGTGTACTTTCTGACAAATATTGACCTAAGTCATTGAAGGTGGCTGGGAATGTTAAAAGGGGTGGGTGGAAGAGCTCTTTATTAGCCCTGAACTCTTTACCCAGGGGTCTCCTGTGGAGGAGCAAGGCAGGTTTAAATCAGGGAAATTTCCTCAGCCTCAGATTCCCAGAGGAGAACCACCAAAGCTTTGATAGAGCAGCAGCAGGACCAGTAAAAATCAAAGCCTACCAGACCGAGAAGGGCAGAGCTGGGACCTGCCCTTCCCTATGACCATTCCTTTGGGAACTCCCCTCCCCCTCCTGCTTGTACCTGGCCGTGCTCTGGGCAATGTGGTAGTGAGAGTCTGGGTTAGGGCCTGTGGGTGCCCCAGCCTTTCTCCCCCGGAAAGCCTAGACAGTGGGAACACCAAATCTTAACTTTGTAGCGTACTGCAAATTTACGTACTAGATATGGGATGTGGAGAGCTCCCAGCCTGGGTTTGTGTGCTCTGGGGCCACCAAGCCTGGGGTCATTGTTCCTCTGCACCCTCAAAAGACTGGTGCTGAGTTCCAGGATGGCCAGCCGTGTGGGGGAGCACCGCATCCCTCCTCCCATCGCTCCCCCGGTGTCGTCAGCAATCAGCGGCGCCACCCAGCCTTGCCCGGCTGGACTCCGCTTGGGGGTGGGGGTCAACAGGGTCGTGACGAGGGCGGCCAGGGACAAAGGGCGCTTGTCTGCGGCCTTCCCTGACCGGGTGGCTGCTTCCCGAACGCCGGGAGTCCGCTGATTCACGCGGACAGCACCCCCCGCCCCCGGCCGCGCCGCCCCGGGGGGTAGGAAGTGGTGGTGGGGGGAACGCGGGGCGGCGGCGAGTCAACTTTCCCTCTTAAGCCCCGAAGGAATGTCGGCGGATTTCCTGAAATCCGACCCCGGCCGCCCGCCGGCCGCCCGCCCCTCACCTGGACCAGCTCCCCGGGGAACGCCAGGAGGGGCGTCGGGGCTCACCTGGGGGGCCGGGGTCAAGTCCTCTTCCGCTTACCCCCAGCGGCCTCGAGGAGCGGAAAAGGAGGGGGTGCTGGAAGCCATTAAACTCTTACTTTCAGCCCTGGGGCGCTCCAACCCAATCCCTCATGCCTCAGTTTCTCTATCTGAAATACGCATACGACGTCCTATTTTACACTGAACGATACCCCCCCTCAACACACACACACACGATGTCACGTGGCCCAAGCTGGCTTCAATTTTTCGGCCATCCTCCTGTCTCAGCCTTCACTATTGAGACTGTCAGGCCCGCCCATGTCTTCAGCCCCCATCCTCCCCAGCTTGGCAGCCTCTGCTAGCTCTCCTGTACCCTGTCACCTAGGCCCATCCCCTGTGCCATTCCGGGTTCCTGTGACCTAATTTGGAAGGGGGACAGCCCTACCCTATATGTTTTTTGTCAGAGAAGTCATGGCAAGAAAATCTTTGTTGAAAGGAGTGTTTGTTTGAAATTGAATGAAGGACCGTAATTGCGGAAGGGTTAAGTGCCCGGGACTCTGCAAATGACAAGTGTGAACTTGAATTCCGGCTCTGCCCAGGCGTCCGGATGCCAGGTTTCCCACCTGTAAATTGGGGAAACAGACTTTGTGTTTGGTTTCTTGAGCCAGGGTCTCACTCTATGGGCCAGGCTGACTTAGAACTCTTAGCCCAGATTGACCGTGACCTCCCGGCGATCCTCCTGCCTCAGCCTTTCCGCGTGTTGGGTTGATGAGCATACGCCAAAGCGTCCGACTTGGGGAAATAGTCGGGGTCCCATCCCACAGGGACGGTGCCCGGGGTGCGCTGGTGGAAGAGGCCCAGCCCGGGAGGGGCGGGGGAGGGGCCGCGCCGGGATCCAGATGTTCAGGTCCGCCAGGCACAGCCGCGCCTGATTAAGCCACGTGGGGGCCGGCCCGGGCCGCTGAGATGAAAGCGAGCGGCCGGCGGGGACCAGGGCGCACCAGCCCCTCCTCCCGGCCGGAACCTGCGGCTCCTAGTGACCCGACGACCCTGCGAGCGGCCTCCTCGTCTGCTGGGGCGGAGCAACAGGGCGCGCGGGGCGCAGGCACCTGTGCCAAGCAGGCCACTGGGGCTCAGAGCCCCCGCCCTGGCGCCCGGACGGAGGAAACTGGGAAGACCTCTGAACCCAGGACGGAAGCCACAGTGTCCTTGTTTGCCTCAAGTGTTCCCACCAGATGGGAAAAGTGAGCGTCTCAGTGGCCTTCTTAGAGTGATGGGGGCCTCCGAGTCCCTGGGAGACACTAGGTTCCCTCAGGTCTGTTTCTGCACCGAAATGGCGGGCGACCACCTTAAGTGTTGCGCCCTGAAGGACCTCCTGGAGGAGGCAGCGGCCCCTAGAGTACCTCCCCTAGAATCCTAGTGTCCCAGAAGCAGGCTGACTGTGGCTGGTGGCCGGCTGGTTTCGAGCCCTAAGATGCTCCAAATCCACTCTGGTTCCAGCTCTATGGTCCTACTCTCTCCTGGCCTCCCTTCTTCCACTTCCTCTCTCTTCACTCCCAAGTCTTTGTCCTCCTCCTCCAGGTACTCAAACACCCCTTGTTTCTCCTCCTCCCTCACTGTCTTCCTTCTTTCCATTTTTACCTCTTCCCCTCCCCCACTCTCCGTTCTCTTCCTCTTCTCATTCTTACCTCCCCACCCCCACTATCTTCCTACCTCCCCCTCCATCCTTTCAGGCCGTCAATCTCTTCATCCTCTTGGTTTCCTTTTCTCTCTCCTCTTTCATCACCCTGTCCATATTCCTCTTCCTTGCTCTGCCTCCTCCCTTTTTTTAATTCCTTAACTAAGGATCCTGGATGTTCCTGGCCCCAGTTGCTCTTGGCCTCCATCCCTGAGTGGCCTGAGATAGGCCTGTCACCCTATCTAGTCAGGTCCTCTTAGGCATCCCCGGCCCGCTGATTCAAATACGGGCAGGGGTGCCGGGCCATAAGCATCAAGACGATGTGGTGTCCCTGACCCAGGTAGAGATTCACCTGCCCGCCCCGCTCGCCGCAGCCCCCTCCCCCTTCCCAGGCTGCCTCGCTCAGTGACGTCAACACCCGGTCCCGCAGCCTGACACCCGCACCCGGATCCCGCGCTGCGCACGCTCAGCCATGGCTGCGGTAGCGTTGCCGCTGTTGTTGTTGTTGGCGTCACCGGCCACCCCAACCCCAGCGCGCGACCCCTTCTCTCCGCAGCTCGGGGACACTCAGAGGTGCCAGCAGCGGTGTCGGCAGCGTCACCCTGGCTTGCCCCCTGCGCAGGTAACAGATGGGTTCTCAGGAATTCAGTCACTGGAAAAGGGGAGGGACCTGAGGCAGGACCCTCAGGTGGGGGAGGGGATGCGAGTCCCTGATATGGTATTGCTGGAGACGGATCCTCGGAAGGGGCCTGGATGGGGGAACCTCGGATGGGGGAGAGGAGGTACTTGCCAGGACGAGCTGATGTGGGGTCCCTTAGGTTGGCAGAGGCATGCGGGATTTTGAGAGTCTCTAGAGAGATGCGGGAGCCAGTGTCCCTAGAAGTAGTGGGGAGACACAGTGGTAGAGGATCTTCAGGAATGGGAGGAGCTGAGGGGCCTGCAAGGAGGGTGGCTTGGAGGAGAGGGGTCTCTCAGAACTGCCCTTCCTTCCAGGAAGTGATTAATTGGTACCCAGGAAGGGATGAATTGGCACCTGGGGTGAACACTGTAAGTGGGGACATACCACAGGATGGCTGGGACCTGTGCTTGAGAGGTCCTGGAGCTCACCCCACCCGCAGTACAAGGACGATTGGGTGCCTGTCCCTGCCTCCCTATGGGGGAGGCTCTTTCCTCTTCCCACATTGCTCACTGCCTTCCCGGAGCCAGCTCTGCGCCACTCTGTCCCTCAAGTACAAGCTCTCTGCTCTCTGAAAAGCCCTCTGCTGCCGCCATCCTGAGACTTGTGCAGTCCATTCCTCCAGCCAGGACCTTCACTATCCAGCCTGCTCAGAAGCTGCTTTCTGTTTCTCCGAGGGCAATACCCACCCCCACCCCAAATGATGATCCTGGGCCTTCTGAAACCTCACTTCAGTCTCATGGATTCTTAGGGGGACCCTAGCCTTCTTCCCCGAGTCCCTTTGCTTGAGTCTCTATCTCCCTTCCCAGCCTGAGCCAGAGGGCCCCTCTGAGTCCCCGAATAACAAGGCCGTCCTGATCAACGCTTGTGAGCGGGGCTGTCGGCTTTTCTCCATCTGCCGCTTCGTGGCCAGGAGCTCTAGGCCCAATGCCACAGAGACAGAATGTGAAGCAGGTGAGTCCTCTAGGGCTGGGTGAGCCTTGGGGCTGCCCTGAGGTATCCTGGGAATCGGCTCCCAGTGACTCCATCGTGTGGCCCACAGCCTGCACCGAGGCTTACGTGAAGGCAAAGGAGCAGCAGGCCTGCAGTGAAGGGTGTTGGGGCCAGATCCCTGAACCTGAGACCCAGCTGGAGCAGAAGGTGAACCCCTAACCTACAAATCTCCATCTCAAAACCAAGCTTCTTCCCCTGAAAGCGCTGTGTGAGCACAGCTAGTCTGTGGCAGGGCAGGGTGGTCTGTGTTGGATACTGAAAACTCTGGTTATCCCAAACTAGTTGTCTAAGTCACTACAACCCAGTCTCCCAGCTTGAATTCGTTGACAGTTCTGTCTTGGGCTTCCCCTTCCTCCCAGGAATTGGCTTTGGACCCACCTAGTGGGAGCCTCTCCCTGCGGCACCTGTTCACCATGCTCTGCAGTGACCTTATGAGTTCTGCCCAAGATTTAATATCCTCCACCTGGACATACTCCCTTCAGACAGACAACCGGAAGGTGGTGGTGTTCCAGGTGATGGGGGTGGGGTGGGGGGGAGGAATGACAATGAACTGGAGTGGCATATGAGGTCCTCACAAGAGAACTTGAGGCAGTGTTACATTCAGGAACTCTGTTCTTGACATCCATGTAGCACCACCCCTGCTGTGCCTGAACTCAGTTCATGAGGCTTGGCAGCCATTACCTTACTTCACTGAGCCATATTACCTGCCCTCCATTTAGTGCTTTACCTGGAAAGGGGTTTACTCTCATTGGCCCTGGTTGGGTCACATGACCATGTTAGTCAATCACAGTAATTCTGTGTTCTTGGCCTGGACATCTTCCTGTTCCTAGGGATTATTAGAAGGGTTAAGGCTAATGGATAGGGCTGGAGAGATGGCTCAGTGGTTAAGAGCACTGACTGCTTTTCCATAGGTCCTGAGTTCAAGTCCCAGCAACCACATAGTGGCTCACAACCATCTGTAATGGGATCTAATACCCTCTTCTGGTGTGTCTGAAGATAGTGTAGATAATTTTTTTTTAAAAAAAGGCTAATGGATACAGCCCATGGGATGGTGTTCTCCTGATTGACTCCTAGGAGAACTGGACGCCATTTGGACTAGGAACTCTAGCTCCCTTGCATCTGAGATGAGCCTACTGGGGCTCAGAGTGTATGTCTGTGACATTTTGTTTCCTGTTCAGACCCAGCCTGTGGTTGAGAACTTTGCATTCCAAGGGAGCCGTCTGCAGCGGGTGGAGGTGACCTGGAGGGGGTCCCACCCCAAGGCCCTAGAGGTGCACATGGGTAAGATTGCAACATATCCATGATCAGTGTCACGGGATCTGCAGTCTCCCAGGGTTCAGTGGTTTGCCTCCACATTCTATGGGTCATATCCCAGGATCCCTTGCATCTCTGCTGCAGCATTACACATCCTCCAGCCCAAGTCTTGGTGTCCATTTCCCACTCCTTACCATGCTGGCTTTCTGGCTGAGACTGGGACTGAAATGCCCCTACCTTTCAGACCCTATGAGCCCCTTGGAGAAAGTGAGGAGGGCGAAGCCCCACCTGAAGACCAGCAAAGCCAAGGTGGAGTCTGAGGACCAACAGGAGAGTGACTTCCTCAGTTGCATGTCCAGGTAGGTGTCAGTGGGCTGGGCTGGGCACCGAGGTGTGAGGCTCAGACAGCTAAGTGAGGCCTATCCTTGGAACAGGCGTTCCGGGCTACCTCGATGGGTCCTGTTCTGTTGCCTCTTCCTCTCCGTCCTGATCATCCTGTGGCTGAGTTGCTGCACTCTGGTCACCACACCAGGCCAGCACCTCAAGTTCCAGGTGAGTAACAGTCATGGTGGCTAGGGCTCAGGGTGGGTGGAAGGCCCAGGGCTGCATGCTGGGAAGTCCCGCTCGCCCTGGGAAGCCAGACAAGGCCCTTTTGCCTCAATCCCTACAGCCTCTAACTGCAGAACAGCACAAAGGCCTCCTGGTGGAGTCAAACTGGCCCTTGTACCCACCCCTGCCACCTGCTTATGAGGACAGCCCCCCGCCTTACAAGTTGAAGCTTGATTTGACCACGCTGTAATCTCGCCTTTTTCCAAGTACAAGGGCCTCGCCACATTCACTTACTCTGTACCCTAAAGTCCAAGGTCAGGGTGGAGTCTTACCTCCCTCTCTTGCTAGCACATCCCTCGGTTCCCTTGAGACAAACGAACCTAAGTGGCAGGGAGAAGGGGATCTGGCCTCCCCGCCCCGTCTTGCTTTCCCAGGGCTGGTTCACATGTTCTAACTATGGAACTTCATCCATGTTGCTTTCTTTTTCTTCCTCTGTGTCCTCACTGTGGGCCTGAGGTCTTAGGGGTTCCCCTCTGCTAAGGTTCTTTCTCTTTATCTCTGGAAACCCAAGGCAGATGGTGGGAACTCCATCCCAAGAAGGGGATAAGGAGACATGAACCTTTAAATAAAGTGAATAAAGATAGGTTGGCCGAGCCTGCTTCAGTCTGCGACTGCCCTAGGATGGGCTGAGTGGGTTGGGTTCTTTCAATCCAGGAGAACCCTGGGAAGTTCTTAAAGAGAAGAGGGACACAAACATCCCTGACACAGCCTGTCCCACCTGTAGCCTGAGTGAGTTTGTGCCCCTTCCTGGACCTGATGTCCCTCCTGCAAAATCAGTGGGTAATCCCTTGAAGAAGTCTGATGATGATTTTGTGTTTATCTGACGTCCCTTCTTTCTCTTAGGGGCAGAGCTCTGACCCACTGCAGACAGACTTAGGGCCCCTGGTGGAGGAAGGAGATCCTAGGCATGAGCCACGCCCCCAGCCCCTCACTGGGGGAGACTAAGCAGGGGCTCCATCCCTGAGCCATACCCCCAGCTCCTGATTGGGGGATTCTAGGCAGAGCCTCCACCCCTGAGCCATTCCCCCAGCCCCTCACTGGGGGAGTCTAGGCAGGGGCTCCACCCCTGTGCCACTCCCCCAGCCCCTCACTGGGGGATTCTAAGCTGTCTTTCAGCCATTGAGCCACATCTACCTTTATTTTGCTGACTTTATATTTTGGTTATGTAGGCCAAGCTGGTGAGGTAACTGAGGTGTGCCATTAGTCCCTCTTGCAATGATTTCTGGAGTGTTTCCTCAGTAGCATGAATTCTGTGCACCGGCTGCAGAGGCCCTCACTGCTGGGGCAGTCCGAACACCCTGTCACTCTCCCTGGCACTGGGAGACAATGACCAACCCCACTACCACCACACACACACACACACACACTAACCAGTTAGCCCAGTTACAGTCCTCACATCTGGGGACCTCTAAGTAGCCTTCATTCTTCCCAGGCCTCTACCTTATTCTAACCCCATGAGTGTCCCCTCACCCCCTGAGCCTCCTTGGTTTCCATGACAGCCCTAGATCCTCTTGCTCTTACATTCAGGCTCTCTCTAGCTTCCCCCCAAGTCCTATCTGGTCAAGAACTAGTTTGATTACCAACACGGATGTCTCCTGGTTTCTGTTGTCATAGAGCATAGAGCACTCCCAAGTACAACTGTACCATCAAGGCCCCCACAATCTAGTTTGGGAGATTAGACCAACCCTTGCTTGCTGTAATCTGGTCACAGGATCACAGAAATCTCAGTCAGCCTCCCTCCCTCCCTCCCTCCCTCCCTCCCTCCCTCCCCTCTCTTCAAGGCTGGCCTGGAACTCTCGACCCTCCTGCCTCCACCTCCCAAGTGCTAGAATGGAAGATATGGTTCGATCACCACGCATAGTTTGTACAGCGCTAGGGACAGAGTCCTGGGCTTCACAGACGTGCTAGACAGGTCTCTCACAACAGAGTTCATCCCCTTTGATCCGACTTGAACCTTACTTGAGTCTCTCTGTTGTTGCCGTAAGAAGCCATTTTGGCTCTGTCTGTGGCTTTCCTGCCTTCTCAGCATGATCCACTCAGATTGTAGGATTTGCAACACCTCATGGACATCTGGGATAGCCTGGGAAACACTCAATTGTCCCATGAGGAACTCAAGGCTGCTCTGCCAATTACTAGCTGCTGGTTTCTACCAGAATGTCAGGAGAGAGAATCCTCTTTGACCACATAGCTGACAGCCAATCTTGATAGAGTTCTTTTTTTTTTCCGGAGCTGGGGACCGAACCCAGGGCCTTGCGCTTGCTAGGCAAGCGCTCTACCACTGAGCTAAATCCCCAACCTTGATAGAGTTCTTGAAGCCTCAGTTTTCTCACTTGTCCCCAAGGTTCTGTTTGTGATCATCTGGTGTGGCATACAGATCAGGTGGTTATAGATGTCTGGCTGGCTTCATGGCAATCTGCAGGAGCAGAGGGTTGTCATGGGAACCCATATCCTAGTTCCCTGGTGACAACAGCCCACAGTAGCTCTGCCACCAGGGCTAGGAACACAGGGATCCAGACTCAGTTGTACAGCAGACAACGCACACACTCTGGACCGTTTGAGGGAAAGACAGAGATTCCTGGCCTCCTGAAGGGAACTCAGAGCGAAAGCCAGATTCCCACACTAAAGGCTTCATCACCATAAGGGCTGTTCCCTGTGCCCTGAAGGCTGTTCCCTTTGCCCTCCTGACCAACTCTTTGGCCTGAAAGAAGATCCCAAGCGTTCCAACTCTGGCCCACAACCTATGTCACAATGTCTCAGCTCTAGTTTTTATCATGTTGACAATTAAGCAGTTGCTTGTTCACTTGTGTGATGATTAGTTTAATAAATGGTCCCTCTGCCAGATGCAACACGCTGGGCGTCTCGGTCGCAGCTGTGTCCCACACACTGAGGAAGCCATTCTCAATACATCTTTGTCGACACGCTCTTTGCTCCGCCTTGCCTCGCTTCCCGCTTCCCACGGTGGCCCCTGTTGCTCCCCCCACCCCCGCCCCCAGCTCTTTTTGGCACTCGATTAGGGCCTTCTGCAGCATGTCCACCTGGAATGTATTGGAACATTCTGGACTTTTCTATAGTGTTCCAAAAAATGTTTGAATGTTCTGGAACATTCTAGAACACATTCAACTCTTACTAAAGCAGGGATGGCACCATTCACTGACCTGAATAAAGCACTGGCTTCCCTCTTCAACTCTTTCAGACTCCTGCCCTTGTGCATCTCCTCCCACCTGGAATGGCCTTTGTCCCTGACCAGTATATGTTGTGGATTTATATTTTCCATTAGAATATACTTCTCAAATGTTCTGGAACTCAAGGTCAGAATTTTAGTCTGATGGGAGTGTATTTACATTCTCGTCAGTAGCTGAATCCTCTGTCTAAAAAATAGAAAAGCCCAAGGTGGACATCTCCCGAGAATATCCTCTGTCCTCCACACACAAATACACACACATGACTATTCCTCGTGAACACATGCATGAACACACGAGAAATAATGCTGAAGAGAGCTGCTTGCATCCTGCACTACTTGCTTGCGGTGTTGAGATGGCTTTGGGCATGTTAGGCTCCTTACAGTCACCCCAGCCAAGGGATTGACTTCTGTGAAACAGGACTGACTCCATGCCCCATAGTCACAGTCAGGTTTCATAAGCAGAGCTTTCTATGTCACCCTTACACTTCTAGAACATTCCTGGAGGTCTTTACAGTCCAACCTTACCCCCAGGCAGCTCCTTGCCCAGTCTGTCTTCATGGGTCAGCAAGGGCTATTTCTCAGTATCACACGAATAGGCTCCAGCCTGCCCTCCAATTCCAGTGGCATCTGGCTGTGTCACTCTGGGTCTACCGTGGATGAAGGTTGGCGGCAACTCCTTTTTCCTTGCTGTATTGCTGTCCCTTGAGCTACTCCTGGCACTGAACTGTGCTCTTCTACCTCATGTCCACCTGGAACATTCCGGACCCTTCCAGTACATTCTGGAAATTTGCCTTTTGTGTGACTCTTTTATCAGTCCACCTGTTGTTGATGGATCTTTGAGATATTTTCAGTTTGTGGCTGTGTGTGTGTGTGTGTGTGTGTGTGTGTGTGTGTGTGTGTTATTTATTGGTTTTGGTTTTTAGAAAACCACAAGCTAAAGGCCTGGAAAGATGTCCCCATGGGTAAAAGCACATGCCACCAAGCCTGCAAGTGTGACTTTGATCCCTGGGGCTTGCATGGTAGAAAAAGGGAGCTGACTCCCACCTGGTCACTATGGCATGGACCAACCTGCATACACGCACACAAATAAAATCAACCACCAACAAAGTACTTAGAAGAATGCAGAGGTGTCCTGCCCAAAGTCACTCTCCATAGGTAGTTCAAAATGTGGCTTCACTCGGGAAAGAGCAGATTCAGATAATGTCAAAGGTGGGTCCTCCACATCGAAATGGACTTCCTCGATTCTCTTTGCATCCATCCATCATTAATCTGTCTGTGTGTCTACCATCCATCCATCCATCATTTGTCTGTGTGTCTACCATCCATCCATTGTTCGTCTGTGTGACTATCTATCCATCCATCCATCCATCATTTGTCTGTGTCTACCATCCATTCATCCATCCATCCATCCATCCATTTGTCCATCCATCATTTGTCTGTGTGCCTATAATCTATCCATCCATTCATCCATCCACTTGTCTGTGTGCCTATTATCTATTCATCCATCCATCCATCCATCCATCAAATACTCACCTCCCTATCAATGGACCCACCCATCCCCCTCTATCCATCTAAGGACCAGCACAGGCTTTAGTCCATGTGTCAAGGGCAGAGGATGACTTGCGGGACTCAGTTCTCTCCTCCTGCCATGTGGGTTCCAAAGAGCAAACTTAGGTCACTGGGCTTGGTGACAGGCATCTTCATCGTGTGAAGCCATCTGCCTGTCATATTCCTTTTACTTTTCTTGGAGAGAAGCTGCACAGCCCAGCCTGGCCATGAAGATGCTTTTTCCCTAGCCTTTAGAGTGCTGGGCAGGCAGGTGTGCATCACCATAAGCAGCCTAGATCGTCCTGTAAAAAGCAAAGCTGGAGGGAGAAACTGAAGGGCTAGAGATTTCAGTGGCTCAGAGCTCAGCGACGAAGACTGGTAGGTGCCCTTGCAGAGGACACAGGTTCAGTTCCCAGCACCCATGTGGTGGCTCCCAGCCACCTGCAACTTTTGCATTGCTTGGGACTCTGCCATCTGACCCTGAAGCCACCAAGGCATCTGGAGCCTGCAGACCTGAGACTGGGGTGGCACACAGGCACGGTCCCCAGGCATGTTTTCTTGCTTGTCTCTAGACTGTGGCTGTATGTCTGACATGTGGGTTGAATCTGGACAAGTGTGAAATGTGCACACATCTGGACACCATGGATTGGGGCAGCACGTGTGCAGGGCATGGCAGCTATGGGCCTCTCTGCCAGTTGGGCTAAGCCTGCACAAGCACAGCTGGAACCAGAGTTCGAAAAGCCGACCTTGGGTGGACAAGGGTGTGTCCCCAGAGCATGGGGGACTGCAGAGACTCCTACAGAGCCATGGCTGGTGTCTGTGCATTTGTACAGTATCATCTCCTGGGTATTTTATACAATGTCTGAGTACCTACTGTGTTTCATTGGGTTTGATCATACTTTGTTTTGTTTGTTTGAGGCACAGGTAGCCTGGGCAGGCCTTGAGTTTACTATGTAGGTAAGGATAACCTTGAATTTCTGATTCTCCTGCCTCAGCCTCTTAGTACTGGGGTTGCAGCTTTGGAGTGCCATGTTTGGTGGCTAAATTTTGCTTTTACTCGAAGAAGTTGTACTCTCTAGCTGACTAGCTGGCCCTTGCTGAGCCATCTGAAAAAGGAAATTTAAAGCTCTTCAACCTACCATAAGCCGAGGCTCTGGTGTGGAAGGACCCTCAAGTACTGCTGTCATTTATTCTTTGAGCCCTAAACAGGGAGGGATGATGGAAGGGAGAGAGGAAGAAAGAACGAAAGACAGAAAATAATAAAAAAGGAAAGACAGCCAGATGTGACAGGAGGGTTCACAGTTGCAGGCCGGCCTAAGAGACACTGTCTTAGCAAAAGGAAGACAGAAGGAAGCCTTGCAGATACAGGCCCTTGAGCGTTGCTGAGGGTTGGAAGTCTACAGAGTGCCTGGGGCAGAAGGTGTGGAGGCTGGTGTGCATTTCTGTGGGCAGGAATCTGGGGAATGAGAACTAGAGTATGAGGGGCAGATACAGAAGGAATGGGGGTTTGAGAGTTGGGGCCTGAGTTAGGTTCTGAGCTTACCATATGCTGAAAGTGCTGGAGCAAAGGGTTGGAAGTCAGAGGGTTGGGTTCAGGCTGGGAAAGGGATATTGCTCAGGGCACGGTGCTGGTGCTGGTGAAGAGGGTCTGTGCACTCAGGGGCTTTGGTTCCTTCACTTATCAGAACGTGCCATCTGAGCCGTCACGCCCCTGCCAACGATAAACCACGCCCACATCCGTGCGCCGTCTCGCCCACACCTCGTTTGCCCTGCCCTTCATAGCTGGACCTATACCTCTTAGGTTCCGCCTCTCAGATCAAGGCTCCTCCCCAACCCTCCCCTCCACTCCAGATCTACCCCCCTCATTATGATTAGCCCCACCCCATCTAAGTCCTTTCCCAGCTCTGGCCCCGCCCAGGCCCCTCCCGCACGTGGATCCCGCCCTCTTTCCATACCAGACACGTGCTCTCAGGAGTCAGTTCTGCTCTTAATTAAAAGACCCTCCCATCCTTCCCTTTGCCCTGTAAGGACCTAAGCCTCACCCCTCCGCTGACCACGTCCCTCTCAAACCAGACATTTCCCTTCATCATCCTGGGCTCCTTTCCTTCCTCCTTCAGGGACGGCTCCAGTCCTTCACTCTTCTGTTCCAGCATATATCTACCCTCAAGAATGCTCCTCAGGCCACCTTCCCCTTCCAGATTATGTTGAGAAGTAACATGATTCCATTTCCCGCATAGGCCTTCCAGCAACTCTTTCCACAGCCAAGCCCCGCCCCACGCCAATACCTTGGAGCCCATCTTTTCTCCTACAGAATCTTCCACAGGCCTCTTCCCTCCTTTCTACAGGACCTGTCCCTCTTTAGATCACGTCCTGCCTGAGTCACCTTTCTCAGACTCCTCCCCTCAGAGATCCTCAGGCCATGACTTTTTCAACCTTCAACCCCACTTCAGGTACCATCTTCCTTAGGTCCACTCTTAGGTCCTGCTTATAATTCTCATTGCACCCCTCCCAGGTCTTAAGCTCCACCTCTTTTCACAGGCTCCGCCCATCAATCCCCGCCTACCGCTTTTTGGTCCCTCCCTTGGTCCCTTCAGGCCCCGCCCCCAGACTGTTCCGGGCTCCCACGCTTTCCCTAGGCTCCTCTAGTTGCTGTTGGACCTGCTCTCCTCAGGCCCCGCTCCTGCCCCAAGCTCCGCCCATCACCAAGTCCCTCCCTCGCTCTCAGCAGGTTCCGCCCGCTGCCCAGGCCTCGGTCTCCGGGTCCGCGCGCCGCTCCATCGCTCGGGCGCGCGGCGGAAGATGGCGGAGTCCGGCGGCAGCAGCGGCTCTGGCCAGAGCCCCGAGCGCCCGAGCAGGTGAGTCCTGTGTCTTTGTTGGCATGCACCTCTTGGCCCGGGCAAGGCTGACCCGGGGCCGCCGGGGGCGTGGACGTTCGAGTCCCTAGCTGCTAAGGTCCTGAGCTATGGCGCAGGCCTGAGGGCTGCCTAAGGCCGGGCTTCCTAAGAGCTGCGAGCCCGGAGCTGAAGGGGTTCTGGGAAGGTGACGTGGGAAGCTGCACAAGAACCCCGGGGCCCGGGAAGGAACCGAGGCGTTCCTGAAGGAAACACTGAGACCACCTGGGGACCTCCACAGGACCCTATGGACAGGGAACCGTGTAGGGCCTGGCAGGGAGCAAGAGGCCTGGGCATGTCTGGAGGGGAACACTGAGGCCAGTCACCTGGAGGGACCTGGACACATCTGGGGAGACACTGAGGCCACCACTGTGAGACCTCAACAGGTTTTGATTGTCAGAAAATTGTCTAGGAGCCTGGTAGGTGGACAAGGGACTTGGGCATGTCTAGAGGGGACACTGAGGCAACCTTGGGGCCCCAGCAGATCCATCATGATGGCCAGAGAGTACCAGGGGTTGTGAGAGGTGGGGATATATTTGTGGAGTTTGAGCACTTAAGAGAAGACAAGCAGTCTCAGAAGATTAAGGTCTTTCTTTAAGATTCCCTTCCTGGGCTGGAGAGATGGCTCAGTGGTTAAGAGCACTGACTGCTCTTCCAGAGGTCCTGAGTTCAAATCCCAGCAACCACATGGTGGCTCACAACCATCTGTAATGGGATGCTCTCTTCTCAAGTGTCTGAAGAGAACTACAGTGTTCATATAAATAAAATAAATAAATCTTTAAAAAAAAAAAGATTCCCTTCCTTCCACCCTTCATAGGGTTTAAATCCCCCTTCCCTCATTCTCAATGATTGGATTGGAGGTCTTGCCCTCAGATATTGGGGTCACATTCACCCTTTTAGTTAAATGAGGCCACTTTTTCCTAGTCAATTCCTAAGGTGGGTTTCTTGAACTTGGCAATTTGCATAAAGATGGCAGGTATTTTAAAATATTTTATTTTGTTTTTTCAAGATGAGGAATCATATAGCCCAGGCTGGTCTCACAGTTGACATGTAGCTGATCATCTTTCCTCAACCCAAAGGGTCAAGATGACAGCCATGTGTCACCACTCCTGTGGTGCATGCTAGGTGAGGACTGTACTAATGAGTCATATACCCTGCCCCCACCCCTACCCACCCTATTTTTGAGACAGTGTCTGATTGTATAGCATAGGCCAACCTTGAACTCAAGAACTTTCTATTGCAATACACTTTTGCGAATTGATCTGGAGTCTCGGGGGAAGAGCACCTGTCTTAGGGATCACTCCCCCTTCTTCCGTTTTCACACTGACCCAGAGCCAGGAACCCTTGCCCTGAGACAGCCACCATCCTTGGGAGGCCAAGGAGGAAATTCAGGCTCTAGATGGTTTGGGAATAAACAAAAGCCAAGGGCAGTGGGCCATATGACCATGGATAAAGTTGGTCCTAAGATAGGACCTAGGGGCAGGAAAAGATCTGGTGGCCTGTGGACCTGAGTTGAGCATTAGGACTGAAGGGAGGATACTGATTAGGGAAGCCCTGCACCACCTAGAGCAGGCACTGAGCCTGCCTGTTAGCAGAGCTGCTGGTGAGCAGCAGGAGGCTTCAGCGTGAGGTCAGAGCCAACCAGGGGCTCCATACAGGCCATCAGCAACTGCAGAAACAGGGGGCTCGGGCCTCAGAAGACTGGCAGCCCACTGAGATGTGACAGAGTTGGGGGTCAGGACTGAAGGTCTGTAGCAGGGATGGATCATGGAATCATTGGGGAACAAGTGGGCAGGGCTTAGGGGCCAGATAATAGGGAACAGCTGGCCAGATCCCTAGGATAAAGTTTTTAAAGATCTATTTTTTTATTTGTTTATATTTCAAGATGGTTTCTCTGGATAACCCTGGCTGTCCTAGAATTCACTTTGTAGACATGGTTGACCTCAAACTCATAGAGATCTGCCTGCCTCTGCTTCCGGAGTACTGGTGCTAAAGGTGTGCATGCCAGCACCCCTGGCTTAAAAATGTATTTTAAAAATGTATTCATGAGGGGCTGGGGATTTAGCTCAGTGGTAGAGCGCTTACCTAGGAAGCGCAAGGCCCCGGGTTCGGTCCCCAGCTCCGAAAAAAAGAACCAAAAAAAAAAAAATGTATTCATGGTATTCATGAGTATCTGTCTGGAGTATATGCTGTGTGCGGGTACCTGTGGAGACCAGAAGAATGGGCCTCATCAGGAGCTGCTGCTGTGAGCTGCCCGTCATGGGTGCCAGAAACCAAACTTGGGCCCCCTAGAAGAACAGTGCCTGATCTTAACTGCTGGTCTGCCTTCTTCCAGGGTTTTCATGTTGTTGTTTGACCGTGTGGTTCTCAGTGAGCTGACATTTACTGTTTAGCACAGACTGGCTTTTAACTCCTGATCCCCTTGCCTGCATTAGTCCTGGGCTAACTGTGCATCATCCCTAGAACTTCAGTCTTTTCACTTATTGTTCATTAATTATTTTTTTGAGATTTATTTGTTTTATGTTTGAGAGTGTTTTGCCTGCATATATGTCTGTGCACCTTCTATGTGCCTGCTGCCCTTGGAGGCTTGAAGAAGGCATTGGTCCCTGGCGGTGGAGTTGTGAGTCACTGGCAGTGGAGTGGTGAACCACTGTGTGGAGCTGGGGATTGAATGTGAGTCCTCTGTAAGAGCAGCTGGCACTCTCTCCAGCGAGCTCTCCAGCTCCCCCCCCCCCCGCCTTTTAAAAATTATTTTTGGGTGTTTGTTTGTTTGTTTGTTTGTTTGTTTTTCAAGACTGGGTTTCTCTGTGTAGTGCTGGTTGCCCTGGACCTCTCTTTGTAGACCAAGCTGGCCTGGAATGCACAGAGCTCCACCTCCACCTGCCTCTGCCTCCCCAATGCTGGGGTTAATGGCTGCACTAGCACCAGCATGCCGAATTTAGACTTTATTTTTATTTACTGTGTATGGGTGCTTTGTCTGCATATATGTCTATTCTCCACACGTGTACAGTGGCTTTGAGGTCAGAGGAAGGTGGCAGATCCTCTGGAATTGGAATTGTAAGCCACCATGTAGGTCCTGGGAATTCAACCCGGGTCCTCTGGAAAAACAGGGTTCTTAACCTTGAGCCATCTCTCCAGCCCAACTCTTACATTCTTTACACCCTGTCCATGATGGTCCACAAGCCTCGTCAGGGTAGATAGATGTCCCATTTAGGGCTAAGCATTCAGAGTCTCTTACTCTCCGTGCTTTGACAAGTTATGGGTCTGCAGTCACTCCTGCCTACTGTGGAGAGAATTCTAGCCAGAGTTGGCAGCAGACACAAACGGTTCTGTAGCAGGCAACTTGACTGATACATCAAGTCCATTTCACAGAGGCACAGCAGTGCTTCTCCACCCACATCTATGACCTCTCCAGACCCAGGCTTTTGACTGAAATCCCAGTTGTAGACATGTCAAGTCAGAGAGTGGTTGGTTATGCTCATAGCAGCCAGACAACTATTGCCCCAGTGGCTCTGTCCTGTGCATGTGGTCACAGCTAAAACTATTGATGGCAATTCTTCCCAGCTCTTCTGGCTTGGCAGCAAGTGCCCCTACCCACTGAGCCATCTCCTTGGCATTTATTTGTGTGTGTGTGTGTGTGTGTGTGTGTGTGTGTGTGTGTGTGATATATACGTGTACATGCCAGATCAGAGGTCATCGAATTTTCTTCCACCTCCCTCCTCCCTTTGGCAATTGTATGGAGAGGTTTTTGTCTGTCTTGTTTGTTTGTTTGTCCCTGAGCCTGTGCTTGCCATTGAGTAATGAATCCATCTGTCTTCTCTCCCTGATGCTGTAGTTACAGGCATGCACCTCTGGGTCTGGCTGCTTGCTTTTGTTGTTTTTAAGTATGGGCACTGGCTATGCAGCCTTTGCTGTGTGATGGCCACTTTTCTGACCGACTGAGCCTTCTCCACAGCTTGGTCTTTGTTTGGTTTCAGTTTAAGACAGAGTGTCATGCAGCTTAGGCTGCTCCAACACTTGATATGTAGCTGAGGCTGGCCTTGAATTCCTTAGCGCCCCCCCCCCTCGTGCTTTTGGGTAACAGGTGTGTGCCACCAACCCTGGCTGGGTTTTAATCTTTTAAAGTAAAACTGTGTAGCATGAAATCAGGGGATACTTCTGTGGCAGTTAGCATATCCACAGAAACACATTCGAGTTTGTATACCCCATAAGGCCCTGTCCTCTGTCTCCCTGCCTCCTGCCTATGGAGTCACCTGGTCTGGACTTTACATATTGATGAGATTGTGTGAGATGGTGGAATCCCTGCCCCCTCCCTTCCCCTTCCCCCCCTCCCTTCCCCCCGCCCCTCCCCTCCCCTCACTCCTCCTTCCTCTTCCCTTCCTCTATCCTTTCACCATTTCTCTTGATAGGCTCTTGCTGTGTAGCCCAGGCTACCTTAGAACCTGTTAGCTACCGCTGCAAACTCAGGGATCCACCTGCCTCTGTCTGCTGAGTCCTGGGATTAAAGGTATGCACCACCACCATCTGGCTTGTTTGTTTTGTTTGACACAGGGTTTCTCTGTGTCCTGGCTGTACTGGAACTCACACTGTAGCTTGGATTAAAGATATGTGCCACCACACCTGGCATACCTCACCCATTGTAAAAATGTCCCTTCCTCAGTTGGGCTCCTCTCAGCTTGCTTTCTGTTTCAAAGTGTATCTATATTGTGGCATAGATCAGTGTTTCATCCCTTTTCATGATCAAGTAATACTCCACTGTGTGGCTAATCACCATTTTATTTATAATGTCTTAACCTGCTAGATGTCTTTGCTCGTTTTGGGGCTGGTTGTCATTGTTTGTTGTCACAACAAGAGGATCACAGCTAAGAGGGGTACTGTCCCAACATCTGTAATTTTAGCATTTAAGGACATTGATTACTTCAAGTTCGAGGCCAGCTGGTGCTATACAGTGAGTTCCAGGCTTGCTGAGTGAGACACAGATAGGAAGGGAGGAAGGAATGGAGTGGACATATCCTCCCAGGGGCTGCTGAGTGGCAGAGGACATGCACTGAGTAGCAAGAATGAAACCAAAATTAAGTGAGCTAAAAGTGAGAACAGAAATTTATAAGCAAAGAGGTTTGTTTGCTTCTATTCCATAGGAGCTGGAGGGCAGTGTCTGCTCTGCCCCTGGTGGGGCTGGCCCAGTCTTCACCCACAGCATTGTCAGAAGGCCAGGGCAGGATAGCTATGGGGATGCTGTGCCAGACCCTGTCTTATACACAGAAGCCCCGCCTGCCATGGAAGCTTCATTGAGACACTTTGGTCTCAGTGGGAATGTCCACACCCTGCCCCCTGCTGTGGCTTCAGGACTGTTGGAACTTGTCCTCGGTGATGTAGGCCAGTAGGGCTGTGTGTAGCGTGATTAGCGAGTGCGTGGTAGTGGGGCTCTGTGCAGCGTTCATGTGGTACCTAGTGATATCTTAGTCACTCCCTGGTGTGCTTTGATGATGGTCCTTGTGGATGGGGTCGGGTCTTTCTAGGGAGACAGTGAAGCCCCCAGGAGCAGGGACACTGTCCTTGACTGTGTCACCATCTCTGGAACCTGTCAGGCCATGCCCTCATCTACCCAGGAAGACTGGTGTCATCTGGCCATGCTGGGGGTAACATCTGTGTTCCCCACCATGTTATGTTGATACAACTCAGGGCCATGCTGCCCACACTGTCCCTTCCGTTATGTAACTTGTTTGTTCTGACTTCTCTCCTAGTTACGAGAGAAGAAAAAGCCTGGCTTCCCTTCCCTCGTCTCTCGGGAGCAACAAACCCCGTTGCCTAGTGGAGCCTGTCATAATGTCTGAGCTGAATGAAGCTCAGTAGACAGTGTGGCCACCAGGCTGGCAGTGGCAGGCAGAGAGGAGGGCTGAGCCTGGCCTAGGGACAAAGAGCACTTGCTTTGAGAGGCCTTCTCCCAGGCTAAGTGAGCCTGCGCCAGCTTCTCCTTGAGAGAGCTGAAGTTTTAGCCACCAGGACAGTGAAGATAGATAGGGGTGTCATGTGACCACGAGAGACTTGCCACCTCCACTTGACCCCTGGCCTCATTTGGAGGACAGGGACAGGGGAAGTGGTAGCCAGATGGCTTATCATGGGATGGCCTGACTTAGTGACCTGGAGTATCTAAATATTCCCTTGATTTGCTTTGCTGAGGCCAGGGCTTCCAAGGAGTTTGGTTCTTCTCAATGCTGGGAAGACTCTAGAATCTCCATGGCCCCTGCAAAGGGAGGGCAGGCAAGACATCACCACTTGAAAAGCCACCACCCTTGGCCCCTTGGGGTCATGCAGGCATGGGAGGGCTAGGGGTTGTGTCTGTACATGCTACACCCTGCCTGCTTCTTCATGGGTGTGCTTGGATGTCACTCACCACACTGTAGTAGGAGGTACTAAGAGTGACAAACACCTGGGAGCATTGCAGCCCTTGGCATGGGGGTGGGAGAAGAAAGTGCCACACCACCCGGTTATATGAACTCTGGCTCTGGGAGCACATGTCATAGTGCCCTGAGGGGTACAGGTAAGTGCCTGAGCTCTGGCTGGCCTCTGTGGTCAGCACAGGGACTCCCAGAGCCAGGAAGGGAGCCTGTGCTGCAGCCATGCAGGACACCTGCAGGCAGCAGGCTTGCAGCTGGACTGTGGCAACCTGGTAGCTTTGAGCTCCGGGGACAGGCTCATTGTCATTGGCATGGCTGCTGAGAAGAAAGGTTTTGGGTGTATTGTTGAAAGAGGCTGTCCAGGATCTTGCTAAGTAGATGAGGCTAACATTGAACTCAGAGATCCACATGCCTATGCCTCCTCTGTCCTGGAATTAAAGTCATGAACCATGTGCCTGATACCTGGCCTGAGAAAGGTTTTGTTAGTGGGGCCGGTGTCCTTGGTGTGGAAGTCCTGGCAGTTTCCTGCCCCCTTCCTAACACTGTCATCCCCTGCCTCCTCACACCTGAGGATGGGTGTGACCATGGGCTGAGATGGCTGAGGGGCAATGGGGCTCAGAGGAGGTGGACACGCCAGTCTTAGCACTCCTGGCTCAGCTGATACCATCCTTGGGACAGGTATCTGGCCTCTCATGTGCTTGTAGACCAGGTGTGGGCAGAGGAGAGCGAGGGAGGCAGTCAGAGCAGTGACCACTCATCCTGCTATTTGAAGGCCCTTGGGCCTGGGACAGAGCAGGCTTGGGACCAAGGGCATGTGGCATTTGTGTACAATGCGCTGAGCAGGGTGGGGTGGGCATAGGCCCTTGGGTTTCTGCCTGGCTGAGGGCTGGGAGATGGAGATGTGTTATGAGGGTGTGTGGAAGGGCGAGACTCTCTGGCCTGGAGTAGCCAAGCTGTGCTGTCTGCAAATGTCTCATGGACAGAGGTGGCATGGGACCTGGGCCACAATCTCGTTGCTTCCAGAAAGGACTCTGAGGCCCTCTTTGCTTAGTGAACCTGGAGGGAGACTTGTATTCCATCCCTAAAACAGTCATTCCATTCAAAAGAAGCTTGCAGCCACACGAGGTGAGGCAGAGCGCCAGTCAGCAAGGGTTCACTCAACTAGCTACCCTGCTTAAGCCATTGGCCTGATACTGTCTCCAACTTGGACCAGAAAGACCTTTGTAAGATTACACAGCCGCCTGACACCTGCCAGGCCCCACAGCATCCCATGTCTTGCCCTTAGCTGATGACAGGCCTATGTATCCCCAACTGCTCCATCACATCTTATGTCCTTTAAGGCCTGTGAACCTGAGGGCAGGACCTTGGCAGCAGTGTGGATGCTGAGTGGTTGTCTGGCAGATGCACCGCCCTCCATGCCAGTGGGTCAAAGACCACCATCCTTTATTTGGGGACAGAGTCTAGGGGATCAGTAAACAGAGCAGCCCCGCACAACCTTCCCTTAGTTAGAAGAGAAGGCAGCCGAGCTGTTCAGCTGTCTGCAGTGGAGGTCGGGGCCATGGGGTCCCCAGGCGATGCACACACACACACACCCTGCTCTGGTAGCCGCTGTGCAGCTGTTCGGACTGGCTCTCTTAACACTTGTTAACCCCGGTCTGGCCCTTCCTGCGCCGCCCGCCCTTCCCAGCAGCACTCCCCTCCTCCTGTGCTGTTCCTCACGGGGACCCACCCGGTGGACACTCAGCTCCATCCACTGTGAGCGAGCGAGCGAGCGAGTGAGCGAGCATCCACTGTGCCCAGGAGCAATAGGAATCTCAGCATCTCCTGCTTCAGGGATCAAGCTCTCAGCCTGCAGAGCACGACCTTCCAGCTTTTAAAGGGCCTGAGGCAGACACTCAAGGATAGAGGCTGAAGATGTTTTTTGACACCACAGCCATGAAATTCCACAGGGGTCAAAGCCAGGAACCGGGCGGGGCGTCTGGGCTGGATATCCGGAGCCTGCTCTCCACGGGACGGGAGAATTCAAGCCCAGCTTGAAAGCAGAGAGTGAGAGTGGAGACATGGGATCTCCTGGAATCTTCCGCTACCCGGACAGTCGGAGCTGGGCTGGGTGGAGTAGCTGCCAGGTGACAGGCGCCTAGAGAGCCACTGTGGTTCCCAAGCAGCTCTTCCACCCCGTCAGCTGTGTGTGTGCAGCCCTGGGGGAAGCTGCTGGGCACCCCTACCTTCTGCCTATATCTCTTCAGGTGCCAATGGTTTCCCATTGTGTCAGGACACACGTGCGCGCGCACACACACGCGCACACACATCCTTGCTCACAGGAATTGCTGCATAGATTCCACCACCCCTTTCCCATCAGCCTTTGTCACTCTGGGAGGGTGTGGGTAGTGCTGGCAGCTTGCTGACCTTTCTGGGGCCTCTCAGTGGCCAGAGTGGAGCTGGCTATCCTGCCATAGCTGCTAACCACTCATCACCAGCCTGGCCTCCTCACCCTGGCTACCTAGGAAGCTCAGCAGGCTCGCACGGGCAGCTGCCTACTGTGGGGTGGGGTGGGGAGGCTTCAAGCAAAGTGGCAGGAATTGTGGAAGATGGAAGTTTTTGCTGTGAGAAGGCTTCCTGGGCTGAGGAAGCTGGAGAGACGGCTGAGAGGCATCTGAGCCTGTATAAGCCTGAAGACTTGAGTCTAGTCACCCAGGAAGGCCCCAGGCCTGGTGCCGTATGCTGCCTTCAACTCAGCACTGCAGGGCATAGACAGGAGGGCACTGTTGCTGGCTGGCCACCAGCCTAGCTCCAGGTGCAGTGAGACCATGTCTCAAAGGAGTGCCCTGCAGAATGATGGAGCAGGACCTGGTGTCGGAGTTCTGGACCAGGTTTGTCTCAAGGCCATCAGCCTGATCAGAGAGAAGGTTCAGTGGTTAGCGGCCCTGCCGTCATGACCTGCCTGGGTCCAGGTGGTGAACACATGCACGCCATGGCACATGTATATGCACACATACGCATGCATGGAGAAATCTCAGCGAATCCATCCCTTTTCCTAGCTGCCGCCCTGACCTAGGTTTGCATACCCCTCCAGTCTTGCAACTCCACAGGGGAAAGAGCTTCCTTCCATCTGGAGCTAAGAAGTCTTAGGGAATGCAAGGCAGTGGTGGCACGCACCTCTAATTCCAGCACTCAGGAGGCAGGGGCAGGGGGGTCTCTGTCAGCCTGATCTACAGAGCAAGTTCTAGGACAGCAAGGACTACACAGAGAAACTGTGTCATGAAAACAAAGTCCCAGGGAAGAGAGAGAGAGAGAGAGAGAGAGAGAGAGAGAGAGAGAGAGAGAGAGAGAGAGAGAGAGAGAGAGAGAATATGAATGAATGCACTCCAAGAACTGGGCCTTATGGGGCTATGGAAGGGACTACAACAGGCTGACTGCATGTGGAGGTGGGATAGCGGAGTTCACTGGGGGTCTCTGGGAGTACAGAGTAGTGAGAGTCAGAGCAGAGGGAGCTGAACACTTGTACAAATGTGAGGGTGTAGAGACCATGCTTAGAAACAGAGACACCAATGCCAAAGCACACATTTACGGTCCTCTCGTCCATCTCTCCAGCCACCCCTCACACTCACACCTGGACCTTGCCACCAACTGTCCAGGTCACTGATGTGGCAAAGCTCCTTCCCTGTGGGGGTGGACATCAGGATGTGGCAGGAGGAAGCCCTTCTGGCTGGCCTCCCAGAGCTCCTGTTTCAGCCATGGGGAGGTAGGCTAGGAGCAGATGGATGAAGTTCTGAAGGGAGCGAGGAGCAGGGAAAGCAGCCAGGCCCTGCAGTCTCCCAGGGTGGCTGTCAGGCCTTCATCTGCAGGGAACTTCCATTCCTCATTAAGGCAGTGGGGTGCCTCATGGTGTCCTCTGGGATAAAGTCTGGGGGCTTTGCCTCCTCCGGCTCCTGAGCTCCATGCCCCAATTCAGCTGGGCTTTGAGGAGCGACCTTGCAGCTGCGTTTCAGTGACATCCTGCACCTTTTGTCTGGGGCTGAGGGGAGCAAGTGCTTGAATTGGTAAGGAGTTCTAGTCCCTTCTCTGTGGTCTTTAGAAAGTGTGAGCCTCTCTGGGTCTTAGAGTGTTTCCTCAATGTTCCCGGGTCACTGGTGAGCCCGTCAGGTAGGAGCATTCCGCTCACAGCCTGCAGAGTATATCCCTATGGTGACATCTAGTGTTGTGCTCCAGCTGTGAGTCCAGATGACAGAAGCAGTGGTCGGAGGAAGTTGGCACATTAATACCCCATATCCTCTTTGAGCCTCTGTAGCGCATGACCTGCTCTTTGGTGTTCCTAACAGGTATCGGCACTTGGGCAAGGGTGGGGCTTGTCATTGGCTGTGAGTCTTTGTGCTCACAGGGACAGTCCGGTCCTCAGATGGTTCCTGACCTGCCAGAGATGGGCATGTAAAGCAGCCTGCTCCTAGCCTGCTAGCACTCCATTCTCGGAACCCATCTTGCTAACTAGTGCTTTCCAACTGACCCCTACCACACCCCATTTTCCAGGGAGACAATGGGCAGTTCTGCTGGGCTCACCTTTCACCTGCGCTTGGGAACAACATCTCTCACTTCCCAGGAGTTCTTGGGGGACCTGGTGCTGGTTCCTTTAAGGAAGTGTCTCCTAGTCCAGTATGACACAGGCACCCTCTTTCTTACTCCCACCTCACCTCCCACTGCCCCTCAGGCTGTCTTCAGGTGCAGCCCAGAAACATTGCCTCAGTGGAGAAGATGCTTGCTGAGTCTGGAGGCAGAGAGTCCAGTCTGGTCTTTCAAGTGGCTAAGGTTGGGCCCCAAGGCCAGGCTTATCCTAGGCTAGCATTCTGCCTCAGACCTGTGGCCTACCTCCAGCAATATGTGTCTCATGGCTTCTCCCTTGCTGTCAGTGGTTTGGGAACCTTCAGTGGCCTCTGGGCTTCTGCTTGCCCCTCCCAAATCTGGCTTTCTTTTGCCACAGGCTAGCCTGGTGCAAGCCTATAGCAGGTACCTTGCTGTTCCCCCTGACATTAGAGATGAACCCCAAAAGAGAGGGCTGCCACTGTAGAGCAGGCTGTGGGCCAAGAGCCAGGGAGCATCCCAGGGGAGGGTTTGCTGACGTGAGTGAGTGAGTGGGGGCTGCTGGCTTGCATGTCTCTGGCTGGTGGGAAGTGCCAGAGCACAGTGAGCTGATCCTGTAGCTGGAGTGCTGTGCCCAGACTGGGAAACATTGGGTAACCATGGCAACAGGAAGGGGTGGGTTGCTGGACCCCAGAGCTCTACACCCTCTGCCTTAGTAGTTAGGGCCAGAGCCACTGGGATTTTGCTGGGAACAGAATGCTGTACCAATAAGAAGATGAGGTACTCAAAGCTAGGAGAGGTCCCAGTGCCTCAGTTTCCCCATTTTAAAAGAAAGACATTTGCTAGCTCATGGGGAAGCTGCAGAGTCCTGGGGAAGGGTCTGAGGATGGTCAGGGAAGTGGTCCTAACATGGCTGAGGGCCTGAGATGAGGCCCTGGGCCACTATGCTCCAGCCTGAGCTCCCCTTATTCAAGGTCTCTGACATCCACATCTGTTGACACTCTACTGTCCTGTCACCCAGGTCCTTGTATGATCCCCACCCATCCAGGCTCTCTGGGACTGGTCTTGGAGATGTTCCAGGGCCCTGTTGCTGATCTGAGGAAACCAATCTGATACTATACTGTTTCCTGAAGCTGTGTCCCCCACTGCATGTTTGGGGGACCGAGGGTGGGGCAGCAGTGCAATCAGGGTGTGAGCCAGCTAGCTGTGCTGTGCTGCAGCGAACCACATGGACAATAAAAGTGAAATTGGCTTTGAAAGTAGAAGTGGCCGGGCTGGGGGAGCAGGGACCGGCATCAGAACAGGGTGTGCAAGGCAGCGAGCCTGTACTCTGCGTGGGGGTGGGAACGGATTTTACTAAACCCCAAAGAAATGTTTCCATGAAATTCCTTCTTGTTCTTGCCTGTTTTTTTGACGTTCTGAGAAGAATGGTTCTGGGGTTTGGAAAGCCAAAGCCGGCCTTGAGGACAAGGCCAGCGGGTGGGTGGGGGCCAGGGCCATGTCCCCTGCCAGCTCCTAGCTCCCAGTGCTCCATGAGGCTCTGGTCACTAGGGTGGCCTGCCACAGCTGGTGTGTCTGAGCTTGTGGGCCCTTTCTCTAGCTGCCTGGTCTGGCATGATGTCCCTAGAACAGGATTGTAGGGCTGAGAACTCAAGTAGCAGTCCCCACACCTGGGTCTCCAAACAGGTGGGCCATGCACCCAGCCAGGGCTTCACACACTTTGATGGGCTGGTATATGCCTGTGTCCAGCACAGACTTGGACCCTGCCTGGGTCCCTTGGGCAGTATAGGGGGAATCATGGATGGGAGAATGGCAGGATGGCTGGACCTGGGCCAGGCCTGA